>NC_045975.1:9385132-9742632 GCF_010909765.2 Amblyraja radiata
TTAGAAAATATAGATAAAAACCAATATATCACATTTCAGAGTTTATGTTTAAATTCTTCAGTAATGGTTAATGATTAAAAATGTGCAACCAATTCACAACTTAATGTTTACTTGCTAATTTGTGGAAATTACCACTTTCTATACAGAATGACACAAACTATTCCGTTCAACATGCCTCTGGCTTATCTGCCTCCCACAGGTCTCCCTCCACCCCCTCACACTAACTTTATTCATTTTAGTTTAATTTAGAGATACAGCACAGAAACAGGCCCTTCGGCCCACCGAGTCTGCACCGACCAGCGATCCCCGCCCAGTCCCTGAGACACAGAGGCGATTGGGCGAAGAGAGGGATGCCGGGTCGCTGGAGCTGGCCATACCTGGATATGGGGCGCCCCAGTACCTCCAAGCGACCAGACTTCGGACTTACATTACAAGACTTAAGGGCCTGTCCCACTTACGCACCCGTGATAGGTCGCCGAAATTTTCAACATGTTGAAAAATCAGCTACGACTCTTTAGAGACCTCTCACGACCATAGGAGACCTCTCACGACCATACAGGCGACCCCTGGTGACATGTCACGGTGACCACTCACGACCCCGTAGGAGACCTCTCCACAGGTCTCCAGAGTCTTTATTGTCAATGTTGAATGTTCAACATGTTGAAAATTTCGGCGACCTATCACGGGTGCCAGCAGTCGCCTGTAAAGGTCGTGAAAGTGGGACAGGCCCTTTAGACTACAAACTGCGCTAAAATATGGTGACTGTGCATTTGGGGGTTGTGCAAAAGAATCTCACTATGCTGTGCACACGTGACAATAAAGAACCATTGAAATAATTGACCTCAGTCCAGTCTATCACGGGCACAACCCTCCCCACTATCGAAAGCACCTGCATGAGATGCTGCCTCAAGAAGGTGGCACCTATCATCAAAGATCACCATCACTGGGCCAAACCCTCTCCTCACTGCTACTGTCAGGCAGGAGGTACAAAAGCCTGAAATCCTTCACCACCAGGTTGAGGAACAGCTACTTTCCTACAACTATCATATTCTAGAACCAATCTGCACCACCCTAATTCTACCTCGATAGCGGAACACTATACATTAATTCTTGCATTACCATGGGCTCATTTTTCATTCCGTAAGTTCATACGTTCATAGGTTGTACAAGCAGAATTAGGCCATTCGGCCCATCAAGTCTACTCTGCCATTCAATCATGGCTGATCTATCTTTCCCTCTCAACCCCATTCTCCTGCCTTCTCCCCATAACCCCTGACACCTGTACTAATCAAGAATCTATCAATCACCATCTTAAAAATATCTGGAGGAAAGAACTGCAGATGGTGGTTTAAATCGAAGGAAGACACAAAAAGCTTGAGTAACTCAGTGTGACCAGCAGCATCTCTGGAGAGAAGGAATAGGTGAGACTGAAGAAGGGTCTTGACCCGAAACGTCACCCATTCTTTCTCTCCAGAGATGCTACCTGTCCCGCTGAGTTACTCCAGCTATTTGTGTCTATCTTAAAAATATCGATTGAATTGGCTTCCACGGCCTTCTGTGGCATTTTCGTAATGTGTTTTACACTGATGGTTTGTTTATTGCAGTTTTTCATTGACTGTCTTGCAGAATTGATGTAGAATTTATGTTTTTGTGTGTAAAAAGGAACTGCAGGTGCTGGTTATACACCAACAATAGACACAAATGCTGGAGTAACTCAGCAAGGCAGGCAGCATCTCTGGAGAGAAGGAATGGGTGATGCTTCAGACTGAAGAAGGGTCTTGACCCGAAACATCACCCATTCCTTCTCGCCAGAGATGCTGCCTGTCCCGCAGAGTTACTCCAGCATTTTGTGTCTATCTTTATGTTTTGGTGTGTTGTCCGAGTCTATGTACCTGTGCTGCTGCTCCAAGCAAGATTTGCATTGGATCTATACCTTGCCACACTTGTGCATATGGCAATCCACCTCCAGTTTAAATTCCATTTGGAATATTTTGGAGGACCAAGAAACCAAGAACCAAGAACCAATAAACTTGACTTGACTTGAAGTTCCCCCTAACAGCATCTTGGAGGTTATAATTTTGCATTTTACAAACATAAGCTTTCCAGTTTGTGCATCTCTGATTTTTTTTAAGCTTCTAAAGATTCTCACGGTTTTTAACGTGTGGGACGAAATGAATCAAACCTTGAATATTTTCCCAGAGAGATTGTTCTTGGCACAAATCCACATTTTGCTTCTTGGTCCTGTAACAGTAATATTCTCCCTCTTCCATTGAACAGATCGCCACCCATTGACTTCATTGAGCTGATCTCCCATTTTCAAAGCTTTCAGTGAAGTGCTGACCATTCAGGTAGATGAAAAAGAAAGCACTTTCTAGTGAATTTGTGTCGTGCAACCTGGATTTTATTTATGGAAGGATGCTGATTGTTTTGAGTCTTGCTCAGTTATTGCTAAATTCGATGCACATCAATAGAGGGGAGGCATGCTTGAAATAGTTTGCAGGGATGATTATTGAGACTATAACGATCATATTTTACTAAAGACTAGGGTTAATTTTCCGATGCATTTAATTTGATTTTGGAGCATTTTGGTTGATGTTTCTTTCTGAAAGAAAATCTGTGCACTATTTCTTGTTTACTGTTTATCTTTTGATGGCTGCTCAGTCTCTGGATTGCTGGGATGTGGTGGGTCTTTAATCTCATGAGGCTTTTTGTGTTAGATGATTTACTTGTACGTTTTCAACTAGCTGGTATATGAATGCAATAGCAGGGAATGGAGGGATATGGAACAGGTGGGGGCAGGAGAGATTCGTTTAGCAGCATGTTTGGTTCAGGCATTGTGAGCTGAAGGGGTTGTTCCTGTACTGTACTGTTCTATGTTCTATGTAATAACTGTCCTGTTCAGCCCCGATCTGTGATGGAAGGGAGTTCAACCCTTCTCTGGGAAATTAATGGTCTTCTGGACGCATGCCAATATTTTCAGGGTAGCTGAGAGAGTTGGGGTGGTGAGGGTGTGGTAGTTAGAGGGAGTCCAGATTTTGCTACAAGCTTGAGAAGAGCGATTTAGTGCAGTAATAGCATTGCCAATTCTCCTGGGTTTCTAGGAATTAAAATTGATCACAAAACTAGGTTATTCCAAAACTAGGTTGAATAAATTTTATCCAAATATTTCTCCCATTTGTGATAAATGTCTTTCTCAAAATGCCAATATTAGGCACTCATTTGTCTCTTGTTCAAAACTTTATAAATTTTGGTGTGATATATTTGATATATTCTCAAAGCTATTTAAGACAAAAATGGATCCTAACACTGAAATGATTATATTTGGAGTAAGTGGAGATGGGAACAAATTAAATACACACCAAAACTCATTTTTCAACTATGGGTTAATAACAGCAAAAAAACCTATACTTAAATTTTGGTAAAATGCTAATATACCAACATTTAAAATGTGGATCAGTAATATGCTGGACACAGCACATTTGGAAGAAATGAGACTCCTCATAATAGACAAACAAGACAGATTTTTAAGGAGTTGGTCCCCATTTATTGATTTCTTGGATTCATGTGGTGACATAGTATCATGAAAACCAACAGTTTCAGGTATGGGTGAAAGATGATTTAGAATATTAAAAAAAAACCCCATCTCACTGTGGCAATGGAATAATCTCCCTCCTGCTTTCCTTCTTCACTTATTCCTTCTCTTTCACTTTTTCTTTATTGGTTTATCACCCACGCTCACTAATCTATTCTTCACTTTTCACAACCTCTTTTTCTTCTCTCCTTTCTCACCTCTCTTTAAAAAAAAAAAAAGGGAAGTTGTACAGAGAATGTAATATGTTAACATCGTATTTGTACCAATGCATTGTACTCACTTCTAATAAATAAAATATTAAAAAAAAAAAAAAATTGATCACCGGGATATTGTTGCCAGTATCACATTGAATGGCGGTGCTGGCTTGAAGGGCCAAATGGCCTACTCCTGCACCTATTGTCTATTGTCTATTGCCAGTGACAGAGAGGCAACCAAAGGGATATTCAATGAAAATTGAGTGTTTTGTTACTTTTTTTTAAACAGCATGTTATAAAAGTGTTAGATATGTGGGAGAAATTACACTCTGAGGTTAATTAGGAATAAGAGAAGGAAATTGTATCAGATTGCTTATATAGTCCAAGCAGCAATAGTGAGTCCTGTTTTGGGCACCAGATCAGTCATTGAGGAGGGTGCCAGGATTTACTGGAGAGGTGCATGGGATGAGGGATTAGTTATAATGAGTTGCGTTTCTTCGAGAATTCTCGGAGGAGATTTGGCAGAGATGTTATTGGAACCATGAAACGTTTGAGAATGAATGATGAAAAATTGCTGCCAATGGCTGATTGATAACCAAAAGGCCTCAGATCTGAGGTGATTGACAAAGGGAACTAGAGACTGAAGGAGGAAAATCTTCATCCTCCACAAGTGCTTAGATTCACTGCCGAAGATTGATGGGGATTCGGATACAACAGAAGATTTCAAAAAGGGATTGGGATATTTATATTGGAGGAACTATGGGTTGTGTGTGTGTTGGTGTGAGTTTGTGTGTGCACATGGGGGATATTTATGTTGGTGGACTGCGTTTGTCCATGTGTGGTGTGTTTTTGTATGTCTGCATTGCGTGTGCGTGTGTGTCTATGTGAGAGTATGTTTGGTGTACGTGCATGCTTTGACTGCAGGTGTGTGCGTGTGTGATGGTGAGAGAGAGAGAAAGTGAGAGAGAGTTTGTGTGAGAGTGAGTATGTGTGTACACCTGTGTGTGTGTGTGTGTGTGTGTGAGTGTGCAAGTGTGAGTGTGCAAGTGTGAGAGTGTGTGGGTGTCTATCTACTGATGTGTGACTGGTCTCCGGGCAGTCTCTTTTGCCACTGTATCAAGTTCTTCTTCTGTGAAACCTGTGTGGTGGCTGCATCATAACCGCTGCTACCCCATGCTAAACAAATCCACATACAAGCAACTTCGTCCACAGTATGGAACAGTGATACAAACTTGTGCTGTTGATGGCACAGTTGTCAATGTTTCCAGCATTCACACAGTGTGAAGGTGCTCGGTTAGCTGGCTTGTACCAAGATGGATTATGAATGTTCTATGATAATACATCTGGGATCTCCCCGTCCTCCAAGAACACTCTGTTCCTTCAGTTTTGGCATCTCAAGCATCCCTGGTTTTCTTTGCCTGATGCTAGCTAGAGCCGTATCTTCAGCTGCCTTATCCCTAAACGCTGGAATTCCCTCCCTAAACACATCCACTTTATTCTCTTTTAAGGCAATTCAACCTCTTCATTTGCCCTAATGTATTACTAACATGTGTGGACAAGTGGCTCAAGGCAACTCTTATGCAGATGACCCACAACTCATACGTGAGGCAGCATGGCATTAAAGGTGATATATCATATACCCATGATGGATTGGAAGGAGGCCCTTCAGTCCATTGTCTTACCCTATCCCCTAATAAAAGGCTACTGAGAATTAGAAAATACTGCAGTTGCTGGAAATCTAAAGTAAAATGAAATGCTGGTAATGTTTACCAGGCCAGGCAGGATTTTCAGTTTAGTTTAGTTTAGAGATACAGCACGGCAACAGGCCCTTCGGCCCATCAAGTCTGCGCTGACCAGCGATCGCCGCACACTAACACAATCCTACACATAGTTGTGACTATTTACAATTTTACCTACAAACAAAATGTCTTCGGAGGGTGGGAGGAAACCTGAGCACTCAGAGAAAACCCACGCAGGTCACTGGGAGAACGTACAAACTCCGTACAGACAGCACTCGTAGTTAGGATGGAACCCGGGTCTCTGGCCGTGGTGAGGCAGCAACTCTACTGCTGCACCACCGTGCCACCGTTGCATCAGCATTTTCCATTTCTCTCCCCCCCCCCTCTTTCTCTCTCCCTCTATCATCCCATCTTTAAATGTAAGGACACAGTTGTGTCTTCACTTAAATTATCCCCATGTTTTCTCCCTCCATGCTCTTGTAAGTTCTTTTGATCTTTCATCAAAGCATAAACTGCACGATAACTTTGTTAAGCTTAGGCTGAGGATTTAGAGTAAATGTGAGCACAGTTCCAATCCATTCTCTGCAATATTATCTAACAGAATTGTTTGAAAACTAGAGTTTGAATGTTTTTTTCAAACACATTAAAAATAACTGTATTTTAAAAGCAAAATTAGAATATAAAATCATGCGGGGAATAGAAACATAGAAACATAGAAAATAGGTGCAGGAGTAGGCCATTCGGCCCTTCGAGCCTGCACCGCCATTCAATATGATCATGGCTGGTCATCCCACTCAGTATCCTGTACCTGCCTTCTCTCCATACCCCCTGATCCCTTTAGCCACAAGGGCCACATCTAACTCCCTCTTAAATATAGCCAATGAACTGGCCTCAACTACCTTCTGTGGCAGAGAATAGATAGGGTGAATGTACAGAGACTGTTTCCCTGCAAAGGGGAGTCAAGAACAGAGGGACATAGGTTTAAGGTGAGAGGAGAAAGATTTAATAGGAACATCAGGGGCAACATTTTCACTCGGAGGGCGGTGTTTAAATGGAATGTGCTGCCATGGGAGGAAGTTGAGGCAGGTATTATAACAGCATTTAAATGACATTTGGACAGGTGCATGGATAGGAAAGGTTTAGAGGGATCTGGGCCAAATGTGGGCAGGTGGGACTAGCTTAGATGGGCCACCTTGGTCGAAATGAACAAAGGGTGCAGGAAGGAACAGCAGGTGCTGGTTTAAACCGAAGATAGACACAAAAAACTGGAGTAACTCAGCGGGACAGGCAGCATCTCTGGAGAGAAGGAATGGATGATGTTTCTTCAGACTGTTCAGGACAAAGGGCCTGTTTCCATGCTTTTATGGCTATGAGTCTATGAATACCGCAGATGCAGACTGTCTGAAATAAAACTGAAACAGGTAGAAATACTCAGCCGGTCAGGCAGCAACCCTGGAGAGAGAAGCTGATTTAATATTTTAGGCCAATAACTTTTATGAGTGTTCTGGGACTTGCTGGAGAGTGTGTACCACGCTAAATAAAGCTCTTTGGGATGCATGGCAACCAAGCGACGTGTACCTAAATGGACATTCAATTTGATTGTTAATCTGATGCAACCTCGTTAATTGTATAATGATTCTCTTTTGCTACTCTCATTGCTTCATTAGCGGTGGCACAGTGGTCCAATGGTACAGTTGCTGCCTCATAGCGCCAGAGACCCAGGTTTGATCCTAACTATGGGTGCTGTCTGTACGGTGTTTGTACGTTCTCCCCATGACCGCGTGGTTTTTCCCGGGCGCTCCAGTTTCCTCCCATACTCCAAGGACGTACAGGATTATAGGCTAATTGGCTTCAGTAAATTGTAAAATTATCCCTAGCGTGTGTAGGTTAGTGTACTGGGTGGTCGTTGGTGGATGCGGACTCGGTAGGCTGTAGGGCCTGTTTCCGTGCTGTATCATGAAAGTCAAACTTATGAAGTCTTATTATTTTAGTTTAGAGATACAGCGTGGAATCAGGCCCTTCGGCCCACCAGGTCCGTGCCGACCAGCGATCCCCGCACACTAACATTATCCGATACCCACTAGGGACAAGTTTTACATTTACACCAAGCCAATTAACCTACCAACCTGTATGTCTTTGGAGTGTGATCATATTTGATTGAATGTGGGTTAATGGAAAAATCTGTAAGGAAAGGCAGATGTGACCTTCCTTGCTGATGTGACCTTTATTAAGTATTAGAAGCAATCTTTGTCCAGAGTTTAACGCCAGAGCCATTTAGTTAGTTTACTTTATTGTCACGTGTACCAAGGTACAGTGAAAAGCTTTTGATGTGTGCTGACCAGTCAGCGGAAAGATAACACAAAATTAATGCAAGATAAAGCCAGTAAAGGCTGATCGTGTTAGTCTGAGGGTCTCCAATGAGGTAGGTAGTAGTTCAGGACCGCTCTCTAGTTGTGGTAGGATGGTTCGATTGCCTGATAACAGCTGGGAAGAAACTGTCCCGGAATCTGGAGGTATGTGTTTTGCACGGGGATGTTGCTTATGTTGTTCTGAATGGTTGAGGCAGCAAAATTTAACCCCAGCTGAAGGACCAAACGCAATTCACGAGCAACGTTTGATGGTGGGGGAAGGAGATACTGGACTTCCCCGTCAATAAAGCACCCTGACAGTGAAAACAAACATCTTGATGGAGCATCCAAGCAGCGAGCAGATTGCTAATGCAGACTGGGTAGTCTCAGCTTTCATTAAATGCCTGCTTTCTGCCCTCTAGTCCTGACCGGACACACAAAATGTTGAGCGAGGTTGGTCTGAGTCAAGTAATAATTTCTAAGTTTCCATTAAGTGCCCCAAACAAATGTCAAAACTGAAGGCAGTGTTTACCACGGTTGTGAATCAAATGCCATTTATTTTCCTTCACGTGCGATTACTAGAGGAAGCTGGGAGGGGGAGATGGAGGGGGGGCACACAGGTTCAAACTTGTAAAGGCTCATTTTGGGATTGATAATAGGAAGTTCTTCCTTGCGCAGCGAGTGATTAATAGACAAATAGATCTCCGGATCGATTAGTGGGGAGGGTAAAAACAGTCTTGGAATCAATTAAAGAACAATGGGACATTTCATCAGGGTGAGGTTAGGTATTTTGGAGATTGTACCGTCAGCTGCCTGCGTCAACCTTTTCACCTCATCACCCCTCTCATGCTTTAAAATGTTGTTTACTTCTTTGAGCTAATATCAGCTGCTCTACAATCTCCATTAGGGGGCCTGGCATCCAAAGTAGCTTTTCGTATAAGCATTTCAGCAAAACCTTTGGAGAGGTTTTACTGGTGCTAACACTAAAATGTAAATGGAACTTGTCTTTTTCAAGATGGATCGCTTCAGTGAACTAAATGCCCATCTCAGCTACGATTATCATTACAAATTCCCCATCTGCCTCCATATTGGCCAGATTTTCCCCTTGAAGGTCTGATATATACATTTGTTAAAATCATCAGGGCTTCATGTTAAATACTTGCATAACATTCCTGTGATAAAGCTTTGATGCAGTACATGTTGAATCCGTATCTTGTCAAAGTCATAGTCATACAGCGTGGAAGCAGGGTCTTCGGCCTAACTCGCCCATGCCGACCAGTTAGTTAGTTAGTTCGTTAAGTTTTGTTTATTGCCATGTGTACCGAGGTACGGTGAAATGCTTTTGCTGCATGCCAACCAGTCAGCAGAAAGACAATACATGATTACAATCTAGCCATCCACAGATACAGGATAAAGGGAATAAAGGGACCAGATGTCTGGTCTAAACTAGTCCTCTAATCATTTCCTATCCATTTACTTGTCCAAGTGTCTTTTATTGCAGTGGGCAGACACACACACATGCACCTACACATGCATGCACACACAAACACACATGCACATATACACACACACATGTACAAATACGCACATACACAACGCGTATATACACACAAGCATGTATGCACACACACACACACATGAATGCACCATGTATACACACACACACACACCTTGCATTCCACAACTACAATCTGTACAACAGATTCCAAGCACTGTACTCCCCCCTCAACACTGCACTTGTCAGAGTAGAATCTTTCACAAACATAGGTCTGTTATAACCTGCTGGGAATATTATTGCCTACATGTAACGTTGCAATAAAATCACACATCGACTCTATCTGGGGTGCATTCCACAGATAGACTGAAAAAGCTGGAGTTATCTCTGGAGAGAAGGAATGTTTTGGGTCGAGACCGTTCTTCAAAGAACCAACCCAAAACGTCACCCATTCCTTCTCTCCAGAGATGCTGCCTGTCCCACTGAGTTACTCCAGCTTTTTGTGTCTATCTTCAGTTTAAACCAGCATCTGCAGTTCCTTCCTACACTTGAGTTCCACAGACATTGCCTGTCCCCAGGGTGTGGGGCTCAGACACACTGAGCCTCTATGGAGTAGAGCTACACACACTGACTCTCATTGGGTAACAGGCCTGTTCACTATCCCTCACTGGGGTCCCATGGAGACTGATTCACATGACTCCTCGATTGCCTGTGTTAGAGTCCCTTTGCCCCAACTCAGCCCGTTTGTAGTGTCATACAGTGTGGAAACAGGCCTTTTGGCCAAACTTGCCCACACCAGCCAGCATGTCCCATCTACACTAGTCTCACTTGCCTGTGTTTGACCCCTATCCCTCTAAACATATCCCATCCATTTACCTCTCTTCTTAAACGTTGCGATAGTCCCTGCCTCAAATACCTCCTCCGGCTGCTCGTTCCATACACCCACCACCCTTTGTGTGAAAAATTAATTTAATTTATTAATTTCTCTTTGTAAATCTAGTAAATGTAAATTCGACAAAGCTGGAATCAACCGAGTGTTGAATATCTCTCGTTTCCCTTGGCCCTGACTCTCAGTGTGAAGATGGGTCTCGATCAGAAACGTCACCTATTCCTTTTCTCCAGAAATGCTGCCTGGCTCGCTGTGCTATGTCAGCTTTTTTGTGTCTGCCTTTGGTTTAAACCAGCATCTGCAGTTCCTTCCTACACGACATGATATTAATATCTGTGGTCTATCAAATACCATGATTTACATAGTGTGTTGCTCAGGGTTTATCTGTAATGCTAAAAAAGAAGTGGAGAAATTAAGGAGACCCAAAGTTGACGTCTGCCCCGAATCTGACCTGCTCCCTTGCTAATTTTAGAGATAGTGGATGTATTAGTAATGATCTTCCAAAACATCCCAGATTTGGGAATGGTCCCTGTGGATTGGAAAAAAGCAAAGACACGCCATTGATCAAGAGATGGCTAAGAATGAAATCAGCAGTCTGCCAGGCAGTGAGTTGACATCTGTTTCCAGAGAATTGCTGGAATCTGTTACTGAGGATGTGCTAACAGAGTGGCTACATGAAGGGCTAGCGAGAATTCCCATTTTTTAATGCCAAAAGGAAATTGTCTGTATGGCGGTTAATTTACGAGACATCACCAGACAGTAAATGCTGGGGTTTGCAATAACGCCCACAACAACAACAAAAAACTGCTGAGGTATTTGTGACTAACAAGTCTTGCGAAGCAAACTTGATGATGTTGTAAATAGTGAAGATAAGGCAGAACCAGGAACTATGATGCATTTGGACTATCGAAAGGCACCTGATAAGGTCACAGAGATTCGAGGGTAACTTATTTGCGAGGATGGAGGTTTGGTAAGGATTGAAATGAGAGCTGGGATGATAGTCATAGAGTGATACAATGTGGTAACAGGCCCTTCGGCCCAACTTGCCCACACCGGCCAACATGTCCCAGCTACACTAGAAACATAGAAAATAGGTGCAGGAATAGGCCATTCGGCCCTTCGAGCCTGCACCGCCATTCAATATGATCATGGCTGATCATTCAACTCAGTATCCTGTACCTGTCTTCTCTCCATACCCCCTGATCCCTTTAGCCATAAGGGCCACATCTAACTCCCTCTTAAATATAGCCAATGAACTGGCTTCAACTACCTTCTGTGGCAGAGAATTCCAGAGATTCACCACTCTCTGTGTGAAAAATGTTTTTCTCATCTCGGTCCTAAAAGATTTCCCCCTTATCCTTAAACTGTGACCCCTTGTTCTGGACTTCCCCAACATCGGGAACAATCTTCCTGCATCTAGCCTGTCCAACCCCTTAAGAATTTTGTAAGTTTCTATGTCCCATCTGTCCGCGTTTGGCCCATATCCCTCCATACCATTCCTTTCCATGTACCTGTATAACTGTTTCTTAAATGGTGGGATAGTCCCTGCCTCAACTACCTCCTCTGGCAGCTTGTTCCACACACCCACCACCCTCTGTGTGAAAATGTTACCTCTGAAATCTTTTCCCCTTCACCTTAAATCTATGTCCTATGGCCCTCAATTCACCCACTCTGAGCAAGAGACCCAGTGCATCAGTGTGTTGTTTTCGTGTTGGAGTGGAGTCTACTGGGGCTCACAATCTCTGTGAATGACTGTGGAGAAACTATAGATTATGACGTATCCAGGGTTGCAGGTGACGCAAAGCTGAGCAGTAGAGTGGCAGTGAGGGGAATGAAAGGACAGGATAATGTCCCTGTCCCACTTACGAAACCTGAACGGAAACCTCTTGAGACTTTGCGGAGGTTGCAGGTGGTTGCCGGAGGTTGCAGGTAGTGGAAGCAGGTAGGGAGACTGAAAAAAACCTCCGGGAACTGCACGGAAACCTTGGGTGGGGCACAAAGTCTCCAGAGGTTTCAGTTCAGGTTTCCTAAGTGGGACAGGGGCATAAGGAATTGGAAAACAAAATGGAGCACAATGTGGAAGGAGGCACTTGTCTGTGGTCAGAGGTGTGGACCACTGGAATAGGGGGGAGGCAGGAGTCATCAACTACACTGATAGTCTCAGGTCAGGTTTTGTACTCCATGCACTGATCTTGAATTCCGACATTCTGAGCCACTGCTGATTCAAAGACAACTTCTTAAACAGATTATACCTGAGACGACATAGTGGTGCAGTTTGTAGAGCCCCTGCCTCATAGCTCCAGCGACATGGGTTCAATCCTGACCTGTGCTGTCTGCGTGGAGTTTGCACGTTTTCCCTGTGACCACGAGGTGTTTTTCCTCTGGTTTCCTTGCACATCTCAAAGATCGGTAGGCTAACTGAGCACTGTAATGTAGAGATAATTGGTAGAATCTGGGAGCAGTTGATGGGAATGTGAGGTGAATAAAGGAGATTGCTATAACTGGATGCTTGATGAACATGATGGGCCGAAGTGCCTGTTTCTAAGATGGATGACTCCATGAGTCCATATTCTGAGGGAGGCAGATGGTTGGTCTATCAGGGAGACAGGGGTTATGAAGGTCTTTTGGGAAGTTAATTGACCATTAGGAATTACCCCTAGTGTGTAGGTCAGTGGTAGTATCAATTAAACCACCGACCCGCACATCTTTGGGCCTGGGAAGTAACTGGAGGAATCTCACACAGTCTCACGGAAAAAACGCATACCGCACACCAGAGACCAGAATCGAACCTGGGTCACTGACAGATCAACTGCAAGGCGGCACAGCGGTTAGAGTTGCTGCCCGACAGCGCCAGAGACCCAGGTTTGATCCTGACTATGGGTGCTGTCTGTACGGAGTTTGCACGTTCTCCCTGTGACCGCCTGGGTTTTCTCCGGGAGCTCCGGTTCCTTCCCACATTTCTAAGACGTGCGGGTTTGTGGGTTAATTGGCTTTGGTAAAAATTGTAAACTGTCCCTTGTGTGTAGGATAGTGCTAGTGCACGGGGATCGCTGGTGGTCGCGGACTCGGTGGGCCGAAGGGCCTGTTTCCGCACTGTATTCCTGAATTAAAAAAACGAAACTAGTTGCACTATTTTATCACATTTAATTTTACATTGAAAAGCTTCTCTTTGGAAATACTTTTACTGTCCGACAGCAGCTTAATCCCTACTTCAGCATTCATACCTACTCCCCTGGAATTCTGCCAGAAGATGACACTTGTCTAACCTGTCAGTGACCCCCTGAGATGAGACAAATATGAGCTAACGGGACTGCCTGTGCGCTGCTGTGGGAAGTCGTCTCTGCAGACAATTCCCCCCTCTAGTGCTCAATCCTGGAATTGCAGAAACTCCCAAGGGAAGAAGAACAAACCAAACTACTTATGCCCCTGTCCCACTTAGGAAACCTGAACGGAAACTTCTGGAGACTTTGCGCCCCACCCAAGGTTTCCGTGCAGTTCCCGGAGGTTGCAGGTGGTTGCCGGAGGTTGCAGGTAGTGGTAGCAGGTAGGGAGACTGACAAAAACCTCCGGGAACCGCACGGAAACCTTGGGTGGGGCGCAAAGTCTCCAGAGGTTTCCGTTCAGGTTTCGTAAGTGGGACAGGGGCATAACTTCTCAGATGCTTCCCAATGGTCCTGGTCAAATTGGGGTTTATCTTCACGAGTCATGCCATCTTAAAGCAAAGAATTGAGTGCAAATTCATTTTCTGTTGTGTCAGGAACAGTTCTGCCCAAGACCACAAGAAATGGCAGAATTTTATTGGAGCCCAGTCCATCACCCAGACCACACTCACTACCATCGATTCCATCCACACTTCTTCCTGCCTGAGAAAAGCGGCAAACATAACGAAAGACACCGCCCAGTCACACCGTCTTCTCCCACTCCCATTGGGTAGAAGATACAGGAGCTGGAAAGCGCGCACCACCAGACTCAGAAACAGCTTCTTCCTCTCTGTGATCAAGCTTCTTAAATGGTCCTTCCATAAGCTAGGTTGTAGTCCCAATCCTCTAACTCCATGACTCTATATTCATGAAACATTTAGAGGCAGCGCGGCACGGTGGCGTGGCGGTATCGTTGCTGCCTGACAGCACCAGGGACCGACGTCGATCCTGACGATGGGTGCTGTCTGTATGGAGTTTGTACGTTCCCCCCGTGACTGCGTGGGTTTGCTCCAGGTGCATTTCTCCCACACTCCAAAGACGTACAGGTTTGTAAATTAATTGGCTTCGGTAAAAATTATAAATTGTCCCTAGTTTGTGAGATAGTGCTAGTGTTCGGGGTGATCGCTGGTTGGCATGGACTCGGTGGGCCGAAGGGTCTGTTTCTGCGCTGTATCTCTAAACTAAAGTAAAAATGCTGACGTTCCAGCCTACCTCATTTGAGACATTGGATTTTTTTCTCTGTTACTATGATGCTACAATGCTGCTAGATTCTATATTCTGCACTCCGGTGTTTTTCTCTTTGTGCTACATGCCAGGTTTGTAGGTTTATTGACCTCTGTAAAATTGCCCCTAGCGTGCAGGGAGTGGATTTGAAAATGGGATAGAAACATAGAAAATAGGTGCAGGAGTAGGCCATTTGGCCCTTCGAGTCAGCACCACCATTCAATATGATCATGGCTGGTCATCCAAAATCAGTACCCCGTTCCTACTTTCTCCCCATAATTCCTCGATTTCGTTAGCCCTAAGAGCTATATCTAATTCTCTCATGAATACATCGGATAACATAGAACTTTGTCAACTAGTGTGAACGAGTGATCGATGGTCAGTGTGGACTTGGTGGGCCGAAGGGCCTGTTTCCATGCTGTATCTCTACAGTAAAGCTGAAGGAAGCTCGAATCAGGGCAGAGAAACACAGCAGCGAGCTGCCTCTCTCCACAGCTCTGGGGTTACCAATGGCTGCCTCTGAGGAATGTGCCCTGGGATTGGCAGCTGAGGACCCCTGGTTAACCCAGGCTTCAGATTGATGACACTAGGTTTCAGACCCCACCGCTTCTATATTCCATCATTGCGCCTTGAAAGACTGAGGTCCTGCCTCCTGTGAGAATGTCGGGGGCAAAGTAATGGATCTTGTGAGAAAAATGGGAACAGCCAGCTCAGATTGTGATATCACATTAATCATCTTATCAGAGTATGGTGGCTGCTGATGTTACATTTGAACTTGGGCCTAATTATTTGTTTGGAGTTCTTTTAAAAAAAATATATACCAATAGTTGGGGTAAACATTAACATAAAGCAACCTTTAACAAACGGACTGAGCATAAAGTGTAGGTAGTTTCGGCTGGGACTTAAGGTAGGTATGTTGCAAAGCCTACCTGAAGCGTCGCTGAAAATCTGTCGCTGCGGGTGTGCGCGATTTTGGCGCCGTTTAGAGGGGGGCGGGTTTAAAACGCGATTTTCTCTAGGCTGTTCCAATCGAAGATGTTCAGCCTAGATAATTATTAACGAAAAATCGCTGGAAGACCCCGTCGCAAAAGCTATTATTAGTTTTAAAGGCCTTGTATAATAGTTATAATAGTTTAAAAATCAATCTCTAAACCCGCGACCACGGGCAGCTGTCAGGGTCTCATAGAGCAAACAATTGAAGGTAGGCTGCTTATTTTTACATTAAAAAGGGCTTCTTAAGATCCCTTTATACAAAGTTTAATGTTGCGAGTAGCTCATTTTGGGCCCATTATATCCCGCAGTATTTTTCTGGGCATTTGGGGGCACAAATCTACCGCAATGTGAACGTTCTAAACCAGCGCGTTCACAGGAACCCATTAGAAAGCTGATTTAAAATGGACTTTAATTTGCAGCAATTGAACACTAAATTCCTTCCATTTGGCCTATAAATTAATGTAAATGAGATTTTAAAATCATGTTTTATTGTGAATTATTTATGAATATAATTTGGACACTTAGGCTATTTAAAAATGTTAATCATTTATTAAGAAATGGATAGATGTTTAGATCTAGTAATTGAAGTTTGAAATTAGCTACACTTGGGTAACTAACTAATTATATGCTTTAATTTCAGGTCATCCAAGTAAGATTATTTTATATTTGTTTCAGAATGGTTCAATCTACGATAACTGAAAATTTCATTCAGTTCTCTTAATTTTTAAGAAGGTTATGGGCTTTTGACTGCACATGATCACAGCTTTTTTGTTATGTCCATAGAAAATCAATAGGGTGATTTCACCAAAGGTCACTGGAGCGTAGATCCGCACCCACGTGACCGCAAAATTTAACTGGAGGACATATGTCACTTCCGGTACATGTTAGTGAATGGGAAAACACGCATTTTCACACCCGTTAAAAACATGGAAAACGGCCGATTATTGAGCTGAAATTTTCTGTGCTAGTCGGGGTGACCGTGAAGCACAGCGACATAAATTTTCAGTCCAAAAAAAAGATAGAAAGTAAGGTAAATTCAAGAGGGAGTTGAAGGTGCAAAATGAGCGGAAGTGCTTAGTAGACATTTGCCGTGGAGATTTAAAGATCCAAAATATCGGGAATTATCGCGTTTGCTCGCTGCATTTCATCAAAAGTGGCATTATTGACTTTTTATCTTTATTCATTTGTTATATGAAAAGTTTTAAAAGTGAAAAATCTGTCGTTAAAATTGCTAAATCGAGGAGAATTTCCTGCTATTGATTTGCACTAATTATGCTGATATCTCGGTTGGGTGGCGTGTCTGATTGAAAGTCCAGGAACCTGAGGGATGGTGAAGAATGTCAGTTGTCGCTCTGTATGTGAGGCTGCCGGGCGGGTGATACCAGAGCACTGGACAAAAACGCCCAGAGTGAGTTGGTTGTTGCAGCGAGGGCGGTGGAAGCGAGCCAAAGGGCTGGCGAGATCTTTCAGCGTGAGTTGAGTGAGAGCCGCGGCGGTGGCCGGACTCAGACTACAGGGCTGTATGTACTCTGCAGTGGGACTGTCTGTCTGGCATCTTCCCTCCGTCCCCAATGCCAATGTAAACAACCCCTCACTGACACAGTCTAGGGTTTATTCCACACACGCAGAATTCCCAGCGGGGGAGTCGGGCGAGCAAGGCTGGTCACACACACATTAGAGGTGTAGAGATGACAGGGAGATGACACCGCCCCAGGGCTCGGTAACAGGCGGCCAGGCAACTCCAAACTCAGGTTCCTGGACTTTCAATCAGACACGCCACCAAACCGAGATATCAGCATAATTAGTGCAAATCAATAGCAGGGCATTCTCCTCGATTTAGCAATTTTAACGACAGACTTTTCACTTTTAAAACTTTTCATATAACAAATGAATAAAGATAAAAAGTCAATAATGCCACTTTTGATGAAATGCAGTGAGCAAACGCGATAATTCCCGATATTTTGGATCTTTAAATCTCTACGGCAAATGTCCGCTAAGCACTTCCGCTCTTTTTGCACCTTCAACTCCCTCTTGAATTTACCTTACTTTCTATCTTTTTTTTGGACGGAAAATTTAGGTCGCTGTGCTTCACGGTCACCCCGACTAGCACAGAAAATTCAAGCTCAATAATCGGCCGTTTTCCATGTTTTTAACGGGTGTGAAAGTGCGTGTTTTCCCATTCACTAACATGTACCGGAAGTGACATATGTCCTCCAGTTAAATTTTGCGGTCACGTGAGTGGGGATCTACGCTCCAGTGACCTTTGGTGAAATCACCCTATAGGGAACAAGATGCTAATTTCCGAGTATGAAAATGGCCATAACTTTTTAAATACTTGAGATATGAAAGTGAATTAGGTGTCAAATTAAACTTCTTTTTATGCTTTATCTGATGGGATAAATTACAGACTTGAATTTTTAAATCTCAAAATTTTGTAACATTGCTACTTAAGGGCCGGTCCCACGAGCATGCGACCTGCATGTGGCGAGCGCGACCAAACCGGAAGCGGGGGCCGCGCGGAGGTCGAGTGAGTGACGTGAAGTTCGAGCGAAGTCCGCGGGAAGTTCGCACATGACGTACGGAGTCAAGACACTGCGTACGGCATCAAGACGCTGCGTACTGCCTCGAGGCGCTGCGCACGCCCCGTCGAGGTGGTGCGTAAGGTGCCGAGGCGGCTGCGGGCCGGTAGGCCATTGCCGCGCGAAATTTTAAAACAATGTCAGTTTTTCGGAGCCCCGCGCTATGTCAGGACAAGCTCCGCACAACTCCATACGGGAATGACCCCGCGAGGCCGTACGGCTCAAGCGACCACTTTAAGTCGCGCTTGCCGCATGGAGTCGCATGCTCGTGGGACAGGCCCTTTAGTGAGCAAGACAAGTTTTCACATGAGGAAGAGGATCTGCCTGTAGGTGGAAGGTGTAAAGGTTAAGGGAAAGGAGTTAGTTTTTCAGCACCAAACTAATTACATCATCTGTTGAAGAAACCAGTTAAAGTTTAGTCAGTCACAGCGTTTAGTTTTAATTTCGAAGTACCGCGCTGAAACAGGCCCTTCGGCCTACTGAGACTGCGTCGACCAGCGATCCCCGTACACTAACACTATGCTACACACACCAGGGACAATTTACAATTTTACCAAGCCAATTAGTCTACCAACCTGTAAGTCTTTGGAGTGTGGGAGGAAACCGGAGCTCCTGGAGAAAACCTACGTAGATCACGGGGAGAACGTATAAACTTCATACAAACTCCATATAAACACACACAGTTGAAGAAGGGTCTCGACCCGAAACGTTGACAATTCCTTTTCTCCATAGATGCTGCCTCACCCGCTGAGTTTCTCCAGCATTTTGTGTCTACCTTCGATTTTACCAGTATATGCAATTCTTTCTTAAACATATAAACTCCGTACAGACAGCACCCATGATCAGGATTGAACCCATGTTTCTGCCGCTGTAAGGCAGCAAATCTACCGCTGTGCCACTGAGTTATACAGCACGGTAGCAGGCCCTTTGACCCAACTCACCCCTGCTGACAAAGATGTCTACTTGAGCTAACCTCATTGGCTGCAAATGGTCCATACCTATCCTTGTACCTGTCCAAATGTATTTAAAAAATACATTTTAAAGTATTTTTAACATTGCGATCCAACCCACCTTTCCTGCTTATTCTGGTAGCCCGATCCCTATACCCACTTCACCCAACTTTGTGAAGAAGTTCCTCTTAACTCTCTGTTTTACTTTGGAGTCACGTGAGTGACTACGTGAAGAACCCCGCCAGGCGCATGCGTGCCATTGCGCTACACGCATTGCAACTCGTCATTGTCGGGAGGAAGGACGTTCCTCCCGAACGGCAGGATTTCGAACCTGCAACAGTAAGGTAAGGGAACTACGTTCCATACTTACCTTTTTTTCTACAGAAGGCTGTTGAAAGCTGGCGGGGGAGGAGTCTGCAAGCAGCAGGCAGCCAGCAACGGCCAGTGGCACGACAGTCTCCCTTAGCGGGAGTCCGTGCGTCTTCAGCTCCGACTCCGGAGCCGTCAGTCCGACAAACTCGGACAACAGCCCCGAGGACGCTACATGGGTCCGTGGAGCTGCGGAAATCACAGCGGGAGGAAGGACGTTCCTCCCGAAACGGCAGGTTGAGAACCAGCAACACAGGTAAGAGATTTCCTTACCTTTTTCTTCATTGCAGGAAGGCTGCCGAGCTGCCGCTGAAAAGCAACAGGCAACCAGCAACGGACGTCGGCACCACTATCTCCCATAACGGGAGCGAGTGCCAAACTTCACCCCAAACGGGTGGAGGAAATGGGAGCCAACAACCCACAAAGACAGTGGGTTGTATTTGTGCTCTGTCCCCTTTTTTAAAATTAGGGGACAAAAGGAGATTGCGCTCCTGCCGTGGCTAAGCCAGGTGGAGTAAGCGCAACAGGGGACAACAGTTGCGGCCGGAATCGGCACCCGTAATGGGAATAACTGTACCCGACTTTCGCTCCCGACTCGCTCCCGCACCGGGCCGGGCGGGAGAGGGAGCAAAACTAATGTTTTCCCCGCGCTGGGTCTGTACAGGTGGGGAAGCTGGACAAAGTAGTGTCCACAGTGCTGCTAGTGAAGCTGGCTGGGGAAGACAGCGGAGTCGCAGGCAGCCGGCAGCAGCAGCCAAAGGCACGTTTATCTCCCGTTATAAGGAGAGCAGTGCCGACTTTTGGTCCCGCGCCGGCCAGAACACCACGGCCGGGCGGGAGACCATTCAAATGGGGCCGTTGACTTGACCAGTCATTAACGGCAGCAGACGGGGTAGAACGACGCTCACCCGTAGCAACAATTTAAACTTGGACCTGCAGGTAAGAGCTGCTGTCTTTTTTGCATTTCCATGCTGATTGCAGGTGCAGAAACAACGGGCTGCGACAAAGCTGGTGGGCTAGATGGAATCAGCTGTGCCAGATGTCCTCCACACCGGCCAGATCCACTCCACGGAAGGACAGTAAGGACAAAGCTGGAGAAGGAGGACCGTGGAGCAGCGGGCAGCCAGCAGCAGCCATCGGCACTTGGATCACCCATAGTGGGATCAGCTGTGCCCAATGTCGCCTCCGCACCGGCCAGATCCACGCGGCCGGGCGGAAAGGCTAGACACAAAACAAACAAGGTCGTGGACTCGGAGGAGTCCGACTTTGAATCACCGCCGGCGGCCAGCGCCCGAGAGCGCTGGAGCGGGAAGAAGCGGCGTATGGAGCTTTGCTCCAACGTGACAGACTCCGGGACATGGAGTCGGGTCACTGTGGGCCCTATGATAACCCACAGCAGTACCTCTTTAAGGGCTGCACAGTGCTTCTACCTCATCAGAGGGGAACACTGCGGGTCAGTTCTGGGCTGACCTGGAAGAGGGGTCCGCAGAAGAAAGTGTGCAAGGGGTGCAGGAACAAGAGAACCTACTGGAACCTAGCACCCCCACGCACCCACCAGCAAAACTGGTGAAAGCTCGAAGGACCGGTACTCAAAAACATGAGTCTTTTAGGCCATGGCCCAGACCGGCCTTCTCGGAAGATGCGGGACCTCCAACGCAAACCAACCGTAAATCCAGACCCCAGCGCTACAACAAGCGAAGAACCTACAAAATGGTAAACCTGCCACTGCTAACTATGGAGGTAGGTGGGTCTGGTTCCCTACAAACAGTGGGCACGGAGATGATAACAACCGATATCTACATCTTAAGCAGTATCCAGGGATATACAATAGAGTTTATACACAGGTACAGCCCTCCAGTTCAACATATACTGAACCGAATGTTCGTGCTTTCTGATGAAAGAAATCAAAAGCACAAGCTGAACTGAAGCGGCTTTACATAAAAGGTGTAATTGAGAAAACTCAACACGAACCATTAAAATTCGTGTCCGAGATATAAACAAAAAGATGATGGTCATCGCATCATCATAGATCTAACAAAATAGATACCTTTGTTACTGCTTATCAATTAATTCCCAAAGGTTACTTCAATGGCCAGCATCATTTTAAAAGATGCTTACTATTCAGTGCCTATACGAGGTGACCACAGATGTTACTTAAATTCAACTGGATGGGACAACTCTAGCAGTATAAAGCACTTCCAAATGGGTTATCATCAGCCCAGGCTGTTCACAATTTTTTTTGAAACCAGCCCAAGTGTTTCTACGGAAACGTATACACATGGTCATGGCATATTTAGATGACATACTCATTATGTGCAAAAACTTTGGAATTGGCCAAACAAACTGTAACAGCCACAAAAAAGTTATTTGGGGAACTGGGATTTCATCCAGTTAAATCTAAACTAACGTCTTCCACTACTATGGACTACCTGGGGTTTCACCATTGACTCAGTTCACATGTCGGTGACTCTGCCTAAGGGAAAGGCTACAGATTTAATAGAGGCTTATAAAAACCTCACTGACATCAGCAAACCATCCATCAAATTGGTAGCCAAAGTAATTGGCATAATGATGGCTGCCTTTCCAGCCACACAATTTGGACCTCTACATTACCAAAACATACAGAGAGCAAAAACAAGCACTCTAAATTATGCAGGTCACTTTAACAGATCTGTGAAACTACCAATCAGGCTAAAATGGAACTAAAATGGTGGATAGATAACTCTAGCCTTGTTCCTATCCAAGCATTGTCAGTAACCTTTTCCATGGTACTACAAACTGATGCCAGTACAATTGGTGCGGAGCCACCAATATCAATACCACCGTGGTAGCATACATTAACCACAGGGTGGAAACAAATCGACATCATGTGAAAATCTGGCCATACAAATTGGCAATGGTGTCTCCAGAAAGATATTTGGATATCAACCACTTATCTACCAGAAAGACTAAATTCAGTGGCAGACACCAGGTCCCAGTAATCAAGTTATGTTACACAGGAACCAGACCCTGGGGCAGCGGCGACAGATGCATTTTCGCTGCATTGGAGGGGAGGGGAAATTGTTTATTTACACATTCCCTCCTTTCCTGCCTCATCAGTCGGGTATTAAGGAAATACAACAGACTCTGCATCTGGAATTGGTAGTACCCGATTGGCCTACACAACCATGGTTCCCAGTGGTATCAAACATGGAATCAGAGACATGAACATCCCATCTGTTCTGGAATATCTGGCAGGCCTCCACTACGATGAGGGGCTCAGTTACAGTGCCATCAACTGCGCCAGAAGTGCCCTATCGACTTACCTATGGCAGGGGACAGACCATTACACTGTTGGTACTGACCCACTGGTACAAAGCCTATGAGGAGTACCAGATACTCCCATATATGGGATGTGAGTATAATCCTGAAGATGCTCAGGAGTGGTCTCCAGCAACAGTTCTGTCTTTACACAGACTGACATTAAAACGGTCATGCTAATGGTATTGGTCACGGCACAGAGGATACAGTCACTGCAAAACAAGACTGGACAACATGACTTTTCAACGGAAAATATTACGTTTCATATTTATGAGATAGTAAGCAGAACAGAAAAAGGGATCAGCAGGCCTCTATATACAATTAGGTCATACCCAACAGATGACCGTCTGTGTATAATAAAACATCTGTCGCTACACATGGAGAAAACGAATATCCTAAGAGGCAATGAAAAGGCACATTTTTTATCAGCCACTAGTAGGTATGTTGCAAAGCCTACCTGAAGCGTCTTTGAAAATCTGCCGCTGCGGGTGTGCGCGATTTTGGCGCCGTTTAGAGGGGGCGGGTTTAAAACGCGATTTTCTCTAGGCTGTTCAAATCGAAGATGTTCAGCCTAGTTAATTATTAACGAAAAATCGCTGGAAGACCCCGTCGCAAAAGCTATTATTAGGTTTAAAGGCCTTGAATAATAGTTATAGTAGTTTAAAAATCAACCTCTAAACCCGCGACCGCCAGCAACCGCAGGGTCTCATAAAGCAGACAGCTGAAGGTATGCTGTATATTTTTACATTAAAAAGGGCTTCTAAAGATCCCTTTATACAAAGTTTAATATTGCGAGTAGCTCATTTTGGGCCCATTATATCGCGCAGTATTTTTCTGGGCATTTGGGGCACAAATCTACCGCAATGTGAACGTTCTAAACCAGCGCGTTCCACAGAGACCCACTGGAAAGCTGATTTAAATGGACATTTATTTACAGCAATTGAGCACTAAATTCCTTCCATTTGGCCTATAAATTAATGTAAATGAGATTTAAAAATCATGTTTTATTGTGAATTATTTGTGAATATTATTTGGACATTTAGGCTATTTAAAAATGTTAATCATTTATTAAGAAATGGATAGATGTTTAGATCTAGTAATTGAAGTCTGAAATTAGCTACAATTAGGTAACTAACTAATTATATGCTTTAATTTCAGGTCATCCAAGTAAGATTATTTTATATTTGTTTCAGAATGCTTCAATCTATGATAACTGAAAATTTCATTCAGTTCTCTTAATTTTTAAGAAAGTTATGGGCTTTTGACTGTTCACGATCACAACTTTTTTGTTATGTCCATAGAAAATCAATAGGGGACAAGATGCTCATTTCCGAGTATGAAAATGGCCATAACTTTTTAAATACTTGAGATATGAAAGTGAATTAGGTGTCAAATTAAACTTATTTTTATGCTTTATCTGATGGGATAAATTACAGACTTGATTTTTAAAATCTCAAAATTTTGTAACATTGCTACCACTAGCAACCACACCAAGAGTGACGGTCCAGACCATCTCAAGATGGCTGAAACAGTTGCTAAACACAGGCTGGGGTGGATATTAAATTTTAAAAATCTCTTTCCACCAGGGCTGCAGCTACATCGGCAGCGATACAGTTGGATGTACCAATGGACCAAATCCTCAAGGCAGCAGGATGGTCTGGAGGGGAAAAAACATTCCAATTATTTGTAAAACCAGTAATGAAACCTGGAACATTTGCAGAAACAATTTAAGTTCTGTAAATTAATTTAAACCCATATAAAGGGGTTATAAACTTGTGTTAAAAATTTTATGATTTCAATGTCGAATTCATGTCCAAATTATGTTAACACAATCCTCCCAACAGTCAAGGGAGACGTGATGCATGGACTCATTCCACGGCATGAAATCACAGAGCTTTAAAATCTTCACGTAGTCACTCACGTGACTCCGAAGTAAAATAGTAAGATTAAACGAGAACTTACCAGTTTGAAGTTTGATCTGTATTTTATGAGGAGTTACGATGAGGGATTACGTGCCCTCCGCTCCCACCCAGATCATATAATTAACTGGTACCTCTTCTCTAATCTTACTATGTTTAGTCATTACAGTTATCTGTGATTTCACACCGCTGCTTTGAAGAATGACACGCATGCGTCCTGGCGGGCTTCTTCACGTAATCCCTCATCGTAACTCCTCATAAAATACAGATCAAACTTCAAACTGGTAAGATCGTTTAATCTTACTATTAAATCTTTACCCTCTCACCTTAAATCTATGCCATCTAGTGTTACTCTCCCCTACCCTGTGAAAAAGACCGTGACAATACATCTTATCTACACCCCCTCAAAACTGTATATATCTTCAAAAGGTCATACCTCAACCTCCTGAGCTCTAGGAAGAATGACCCACTCTATTCAGCCTCACCTTATAACTCAAGCCCTCTAACCAGATAACATCCTTGTGAACCTTAACTCCGCCATTTCCAGCTGAATGGCATCTTTTTGCACCCAGAACTGTACACTGTACTCCATATGGTCTCACCAACGACTTGTACAATTGCAAGATGCTGTCCAAAACCTCTGTACTTAATGCTAACTGAAGAAGGCAAGCATGGAAAACGCCCTCTTCACCATTCTGCTACTCTACCGCTGTGCACCACCGTGCCGCTCTGTTAAATTCCATCCGTCATTTCTTGGCCCACTTCCCCAATTCACAGCTATCCTGTTTTCTGCTTCTATACTGAGTCACTACAGCTCTTTGGGGGTCTTTTTTTTTTGTGGTAAACCAGCATCTGCAGTTCCATGCGCCCACAGTATTATGTCTTTGTTGTCCCTGGTTATCGAATCAGTTTTACGTTTGCATTTCACACCATGCCCTGCAGGTGGTGCTGTCTGACTAATTTTACAAGGCTGCAGCTGAGTGATCTTAATTGTGGTCTGAGGGGGTGCAGATTTATGCAGCGAGGCCCACTGCCCTGGACACTCTCCTGTGCAATTTGTATTCCCTCCATTTGCAACCTGCTTGTTTCCCGCTGCCCCCACATATTGCTCAATAGGTTTCACACACAATCGCTTTTGCACAGCTTGCTAACTCTTGCAGGATGCTCTGTTAACTCATCTTACAAATTCTTTTGTGTGCCTGTCATTTGTGCCACGACCTTTGACCTGCCAAATCGAGCCATTGATCACATTTCTTTCTCTTCATTGGATAAGTGTTTGAATATCTAAATATTTCACCTTTGAACTTGAATTTTTAAAATATCTTTTTCTTAATTCTCTAATCTTACAAGGCAGAACTTTGCATTATCATTTAAGTCTCTCCCACTCCCCCAATTGCTTTCTAATACATTCAGATAAAAACCGTGATAATCAGCAGAAAAATACCTTTATGTGGTAGTATTTTTCTTCAGCACAACAAAGCTTTTATGATGCATCGCTTATTACAGGCAATGTTTGAACTGGAAATAGCTTTAAGGTGAGAGGGGTAATGTTTAAAGATGATCTGCCAGGGATGGTGGTGGAGGCATATGCAATAGTGGGATTTAAATGGCTTTCAGATAGCCACATGGATATTCAGAGAATTGAGTGAGAGGGATCACGGGCACTTGGCATCATGTCCGGCATGGACATTGAGGGCCGAAGGGCCTCTTCCTATGCTGTACTGTTTTAATTCTATGTTGAAATCTCTGTGTGAATCAAGAACATGGCAGCCGAAGATAGCCAAAATGCTAGAGTAACTCTGCAAGACAGGCAGCATCTCTGGAGATTATTTATGGATGACGTTTCGGGTCGAGGCCCTTCTTCAAACCCAAAGCGTCACCCATTCCTTCTCTCCAGAGATGCTGCCTGTCCCACTGAATTACTCCAGCATTTTGTGTCTATCTTTGGTGTAAACCAGCATCTCCAGTTCTTTCCTGCAGATGGCAGCAGATCTGTGCAGAGCAAGTAATGGGATATTGACATGGGGAACTTTGTTTGTGGTGGAGCAGAAGATATTGGACAGTGCACTGGGGAGAAAACCTCTGTACTTCCTCACTGAGAACGTTGCTACCTTAGAGTCAAAGAGTCCTGCAGCCATTCGGCCCACCATATTCTTGCAGTACAATAAACCTGTTTATTCACATTAGGTCTGTGACCTTCTATCTTTCAGGGGAAATAGAGTGTATTTTTTGGGAATGATGTGGTTTATGTCAGCATGTTGCTGGAGTCCAGATCTGGAATTTCATGCTGGAATGCCTGGAAACAATTTCCGTAAATCTCCATTCGGCCTTTCCCCACTTTCGCCCAATCTTAAGCAGATTCAATGTGCTTCCTTTCAACGGACTTAGAGTCATTGAGCCATACAGCGTGGAAACAAGCCCTTTGGCCCAACCTGCCCACACGGGTCAACATGTCCCATTTACACTAGTCCCACATGCCTGCGTTTGGCCCATATCCCACTAAACCTGTCCTATCCATGTACCAGTCTAAATGTTTCTTAACTTGACATCTAGACACTTTATGCCCTCCCTCCATCCTCCTCAGTATTCCCTCAACATCTGCTTCCTCAAAAGAGTTTTCCCACCCTTTTCCAAACCCTTCACGATGGGACATAGAGCAGCACAGCACAGGAGCAGACCCTTCAGCCCACAATGTCCGTGCTGGCCACGATGCCCAATTAAACTAACCTCCTGTACGTGTTAAATTGTGATAATGCTGATCTCCACACTGGTTCTGATTGGACACCACCACCTTCTCCCATCTGACCTCATTAAAAAATGAACAGAAAGAAAAGGTACCGTGGATACATTAAGCACTTCAATTAAAAGAAAAATAATTTAATTACACTAATGCAGTTAAGGAGCAAAACACTCAATTTGAAAATATACACAGAGGCTATTAAACACAAAGATGAATGCAATTTGGCACAAGTAAACACAATTTACAACATTAGGATGAAATGTGAGAGCAGTAATTAAAGCCAGCAATCCGAGGATTGTAAGTCAGTTATTAGGGATGGATTTTTCCGAAGAACAAGCTGATATGGAAAATAAGTAAAATTAAAAAATAATTCAGTGATGATTATTTTTAGGACATTTGCAATTATGTTGACTCCTTTTCTCTGAGGAAAACTAATATATGTTTACAATAGCTCATGGCTTAATGTGCATCGCAAAGCAGAATACCCCAAACAGGGCCGCGTGCCTTTTATGGCAGTGTACGAGTCATTCTTAACCTACCTGATCTCCCGGTGGCTCAGCACTTCAACTCCCCCTCACATTCCCAATCTGACCTTTCTGTCCTGGGCCTCCTCCATTGTCAGAGTGAAGCCCAGTGCAAATTGGAGGAACAGCACCTCATATTTCGCTTGGGTAGCTTACACCCCAGTGGTACGAACACTGACTTCTCTAACTTCAGATAGCCCTTGCTTTCTCTCTCCATCCCCTTCCCCTTCCCAGTTCTCCCAATAGACTTAATGTCTCTGCCAACATTCTATCTTTGTCCCGCCCCCTCCCCTGACATCAGCCTGAAGAAGGATCTCGACCCGAAACGTCACACATTCCTTCTCTCCAGAGATGCTGCCTCACCCGCTGAGTTACTCCAGCATTTTGTGTCTACCTTCGAATTTAAACCAGCATCTGCAGTTCTTTCTTACACTTAGTCATTGGACGACACTGTGCCATTGTGATATGGGTTCAATCTCGATCTTGGGTGCTGCCCATGTGAAGTCTGCATGTTCTCACTGTGACTGCAGGAGTTTACCCCGGATGCATCGATTTCCTCCCACATCCCAAAGTTTGGTAAATGGCTTCTGTAAATTGCCCAGAGTGCAGGAGAGAGGAAGAGAACTGGGTGCAATTGATGGGCTTTTGAGAGAAAATAGATTGTAAGAAGTGGTAGATTAATTGGCTACTGTAAATTTTACAAGACCAAATTTTACAAGGCCTCAGTGATCTCAATTGTTGGCTGAGGGGTATAGGTTGTGGTTCATGAAGTTGCTTGTTCATGTGAAGCTCATAGAATGAACACTATGCATAGCAATGATAAATATGATAATAAATACAATGACACAATATAATCGGGACCCGGGTTCGATCCTGACTACGGGTGTTTGCTTGTTCAGAGTTTGTACGTTCTCTCAGTGGCCTGCGTGGGTTTTCTCCGAGATCTAAATTGGCTTGGTATAAATGTAAATGTAAATTGTCCCTTGTGTTCGGAGTAGTGTTAATGTGTGGGGTTAGCTGGTCGGTACGGACTCGCTGGGCCGAAGGGCCTCACTCCGCATTGTATCTCTAAACTAAACTAAGACAGTTTTACTGTTTTACTTTGAGGAGATCCCTTTTCCTTCCTTCTCCCCCCCCCCCCCCCCCCACCCCCCACCCCCCATCAGTCTGAAGAAGGGTTTCGGCCCAAAATGTCGCCTATTTCCTTCGCTCCATAGATGCTGCTGCACCCGCTGAGTTTCCCCAGTAATTTTGTGTACCTTTACTGTTTTACTGTTCTTTTTTATAAATCATGTTTCTCTGGGTATCTAAATTTTAGTTGTTTAAGTTATGACATCGGATGGAAGCTGCATACCAAATCTTGTTGCACCTATGTGCAATGACAATAAAATATATTATTATTATTATTATTATTATTTTTATTAGTATTATTATTAGTATTATTATTATTATTATTATTAAGAAAGTCTGCATAATGGTGCAAGATTGTAGTGCAATTTGAAGAGGTGCAAAAATAAAATACTACGGTACAATAAGTTTTGAGTGAATGTACCTGTTAGTATAGTATCTCCAGGAAGGATGTATGAAAGAGGTGATTGATTCAGGAGTCTGGTAGCAGTGGGGAAGTACCTTTGCTTCTCTGTGGAAGACTGGTCCTTCAGGCTCCTGTATCTTCTCCCAGAAGGTGGAAGAGAGAAAGGATGGAAGGTATCCTTGATGATACTTCCAGCCTTCCTTTTGCAACAAACCGTGAAGAAGGGCTGAATGGAAGGCAGTGACAAGCCAGGGATGGCCTTGGCTGCGTTCACCACTCTCTGCAAGTTCAGGCAGGCAAGAGCAGTGCAGTACTATGTCCACACCAGCCTGAGATACATCCCGTCCATGGTTGCAACTCAGAAATTGAAGAGAATCCTCGTGAACATGCTGAATCTTCTCAGACGTCAAAGAAAGTAAATACGTCGGTGTTCTTTCTTGATCCCTGCGTCAGTGTGAAGGGACCAGGTTAGGTTGCTGGTGACATGGACCCGGAGTTTTTATTCTGGTGCCATGATGCAAGGATCTCAGTCTCTTTCCTGCACTTTGCTCATCGGCCGGTTTATATCGAAGATAGACACAAAGTGCTGGAGTAACTCAGCGGGTCAGGCAGCATCTCTGAAGAAAAAAGATAGGAGACGTTTCGGGTCAGGACTTTGATGAGGGGTCCCGACCCGAAACATCACCTATCCTTTTTCTCTAGAGATGCTGCCTGACCCACTGAGATACTTCAGCACTTTATTCCTATCTAGAATAATGTACCTGGTATCAGGTTAGAGTAATTGAGGAGGGAGTAGGGAAGATGTTATTTGGCTGCTCTCAGTTTTGGGCAATGGATATTACACGTAAAGGACTGTCATGATTGTCGAGCTAGCACAGTTCATGTTAAATTTATAGATTGAAGGTGGGAAGGATTAGTGCTGAGGATGCGAGAAAAAAAAATAATGTTGCAGGTTCTGAACTGCCTTTAGATTGAAGTCCCCATCGAACACTTGCAATTTGTCCAATTTTTCTGTAAAAGGTTACTTTGTCACATTGGATGGGGCTGGGCTGCATGAATGGTGAGGGGCAGGAGGGACATGGGATGAGGGGAGTGTTTAAGAAGGAACTGCAGATGCTGGAAAATCGAAGGAAGACAAAAGTGCTGGAGAAACTCAGCGGGTGCAGCAGCATCTATGGAGCGAAGGAAATAGGCAACGTTTCGTGCCGAAACGTTGCCTATTTCCTTCACTCCGTAGATGCTGCTGCATCCGCTGAGTTTCTCCAGCACTTTTGTCTACCTGGGATGAGGGGAGGGCTTGTGAGGGGTTTAAAAATCGCTGCTTTATTATTCATATGTGAAAGGATGAGCAAATTGGTTGATGTGAAAAGGAATGCGTCACACACTGTTTAATAGTTTAATGGTACGTTAAAGTCTGATTAAGGATGTTCCAGTGTTAATATCACCTCACCCTGCTCTCTCAGTGCACTGTTCCCTGAGACCACTCTCCAAGGGTAACTGGACAAGGAAGGGTCTCGTCCCGAAATTTCACCCATTCCTTCTCTCCAGAGATGCTGCCTGTCCCGCTGAGTTTACCTCAGCATTTTGTGTTTAAACCAGTGTCTGTAGTTCCTTCCGATGCAGGATAAGGAAGGGGTTCAGGCCTTAATTTAATCCTTACGAACACAAACGCTGTCTGTTCATAACCAATAATTAGGCTCCAAGCCCTGCCCATGCCCCCAAACCGTTGGTAAAAGCTGTACTCAGAAACATCGAATGTAAAGTAAATGATGCAACATTAACAAGGTTAGCCATGTGGTTGCTTCTGTGAGATGTGGTAATTGATATATAATACAGTTTGCAGAGTGGAGCACCTTCAAAAACGCAAGAAGAAGCAGGTCATTACCTTTGAGTGAGCATTACAACTGTCGTACTGTTCGCAGGAGAGTACACTAATACATGAGCTTCGGACGCAATCCAGTAAAACCTGACCCCCAGGCTAATAAATATGACATGTCAGCCAGGGAGAGCTCTTCCTCCCGCCTACAGTATTTAACAGAGGCAGAGCCTCAGCCACAGTTAAGATTGGATTGGATGCCGATCTCCGTTTAGTTTTGTTTTGTTTAGAGATACAGTGGCGGAAACAGGCCGTTCGGTCCACCGAGTCTGGGCCGACCAGCGATCCCCATTACACTAGCACACACAACACACTAGGGACAATTTACAGTTTTTTACCAAAGTCAATTAACCGGCAAACCTAAACGTCTTTGGAGTGTGGGAGGAAACCCGGAGAAAACCCAGGCGGTCACGGGGAGAACGTACAAACTCCGTACAGACGGCACCTGTAGTCAGGATCAAACCCGGGTCTCCGGCGCTTTAAGGCAGCAACTCTACTGCTGCGGCACCATGCGCTAACTATCCCCAATTATAAACCGGAAAACAGGATCTGAGAGGTTTAATCAGTAATTTATGGCACAGAATGTGGCCTTTTGGCCCACTATGCCCCTCCTGATCAAAAATAGGTGTTTCACTTCTGGGCTCTTGATCAGTGGTACTTCAGCTGACAGCTAATTGAAGGTGACAAAATATCCTCCATGATAATTCACAAGGCTGTGTTCTCAGCCCCTTACTATACTCCTTCAGCAATGTTGACGGTACTGCCACATTCTACTCTATCTCCACTTTGGGGTGGCACAATGGCTCATCGTTAGAGTTGCTGCCTTACAAGCGCCAGAGACCCGGGTTCGATCCTGACTACGGGTGCTGTCTGTATGGAGTTTGCACGTTCTTCCTGTGACCTCGTGGGTTTTCTCACGGTGTTCCGGTCTCCTCTCACACTCTAAAGATGTACAGGTCTGTAGGTTAAGTAGCTTTGGTAAAAATTGAAGATTATCCCTAAGATAGTGTGTAAGATAGTGTTAATGCCCCTGTCCCACTTAGGAAACCTGAACGGAATCCTCCCGGAACGGAGACTTTGCGCCCCACCCAAGGTTTCCGTGCGGTTCCCGGAGGTTTTTGTCAGTGTCCCTACCTGCTTCCACCACCTGCAACCTCCGGCAACCACCTGCAACCCCCGGGAACTGCACGGAAACCTTGGGTGGGGAGCAAAGTCTCCAGAGGTTTCCGTTCAGGTTTCCCAAGTGGGACAGGGGCATTAATGTACGGGGATTGCTGGTCGGTGCAGGCTCCATGGGCCGAAGAGCCAGTTTCCGAACTGTATCTCTAATGTCTAATGTCTAAAGTCCAGTTCCTTGCGCCTGCCTTATTTAAATTGGTTGTCAGGAATGGAATGTTGAACTAATCAGGCAGCACCTGAGGAGGGAGAAACTAGAGTTAATATCTCAAGTCAATGATTTGGCCCTGATCTCCCTTTGTTGTGCCTGTACATTATTTCTGTGTCCACTTCAATTAAAACAAAATATGGAAAGGTTGGATTTTTTACCTCAAATATAAATTCAGTGTTCCTTATTTTAGTTGTAATTAGTGTAGAGTTACAGCGCAGAAACAGGCCCCTTCACCCCACCGAGTCCACAACGACCGGCGATCCCCGCACATTAACACTACCCTACACACACTAGGGCCAATTTACAATTTTTACCAAAGCCAATTAGCCCTCAACCTTGCACGTCTTTGTAGTGTGGGAGGAAACCAGAGCAAACCCACACAGGTCATGGGAAGAACGTACAAACTCTGCACCTGTAGTCAGGATCTTTAGCATTAACATAGAAACATAGAAAATAGGTGCAGGAGTAGGCCATTCGGCCCTTCGAGCCTGCACCGCCATTCAATATGATCATGGCTGATCATCCAACTCAGTATCCTGTACCTGCCTTCTCTCCATAACCCCTGATCCCTTTAGCCACAAGGGCCACATCTAACTCGCTCTTAAATATAGCCAATGAACTGGCCTCAACTACCTTCTGTGGCAGAGAATTCCTGAGATTCACCACTCTCTGTGTGAAAAATGTTTTTCTCATCTCGGTCCTAAAAGATTTCCCCCTTATCCTTAAACTGTGACCCCCTTGTTCTGGACTTCCCCAACATCGGGAACAATCTTCCTGCGTCTAGCCTGTCCAACCCCTTAAGAATTTTGTACGTTTCTATAAGATCCCCCCTCAATCTTCTAAATTCTAGAGAGTACAAGCCGAGTCTATCCTGTCTTTCTTCATATGAAAGTCCTGACATCCCAGGAATCAGTCTGGTGAACCTTCTCTGTTCTCCCTCTATGGCAAGAATGTCTTTCCTCAGATTAGGAGAGCAAAACTGTACGCAATACTCCAGGTGTGGTCTCACCAAGACCCTGTACAACTGCAGTAGAACCTCCCTGCTCCCTGTAGGGCTGCAAGTCTACCACTGTGCCACCATGCCGCCAACCTTTATTTATGGACAGATATATGGATAGGAAGGGTTTGCAGTCTAATGACATGTGACCAGTTTGCCAATTCATTTGGCATGGATGAGGTAGGTTAAAGCTCCTGTTTCTGTGCTGTCTGACATTATGAGGCCGTATTAGTTGTGGGGGGACGGGGAGTACACAGTCACTTATAATTATCAGCTGTGGAAGACAAGTTGACTGATAAAAGATTAAATGGGCCTCGAGGAGGAAGTGCAGAATGCAAAGCATTTCTGGGTGGATTAACAGGTGAATGTGACCAGTGGAACCTGGATTGGAAATTTCTCACCTGCTGCAGTAATTTGAGCCATTCTACGCCTTATTCAGAGTGTAGTTGATCAACAGGATTAAATGTACACTGATAATTAAATGTGGGGATTCAGGTAAAATCACCCAATGCAGCGCAACTGATACTTGGAGGTGGACGGTAATGAACTGAGCTAAGACCGCAGGCTTGAAATTTCTAGATGGCGACTGTTATATGTTTAAATGATCAACCAAATGTGAGGAAGGTTTGGATTTATTTAGCAATTTTCACAGCGGCAAGGTGTTACGGAGCGCTTACCACCAATGAAGGTGTTCTGATGCGCTGTCAAATGTGGGAATGGTGGAAATGACACCCTGTAGGTTTCCATCCAAGTCTCACACACCATTCTAACTGCACTCACAATCACACGCTATTCTGACTGTATCTAGTCACACACCACCCTGACTGTACCAACAGAAGAGAGATAGAATGAGAGACAGCGAAAGAGGGAGGGGGGAGAAAAAGAGATACCCATGAAGGCAAACATACCATACGCTTTCTTTACCACTCTAAATATGGATACTAAACAAGAGGCGTGCAGTGCAGTCCTCAAAAAGGTGAATAATGTCTTGCTACTGAATGAGTTCTCTGGCAGCACGGAATGACGATGGAACATCACAGCAAGGTGTGACCTGATTCCCATGGTGGAGATCAGAATGAATGGGGGGGGGGGGGGGGCTCTGGATCCAATGTCTCCATCTTCATGTGCAGTGCACTACCCCCACTGCCTACACCCATCATCACTGATCTGGCCTTCTGTCACCTGGGCCCTGATTTAAACAGGTCTTTGACTCAGTACCACAGCTTTGGGAGCTTGCTGCTAAAACAATGGATGCAATATTTTCCACTTGTCCAAAAAAATGGTCAAACATATTTAAATGGCTGTGAAGTACTTTGTACTGAAAGGAGAGTTGCTATAGAAATAACATCTAACAGAGAACATAGAACGGTACAGCACAGCTCAATGTCTGTGCCCTACATGAGACCAAGTTAAAATAATCATCTCTGCCTCCAATGATCCAAATCCCTCCATTCCCTGCATCCCCATGTGCCCACCCAAAAGCCTCTTTAACACCAATATCTGCCTCCACCACCACCCCTGGCAGTGCCTTCCAGCCACTCACATTCTCTGTGTAAAAAACTTGTCCAATACATCTCCTTTAAACTTTGCCTCTCTCACCTTTACCTCTCACCTTTCACCCCTGGCCCTTTACCCTTCGACAGTTCCACCCGAGGAAAAAGGTTCTGACTGTCTACCCTATCAATGCCTCTCATAATTTTATATACTTCTATCAGGTTTGTCTTGTTCTTAATCTATAGAATTCTCTTACTGCCCATCTCCACCTTTGGACTGAACATAACAGGTACTGCTTCAACAAGATTTAGGGCACCCCATTTTTCCCTCGTTTGAAGTTTGGACGTGCATGATGGGATGCATGTGGATATTTTTAAGGCAGAGATAGATAGATTCATGATTAGTACAGGTGTCAGAGGTCATGGGGAGAAGGCAGGGGAATGGGGTTGGGAGGGAGAGATGGATCCGCCATGATTGAATGGCGGAGTAGACTTGAGGGCCGAATGGCGTAATTCTACTCCTTGCACTTATGACCTTATGATGGGGCTCGGATTGTTTTGATATGTTAAAGATCCTTCGTCACTGCAAGAGAGGAAATGGCTCCCAGGAGCAGGAGGGGGAGAGTGCAGGCACAAGAGACCAGAATCTTCGACCATCCTTTTGCCTCCACAGATGCTGCCTGAACAGCAGAGAGAGCAACTGAGCACACGCCAAAGATGTACATCTTCTCATGTCATTAGCTGAAATGCTGGAGTACGTGACCAATCTTCCTTAATTAAAAATAATCCAAAATGTTTTCCACAGCACCTCGGTACACGTGACAATAAACTCAACTAAGCTAAACTAAACAACAATCCTTAGTCAAAAATAATCTTCGAAAACTGGATAGAATATCAAAAGCTCCGAAGAGCATTTTTTTGACCTGTGGAGAATGTTTGCTATTAGAAATTGGCAGTCAGGATGATCCAGTGGTCAGGTTTTGGCCCTGTTATTTGGTTCTGGAGGCCAATGCTGGAATGTAATCTGAAGAAGGGTTCTCCATAGAGCAACAATCCATTACATTTTTAAGGGTAGCAATAATTTTGAAGTTGGAAGTCTCTTCAATAAATTCAACATAGATTACTGCAATCGCAGCACCGTAAAGTCCCCTTGCAGAGCTTGTTAATATGACATTGCCCTGGGGCAGATTGGATCTTTAACAGGAGACCTGTGGAGAATGTTTGCTGTGGAAATTGGCAGTGAAGATGATTCTGTGCTGGAGCAGGGATTGAGGGAATTGGAACAAAGCTCGTTGAAGCTGGCCATTTTCTTATAAGGTCATTGCTTAATTTGGCTGTTGCTTGCCTTCAGTAAAATGCTTGAATTTGTGAATCGTTGTGGCTGGGATGGTTGGCAGCTGAGTTCTGTCTCTCTACTGGATCCTAGCATCCAGCGACTAGATTCCAGTGACCATCCTAGATCGAGGCATTCAGGAACAGGAGCCCAACATCCATGTGGGTGCCCAACAGCTGTGGACTGATCCCAGCATCCTAGGTCTGGATCCCTGCATCTGGACTGGAGTTCAACGTTCCAGCAATATTTTGGGGGGAAAAAGGCACAAAGTGCTGGTGTAACTTAGCGGGTCAGGCACCATCTCTGGAGAATGTGAATATGGAATGGTTCGGGTCAGGATACTTCTTCAGACTACATTTCAACATTCGACTCCAGATCCAAGTACCAGAGCCCAAACCTAACCACTGGATCATCTAGACCAGTGGTTCCCAACATTTTTTAGCTCATGGCCCCCTTGGGATCTTTTAATTTTTCTGTGCCCCCCCCCCCCCCCCCCCGACATTATTAGCGGAAAAAAGCACTTCAATATTATAATACCTTCCATAAAAATATCAGTGTCTATTAATTGCACATATATTCTCTTATATTCCATTCCCCAAACATCAAAAAATATTTCAACTACATAGATTTAAATTTATTAGAACTGAAGTTTAGGAGGCAACAGGGTGGTAGCTCTGTGGCCCCCTTCATTGAACCTGTGGCCCCCTAAGTCCCAATTTTTTTCTGTGCCCCCCCTGATATTTGCCATGGCGATGTGGCCCCAGGTTGGGAATCACTGATCTAGACTGCCAATTTCGAACCACAAATGTTCTCCACAGGTTAAAACGGACATACATTGATGGAGTCGTTCAGTGGATCGTGCAGCATTGCAGGAGTTCATGGCTAGGGGGCGCTTCGGGTCGGGACCCTCCTTCAGACTCTTTCTGACCCGAAATACAAGTCTGAGGAAGGGTCCCGACCCAAAACGTCACCTATCCATGTTCTCCAGGGATGCAGCCTGAACCGCTGAGTTACTCCAGCACTTTGTGTCTTTTGTTGTAAACCAGTATCTGCCGTTCCTTGGTTCTCCGCAAGTCTCCAGTACTTCAATATTATGGATCCAATCTGCCTTAGGGCTGTGTCATATTAACAAGCTCTTCAATGGGACTTGCTGCAACCACAGTAATCTATGATGTATTTATTGGACAGGCTTCAAACACTGATTTCAACATCAATATTAACGCTAACTTAAAAAATAGGCTAGATATTTGCCCTTGGGAGAATTTAATTTGTTTTTGAAGTTATGTACAGTTTATTATCGTCCCTCAGATTATTTCTGACTGGTCACATACTGCAACATTGCAGCAGTGAGAAACTAGTTTTGGCATGTTCTGAGTTGCTCTATCTAGGTATGTTGCAAAGCCTACCTGAAGCGTCGCCGCTGAGGTTGTGCGCAATTTTGGCGCCGTTTAGAGGGGGCGGGTTTAAAACGCGATTTTCTCTAAGCTGTTCCAATCGAAAATGTTCAGCCTAGTTAATTATTAACGAAAAATCGCTGATAGACCCCGTCGCAAAAGCTATTATTAGGTTCAAAGGCCTTGAATAATAGTTATAGTAGTTTAAAAATCAATCTTTAAACCCGTGACCGTCAGCAACCGCAGGGTCTCATAAAGAAAATAGCAGAAGGTAGGTTGTATATTTTTACATTCAAAAGGGCTTCTAAAGATCCTTTTATACAAAATTTAATATTGCGAGTAGCTCAATTTGGGCCCATTATATCGCGCAGTATTTTTCTCGGCATTTGAGGCACAAATCTACCGCAATGTGAACGTTCTAAACCAGCGCGTTCCACAGGGACCCACTGGAAAGCTGATTTAAATGGGCATTTATTTACAGCAATTGAACACTGAATTCCTTCCATTTGGCCTATAAATTAATGTAAATGAGATTTAAAAATCATGTTTTATTGTGAATTATTTGTGAATATTATTTGGACATTTAGGCTATTTAAAAATGTTAATCATTTATTAAGAAATGGATAGATGTTTAGATCTAGTAATTGAAGTCTGAAATTAGCTACAATTAGGTAACTAACTAATTATATGCTTTAATTTCAGGTCATCCAAGTAAGATTATTTTATATTTGTTTCAGAATGCTGCAATCTATGATAACTGAAAATTTCATTCAGTTCTCTTAATTTTTAAGAAAGTTATGGGCTTTTGACTGTACACGATCACAACTTTTTTGTTATGTCCATAGAAAATCAATAGGGAACAAGATGCTAATTTCCGAGTATGAAAATGGCCATAACTTTTTAAATACTTGAGATATGAAAGTGAATTAGATGTCAAATTAAACTTATTTTTATGCTTTATCTGATGGGATAAATTACAGACTTGATTTTTAAAATCTCAAAATTTTGTAACATTGCTACTCTATCCCCTGGTCAGGCAGCATCTGTGAGGCAGAAGGATGGTCAATGATTCGCAGTGACTTGTCATAAGATCATAAGTGATAGGAGCAGAATGAGGCCATTCGGCCCATCAAGTCTACTACGCCATGGTCAGGGAGAGATAGATTCCACCAGGGCGAGATAGACCCCTCCTTCCTCCTCAACTCCTTCCTAAAAGAACATCCTTTAATTCTGAGCCTATGACCTCTAGTCCTAGATTCTCCCACTCGTGGAAACGTCCTCTCCACATCCACTCTATCCAAGCCTTTCAATATTCTGTACATTTCAATGAGGTCCCCGCTCATTCTTCTAAACTCCAGCGAATACAGGCCCAGTGCCTTCAAACGCTCATCATATGTTAACCTAGTCATTCCTGGGATCATTCTTGTAAACCTCCTCTGGACCCTCTCCAGTGCCAGCACATCCTTCCTCGGATATGGTGCCCAAAATTGCTCACAGTTTGTGTCTACATCTTGTGCCTGCACTCTCTGCCTTCCGGTGGAACCATTCTCTCACTTTTGTTGACGGGCCAACTTTAACGTATCAAAACCATTGCCCCATTATGCATGTGTGTGTACGGTGGGAGAGTCTAGGACCAGAGGTCATAGCCTTGATAATTGCTCATTTCTGAACTTCCCCCCCCAGTCTAGTTTCAGTAAAAACACTGGATCAACCACTTGAAAGAACTAAATTTAATTTTACCAAAAGCGCATCACAGATCAAACACTATACCTATCCCCACCGCGGGTTCGATCCCTGCATCTGTCTGTTCAAGCCCTCTGGGCCTCGCGCAGACAGAGACACTTGAGTAGTTCTCTAGAAGATCGAACTTGAGCCTCGTGCTCACGGCCTTTTATATGCCCCGCGAACCTGAGGGCCGAACCACACATGCATTTGGTATCAGATTGACAAGGCTCGCAGGTTCCCTGCCCCTTTGCTTATGAATTGTATCTAAGCTCCAGATTTTCTGCAGAGAGCATTCCCAATTTGACCAAACCTCCCAGCAAGCCCTGAGACTTAACCCCATTTTGAAGTCCTGATTGATCCAATTTAGCCAGGATTAACAGCCTCAGAATTAAAGGACGTTCCATTAAAGGCCTGTCCCACTGTACGAGGTAATTCAAGAGCTCTCCTGAGTTTAAAAAAAAAATCAAACTCATGGTAAGCACGTAGAATGTACGTAGCGGGTACGTCGGAGCTCGGGATGTCTCTTAGCAGGTCGTAACACTAACGGCAGGGACTCGGGAAACGCGGTAAGCTCGTGAAGACTCGTGAAGATTTTTCAACATGTTGAAAAGTGTCCACGAGAGCCCCGAGTACCTACGAGCGGCTATTACCGTAATTCTCCAAGTTCGAATCAGGGGAAAATCGGGAGAACTCTTGAATTAGCTCGTACAATGGGGCAGCGCCTTTAGGAAGGAGATGAAGAGGAATTACTTTAGTCAGAGGATGGTGAATCTGTGGAATTCTTTGCCACAGAAGACTGTAGAGGCCAGGAGTGGATATTTATAAGGCAGAGATAGATAGATTCTTGATTACTATGAGTGTCAGAGGTTATGGGGAGAAGGCAGGAGAATAAGGTTAGGAGGGAGAGATAGATCAGTCGTGATTGAAAAGCAGAGTAGACTTGGCCTAATTCTGCTCCTATACTTTATGACCTTATGACCAATATTGAGGCAGAGCATCATATTACCAGAGTGGGCGGCACAGTAGTACGCAGTGTTGCTGCCTTACAGCGCCTGAGAAAAGGATTCGATCCTGACTATGGATGCTGACTGTATGGAGTTTGTAGGTTCTCCCTGTGACCGTGTGGGTTTTCTCTGGGTGCTCTGGTTTCCTCCCACAGTCCAAAGACTTACAAGGTTTGTAGGTTATTTAAGAAGGAACTGCAGATGCTGGAAAATCGAAGGTACACAAAAATGCTGGAGAAACTCAGCGGGTGCAGCAGCATCTATGGAGCGAAGGAAATAGGCCCGAAACGTTGCCTATTTCCTTCGCTCCATAGATGCTGCTGCACTCGCTGAGTTTCTCCAGCATTTTTGTGTACCTAAGGTTTGTAGGTTAATTGGCTTCAGTAAAATTGTAAATTGTCCCTAGTGTGTAGGATAGTTCCCGTGTACGGGGTGATCGCTGGTCAGCGTGGGCCAAAGGGCCTGTTTCCGCCCGATATCTCTAAAGTCTAAAGTTGATGTCCGAGTACTGGGATCCTAGCACAGGGATCTGGCGCCCATCTGAGTACAGGGGAACTGTGGCCAGGGCATCAGATTTATCTCATCCTTTCAGCAGTCCACTTTGAAATGTTATAATACCTCCAAAGGTGCCCCAGAGAATGATTTCTTCCAGTCTAAGGCAATGCTTTCTCAGGGATCTGAAGTCGACCTCAGGCTGGCAATTATGCCTCTCGTCATTTCATATCCTTCTACCAGTGACTTGACATAGTCGGGGGGGGGGGGGAGTCGGCGTGAGATCTGTGCGCCGCCATTCATTAGGCGCAAGTTAAATTGTCACCTCTTTTGGAAGAAAAATAATGAAAAGAGCATCCTTTAACATTAATATCAAAGGGCCTAATTAGCAAGTCTGCTGAAAAGCAGCCAGGTGCCTTGAGGGCGAGAAAGAGTGTGTACTCATTAACCTGTACACACCAGGAGGGTTGTTGGCAATTTTGTTGAGAACGGAAATGACATAATGCGAGCCTGCTAATGCAACATTAGAAATATATGCTGCTGTAAGCAAAGCATCCCGGCTGCCCCCCCCCCCCCCCCCCCCCCCCCGAGAGGGCACAGAGTAACAAGAAAAGCCCCGAGATGGGGATGCACTCTGTGGCAATAAACACTCTTGCAGCTCGTCACGAGGCAACAGGGGCAGGACCCGGGGAACACTGTTACCCAACTTTAAAGGGGAATCAGTCATTACTGCAGCTTCATACAGACACTCGCCATTCTAGGAGCAATCCACTGTAGTTGGATATTAATTAAATTTATTAAACAAATAACACAGCGGCCTGGGGAGGCGGGGGTCCATCTGTTTGCTTTGTGAATTGATCTCTGTGGAAATGAATTTTGAATGGTAGTTAAAGTTCAGATGCAAAGCTCAGCAGATGGGACCCGTGTCTCCAGTGAGGAGATTTGGAGCCGGTCCAACGTCTATTTTTCCTCCAGCTTTTTTTTTCATGTGAGACGGCATGAAGATTCCCGTTTTGTTTAAATCTGAATGAGGTTTTAAGTCTGATTGATCTGGTTGGAGTGATATGTCCTGACTGATCCCAGTACCGCCTGTTTGTTGGGAAGAAACATCAGGAGACTACTAGCAGAATTCAATCCTCTTGACTTAATATTGGCTAAATATACATACATACATACATAGTATATGTGTACATACATATACATATATGTATATGTATGTACACACAAACAAATGTAATATGTATTTACATACATATACATATACATATATGTATATGTATGTGGGTATATATGTATTTATATATATATACCCACCAGGAGCTTATATATATATATATCTATATATATGCGTGTGTGTGTGTGTGTTTGTGCAGGTGTATAAATATATATACATATGCACACACATATATGCATATACACACACACACACACACACACACACACACACACACACACACACACACACACACACATATATATATATATATATATATATATATTATACTAGACCAAGTGCAGACCCGTTGGGTCTGTTCCCCCAACGTGCGGTTGTGGGGGGGAAGGTGGCATGCAGCGTCACACACACTAACTATCCCCCCCCCCCCCCCGTACTCATGCTAATTACCCCCCTTGACATTATATTAATTTGCTCCTTTTACCCCATAACCACCCTATCTACTGACGCATAGCCCCCAACTTGCAGTCACATCTAGAGAGGGGGGGAGGGGGGGAGGGGGGGGGGGGTAAAGAGTGAGGGCAGAGAGAGAACGGGCAGAGACACAGAGAGAGGGGCAAGAGGGAGAGGGGGTGGCGAGGAGGAGAAGAGGGAGGGTGGGTGAGAGGGGAAAGGTGGGGGTGGAGGGGAGGAGCGAGAGAGGGTGAGAGTGAGGGGGAGAGAGGGGGGGAGAGGTGAGGGGATGGGGGGGAGAGGGGAGGTGGTGAGGTGAGGGGAGGGGGAGAGGTGAGGGGAGGGGAGAGGTGGGGAGCAGGGAGGGTGGAGGGAGGGTGGAGGGAAGGGGGTAGGGGTGTGTGGAGGGGAGGGGGGTTTAGGGGAGGGACGGTGGGGGAGGGGATGGAGGAGAGGAGTGGGAGAAAAAGAGGGGGGAAAGAGAGAGGGGGAGAGGAGAGGGGGGGAGAGGAGAGGGGGGGAGAGGAGAGGGGGGAGAGGAGAGGAGACGGGGGGAGGAGAGGGGGGAAGAGGAGAGGAGAGGAGAGGAGAGGGGAGGAGAGGAGGGGAGAGGAGAAGGCGAGGAGAGGGGGGGAGAGAGGAGAGGGGGGAGTGAGGGGGTGTACTGAGAGGGGGGTGAGGTGAGGGGAGGGGGAGAGGTGGGGAGCAGGGAGGGGGATGGGGGTGGAGGGAAGGGGGTAGGGGTGTGTGTAGGGGAGGGGGGTTTAGGGGAGGGACGGTGGGGGAGGGGATGGAGGGGAGGAGGGGGAGAAAAAGAGGGGAGAGAGAGAGGGAGGGGGAGGAGGAGGAGAGGGGGGGGAGGGGGGAGAGGGGGGGAGAGAGGGGAGGGGGTGGGGGGGAGAGAGAGAGGGGGGGGGTAGAGAGGAGAGGGGGGGGGAGAGAGGAGAGGGGGGAGAGAGAGGAGAGGGGGGGGAGAGAGGAGAGGGGGGGGAGAGAGGAGAGGGGGGGAGAGAGGAGAGGGGGGGGGGAGAGGAGAGGGGGGGAGAGGAGAGGGGGGGGAGAGGAGAGGGGGGGAGAGAGGAGAGGGGGGGGAGAGGAGAGGGGGGAAGAGGAGGGGGAGGAGGAGAGGGGGGGGAGAGAGGAGAGGGGGGGGAGAGGAGAGGGGGGGGAGAGGAGAGGGGGGGGGGAGAGAGGAGAGGGGGGGAGAGAGGAGAGGGGGGAGAGGAGAGAGGAGAGGGGGGGAGAGGAGAGAGGAGAGGGGGGGAGAGGAGAGAGGAGAGGGGGGGAGAGGAGAGAGGAGATGGGGGGAGAGGAGAGAGGAGAGGGGGGGAGAGGAGAGAGGAGAGGGGGGGAGAGGAGAGAGGAGAGGGGGGAGAGGAGAGAGGAGAGGGGGGGAGAGGAGAGAGGAGAGGGGGGGAGAGGAGAGAGGAGAGGGGGGGAGAGGAGAGAGGAGAGGGGGGGAGAGGAGAGGGGGGGAGAGGAGAGGGGGGGGAGAAAGAGTGCCTTTTGATTTCAACCCAAACCCCCCAAACAACCATTTGCAGGCAGTGCTTTTTTACTTTAACCATATTTTCATTTTCAAACCACATTAAGGGTACTTACTCACAGTTGTGTGAACATGTGCTCAGTGTTATTCACAGCTCAGAGAAACGTGACCCTCTGCCTTCCTCCAGCTTGCAGACTAATTGAGGCACACCACTTCCTGGTTTTATAGTCCACCCCCCCTGCAGCCAGTGGGGGCAGCAGAGAGAATGGGGAATTTTGTAAAATCATTAATATCTCTGTCATTTTTCATCGACTGGAAAAATCCTCGGCACACATGCGGCGGAGGGGGTCTCTGAGCGAGGTGGCCAAAAATGACGGCCGTAGGTGGCGGTATTCTCTCGGAAATCGCAGCACAGATCGCCAAAACCGGTCAAGAACAGACTTTTAGTAATATAGATATATATGTGTATGTGTGTGTGTGTGTGTGTGTGGCATGCTTGTGTGTATATATGCATCCATGTTCATATCCATACCCAGACTAAGGAGGCCCCGTATCAATACAGGTTTGCAATACGGTCAACCAGAGGCATGCACCTGGAATCTTAGCTTGCATAACCTGGGTAAGCCAGCCATTTTACTATCCTAACATACCTACAATCATAGAGACAAACAAGTATATGACATGGAAACAGACCTTTCAGCCCGACTCATCCATGCTGATCAAGATGACATTCTGGGTGAGTCCCATTTGCCCACATTTGGCTCATAGCCCTCTAAAGCCCATGAATGTACTAAGGGTAATTTTTTGGTCATTATTATTAACACTGGCTCTTTATTTCCCCTGCCGGGTTGATGGGGATATGTAGGTGAATGGTACGGCCTCTGGATATCAGACCAGTTTCAAACCCGTGTCCTATATTTCCCCAGTTTGTTCTATTGATCCCCTGATACTATTTAGGGATTTTCACCCATGAAATAATTTCAGTTCTCTCCCCCAACACCAACCTGTATTTGTGCAGCATCTCCACGTAGCAATACATCTCAGGAACATCTTCACCCAAATAATAGCATCAAGAAGCATAAGGAGATAGGCTTAGCTTTAGGCTCAGGTTGATTATTGTCATGTGTACCGAGATACAGTGAAAAGGTTTATTTTGCGTACTATCCAAACAGAGCGGCACGGTGGCGCAGCGATAGAGTTGCTGCCTTATAGAGCCAGAGACCAGGGTTCGATCCTGACTACGGGTGTTGTCTGTAAGGAGTTTGTACGTTTTCCCTATGACCGCATGGGTTTCCTCCGGGTGATCCAGTTTCCTCCCACATCCCAAAGACGTGCAGGTTTGTAGGTTAATTGGCTTCTGTAAATTGTCCCTAGTGTGTAGAGATAGAACTAGTGTACGGGGTGATCGCTGGTCAGCATGGACTTGGTGGGCTGAAGGGCCTGTTTCCACGCTGTATCTATGAGGTAAACTAAAGCTAAAGATCAGATATACCATACCTACCATACATTCCTATGTGTACTAATAATTTTACTGAACTGTATGCAAAACAGGAATCCCACTGTACCTCGGTCCGTGTGACAATAAAGCACTATTAAACTATTGAACCATTGAATCATAAATATAATCAAGTCAAACTCAAGCACAACACGTAGAGCAAAGAGGACATTACAGAGTTTAGAATATTTTTCTCAGCATTGTAGTGCATCAGTTACGTAGACAAAGTCCAATGTCCACAAAGGGATCATTGGGTTTGAATCAGACATAGAAACATAGAAAATAGGTACAGGAGTAGGCTATTCGGCCCTTCGAGCCTGCACCGCCATTCAATATGATCATTACTGATCATCCAACTCAGTATCCCATACCTGCCTTCTCTCCATACCCCCTGATTCCTTTAGCCACAAGGGCCACATCTAACTCCCTCTTAAATAATGTCAACAAAATAGAGAGAGTACAGAGGAGATTTACTAGAATGTTGCCTGGGTTTCAACAACTAAATTACAGAGATAGGTTGAATAAGTTAGGTCTTTATTCTCTGGAGCGCAGAAGGTTAAGGGGGGACTTGATAGAGGTCTTTAAAATGATGAGAGGGATAGACAGAGTTGACGTGATCAAGCTTTTCCCTTTGAGAATAGGGAAGATTCAAACAAGAGGACATGACTTCAGAATTAAGGGACAGAAGTTTAGGGGTAACATGAGGGGGAACTTCTTTACTCAGAGAGTGGTAGCGGTGTGGAATGAGCTTCCAGTGGAAGTGGTGGCGGCAGGTTCGTTGGTATCATTTAAAAATAAATTGGATAGGCATATGGATGAGAAGGGAATGGAGGGTTATGGTATGAGTGCAGGCAGGTGGGACTAAGGGAAAAAAGTTGTTCGGCACGGACTTGTAGGGCCGAGATGGCCTGTTTCCGTGCTGTAATTGTTATATGGTTATATGGTTATATGGTTAAATATAGCCAATGAACTGGCCTCAACTACCTTCTGTGGCAGAGAATTCCACAGATTCACCACTTTCTGTGTAAAAAATGATTTTCTCATCTCGGTCCTAAAAGACTTCCCTCTTATCCTTAAAGACCCCTTGTTCTGGACTTCCCCAACATCGGGAACAATCTTCCTGCATCTAGCCTGTCCAACCCCTTAAGAATTTTGTAAGAATTCCTTTATTGTTTAATTTAAAAATTATTTAGACTTAATTCCTAGCTTATGGAAGGACTGCTCAGAAGCCTGATTTGAGAGGGGAAGAAGATATTCAGGGAAGTGTAACAGCAAAAGAGAGATGGAGATGCTGAGGAAAGGGATTTCGGATTTGGGAGCCAGGAAGCTGAAGGCATGGCCAACAGTGGAAAAGTGTCAGAAGTCAGGAAAGTGGAAGTGGCGAGATTGGATGGAGAGCAGAAATCCTGCAAGGCTGCAGAACCGGAGGTGGTGACAGAGATTGGGAGGTGCACAGCTTTGGGGGAATGTGAAAATAATGATCAGGAGCCATTGTAGATCAGTGAGTTCAAGGCTGACTGATAATTGGGGTGAGTTAGGGAACTGTCCGTGGACTCTTGGTTGAGCTCATGGTCATAGAGAGAATGTGCCGTTAATCTGACCAAGGAGAAGATTGGAATAGTCACTTGAAAATCCGCTGAAAAATCGCGCAATTCATCTGGGATTTATTTCAGTTCTGTTCCCATCACTTTCCTCTTAAAAGAAGCATTTTGTTATCTGGGCTTGATGTGAAGTAATTACTAATTAACCATTTTTGGCTCTGTCCCAATATTTACTTTTGCTAAAAGCAAGTCTAATAATGAGTCAGTGTTCTGACTCTCGACTTGTGGCAACACTAATCAATGGATAGAGTAACTGTACAGATTTCCTCCTGCTGTTCGAGGCATCACTTGCACTCAGTCGAGGGTGGCAGTGTCCAAGGCAATGTGCTGGAAAGGCATTTGAATGTGGCAACCTAATTACAAGCAACCATTTCGAGATCTGCGGTGTCAGTATATTTTAAACCAACGTTACTTGGCGCTTTCCACAGCCTGTGCACTGAAATCACGAAAGTCAGCTAAAAGAAATGCAGATTTGTATGCAGAGAGAAAGTATTTCCTTTCAGGATTTAATAAGATCTGATTGCTGTTTTATTGGTTGAAAGTCTGTGGGAAAGAAAGTGTCAGACGAGAAAATGGTTTAAAAAGAGCGCCAATAAGCCAGTTCTAGCCCAGTCCTAGCGTGGAGCTCGGAGAAGCAGCAATCAGAAGCAGGGAGAAGAGATTATGGCTGATAGTCCGTGTGAAAGAAGTAGAGTCAGAAGAAAAAATGGTTTAAAAAGAGCGCCAAAAGCCAGTTCTAGCCTAGTCCTTACGTGGAGCTCGGAGAAGCAGCAATCAATCAGAAGCAGGGAGAAGAGATTATTGGCTGAAAGTCCATGGGAAAGAAGGTGAGGGGAAAAAACAGTTTTAAACTGAGGAATTTGATTTGTAAATTGCCGAATTAGGCAATTTATCAGCCAATATAAGCAAGGTTGCTCTGGGGGAAGTGGCCTTGAGAGTCTTCGGAGAGGAGACTACGCCAACAGCTGGAGAGGACGGGACGCGGTGGACACATGATGGGTAAGATGAGTCAGTGGGATGCTTGCAGGGTGTGGGAGGCCAGGGACACCGATGGAATCTCTCTCTGACTGCTACAACTGTGGCTACAAGTGTGTCCAGGTTCAGCTCCTGAAGGACCATGTTGGGGCACTGGAGAAGCGGCTGGGTGACCTCAGGGCCATCCGGGATAACGAGAGTTTCCTGGACAGGACCTGCAGTGAGGTTGTCACACCAAGGATACAGGAAGAACGAAGGTGTGTGACTGAGAGAAAGGGAAGTAACCGTGGGGTGCAGGAGACGCAGGCAGCTGTGCCTAATGAAAACAGATACGCCCTCTTGGGAGCTGTCGGGGGAGACGACACTTCCAGTCCAAGTGGCAGACGGGTCGGTGGCTCCAATCCTAGAGATGAGACTCGACCGGCGAGACCAACGTCGGGCAGAGCCACAGTGGTGGGTGTCTCCATCGTCCGAGGTGCAGACTGGAGATTCTGTGTTGGCAGCCGAGACTCGAGGATGGTTTGTTGCCTCCCTGGTGCCAGGGTTCATGATACCACAAACCAATTTCAGAACATCCTCGAGAGGGAAGGTGAACGGCCGGCAGTAGTTGTGCATGTAGGCACAAACGACATTGGGAAGAAGGGGAAGGAAGTTCTGCAATGCGAGTTTAGGGAGTTAAGTAGAAGACTGAAAAGCAGGATTTCTAGGGTGGTTATCTCTGGATTGCTTCAAGTACCTTGTGCTAATGAGGAAAGGAACAGAGAGATAGGGGATCTGAATGTGTGGCTGAGGGGCTGGTGCAGTGAGCAAGGATTTAGATTTATAGACCACTCGGATCTCTTCTGGGGTAGGGGTGACCTGTACAAAAGGGACGGGTTACACCTTAACTGGAGGGGGACCGATGTTCTGGCAGGCAGGTTTGCTAGGGCTACACGTGTGAGTTTAAACTAAATAGTAGGGGGAAGGGATTGACAAATTGGGAGTATAAAGATGGAGTTATAGGGAAAGTGAGTACAGGAAAAGTTACAAAAGACTCCCAAATTAATAGGAAGGAAAGTCTGAGAAGGGATAAGAGAATGAGGTCAGGGCCAATTGTGAGCGGTGTAATAGGGGAGGTGAATACCAAAGTCAAAGTGTTGTATATGAATGCGCAAAGTATAAGAAATAAAATGGACGAGCTTGAGGCTCAGTTAGAAATTGGCAAGTATGATGTTGTGGGAATTACAAAGACATGGCTGCAAAAGGGCCAGGGCTAGGAACTGAATATTCAAGAGTATACATCCTATCGAAAAGACAGACAAGTGGGCAGAGGGGGTGGGGTAGCTCTGTTGGTGAGGAATGAAATTCAGTCCCTGGCAAGGGGTGACATTGAAACAGGAGATGTGGAGTCAGTATGGATAGAACTAAGGAATTGTAAGGGGAAAAAGACCCTAAAAACTTGGACTTATCTACATGCCCACAAACAGTAGCATGGATATAGGGGAAGTTGAATCAAGAGCTTAAATTGGCATGTCGTAAAGGTAGTGCTACGGTTGTTATGGGAGATTTCCACATGCAGGTAGACGGGAAAATCACGTTGGTACTGGACCCCAAGAAAGGGAGTTTGTTGAGTGCCTCCGTGATGGATTCTTAAAGCAGCTTGTACTGGATTTGATAAGGGAACTTGAGATTAAGGAGCCATTAGGAGGTTTAATCTACAATTTGAGAGGGAGAAGGGTAAATCGGAGGTGTCCGTGTTACAGTTGAACAAAGGGGACTATGGAGCCATTAGGGAGGAGCTGGCCAAAGTTGACTGGAAAGATACCCTAGCAGGATGACAGTGGAACAACAATGGCAGGTATTTCTAGGAATAATACAGAAGGTTCAGGATCAGTTAATTCCAAAGAGGAATAAATATTCCAAGGGGAGTAAGGGGCGACCGTGGGTGACAAGGGAAGGCAGGGACATTATAAAAATAAACTAGAAGAAGTACAACAGTCTGAAGAAGGGTTTCAGCCTGAAATGTTGCCTATTTCCTTCGCTCCATAGATGCTGCTGCACCTGCTGAGTTTCTCCAGCACTTTTGTCTATCTACAACATAGCAAAGATGAGTGGGAAGCAAGAGGATTGGAAAATGTTTAAAGAGCAACAGAAGATAACTAAAAAGGAAATACAGGTAGAAAAGATGAGGTACGAAGGTAAGCTAGCCAAGAAAATAAAGGAGGATAGTAAAAACTTCTTTAGGTATGTGAAGAGGAAACAATTAGTTAAGACCAAAGTTGGACCCTTGAAGATTGAAAAAGGTGAATTTATTATGGGGAACAAGGAAATGGCAGATGAGTTGAACAGGTACTTTGGATCCGTCTTCACTAAGAAGGATACTAATGATCTTCCTGATGTACTAGTGGCCAGAGGACCTGGGGCGATGGAGGAACTGAAGGAAATCCACATTAGGCAGGAAATGGTGTTGGGTAGACTGATAGGATTGAAGGCTGACAAATCCCCAGGGTCTGATGGTCTGCATCCCAGGGTACTTCAAGAAGTGGCTCTAGAAATCGTGGACAAATTGGTGATCATTGTCCAACACTGTGGTTTTTCTTTGAAATAATTTCATGGGATCATTTGGGTCCGTCAAAGAGGGCAGATACTTTAACATCTTGGTTAAATGCAGAACTTCCAGCAGTGTGATTCTTCCTCCAGAACATGCTGGCGTCTCAGCTTTGATTACCCAGAACATCAATCTTGTGCCTTCTGATGTAGAAGGGTTACCAACCAAGTCAAGAATTTTTAAACAAAAATACTCAAAGGCAATGCAGTAGTTGGTGATTTTATTTTGTTGACTAATGGATGTTTTAACTCCCCCAGACTTCCTTGTTGCCTTAGGTGACACACCATGAGACTACTGGCCCATCTCAGCTCGCTCCGTCCCTTCAGCACCGTTGTGAGACGGAGCGGCGTGTCCCAGGCCACTGACTCCGAGAACCACTACCGGCTACGAGGGATCTACCCTTACTTCCTGCCCATTCAGACCCGTTGGCAAGACAATGATCAGTACGGTCATGTTAACAACATCGTATACCACGAGTACTTTGACACGCTAATCTGCTATTATCTTATCAGGTAAGGAATCACCACCATTCAGACTGTTCACACTTCCCTCCACCTAATGATGCGGAAGTAAAGGGTTTAATGTGGCAATAAAGGGTTTATTGTTATCAGTGACATAGAAGAGTTAATTCTTTTGAACAGTTTATCTCTTATCAGTTGTAATTAAATGTGCTTATAATAAATTATTTGGTGTAATTAATGTAAAAATCTTCTTGCCTGTACTGTTATTAGAACCAGATGCTGAAGGATCAACAATATTACAACATGGCGAGGTAGCCTTGCCAGCTGCCTAACTGTAATTACTTTAATCTCAGCTTGTTATCTAATTATCACCTTTGTAAAGGGAATACTACCCTCTATTGCATGCTGATTGTTTCAGATGATGATGAAGAGTTTAAAACAGCTGTCAGAAATCTGGGGCATGACTGGATATCTCGAGTACGAGGAGGCTGTGTTGAGGCCTAGCTCAGGCCTAATCCAGGCTTGACCTGCCTCCCACTGGAGGCATGCAGGCTTTGGTCTCCTCTGATCAATAGGGGAAAGAATGGGTAGGCCTCAAGGTGGAGCAGAGTTTGGCTCTTGTAGAAAATGCCCTTGGCTTGAACCAACCTTATCACCAGGCTCATGTGGCTGATCCCCTGTGGCTGTTTACTGGGAGTGGAGTGAAGGAAGATGGTCCAGAGAGTAAGAAGAACAAGCCTCAGTTACTTCCATTAATCAACTCGGACCCAAAACATTTTTGCTGCTCAATTTAATGTGGAGAAGTTAACAAATGAAACTAGATATATACCTGTAAATAAGCTTTTTTTCCAGCTTTCTCCCCCCACCAACTACAATGAATTTGAGAAAGGGTCCCGATCAGAAACACCATGTGTAGGAAGGAACTGCAGATGCTGGTTTAAACCAAAGATAGACACAGAAAGCTGGAGTGACTCAGCGGGACAGGCAGCATCTCTGGAGAGACGGAGATACTGCCTGTCCCGCTGAGTTACTCCAGCTTGTTGTGTCTCTCTCTGACCTGAAACATCACCTGTCAATTCTCTCCAACGATGCTGCCTGACCCAGAGAGATCCTCCAGCACTTTGTGTGTTGCACAAAATAAACATGTATGCCAACGGAAGCTGGACAATGAAAACTGATATTAGTTGTTTGTTATCTGGCTGGAAAAAATACCCAAGATAAAAATGATTTTAACAAAATGTCTATTAGTGCATTTCCTCTTTCATTATTTATACTTTGGCTTCAAACATAGTCAAACAATCACATCCAATTGACTGCAAATAATCAGCTTTTCTCATTTCCAGCAAAACCCCCCATAAAAAGCTGCAATAGGTCATAACAGCATCTCTGGACATGGATAGGTGATGTTTTGGGTTGGGTTGGTCTTTTTCAGACTAATTGTATAAGGAGGAGAAAGCTGGAAGAACAGGGAGAAGGCTCCCCTCCACTACAATCACTGAAGAAGGTTCCTGACCCAAAATGTCGCCTGTCCAAGCTCTCCAGAGATGCTTCCCGACCCGCTGAGTTACTCCAGCATTTTGCTTTTTTAGTGCCAGGATTCCAGCATATGCGGTTCCTCGTGTTGGCCATTTGCTCTGACTCCAGTTTTGCTGTATATCAGGCAGACACAGGCTGAAGTTAACCACATCTCTGTCCCAGCAGCAGTCAGCATCACCCGCACTCTGTTTTAGCAGGCATTAATACTTGAAAGAGAATGTCCATAGTGTCAGCTGAATTAAAACACCTTTAGTACTTCAAACTCGACAGCACACTTTGCAACTCAGAGCAGCAATTCTTTTGATCAGGATTACTTCTGTCATTGAAGGTTAACGTTCAGGTGCAGCAAGCAGTTAGGAAAGCAAATGGTACGCTGGCCATTATTATAAGAGGATTTATGTACGAGAAGTAATGTCTTGCTGCATTAGAGAGGGCCCTGGTGAGATTGTACGTGGAATAGTGTTCACAGGTCTGGTCTCCCGACTGAAGTATGGATATACTAGCAATAGATTGAGCGCTACAAAGAGTCACCAGATATTTCCCTGGGATGGTGGGTTAGTCATAAGGACATAAGAAAGTAAAAGAGCAGGAATAGGTCCTCTCGGCAACTCGTGTGCCCCTCCCTTCAAAATGCTATCAGCATGTCTCCTGTCCCACCAGAGGCTCAAACGCCTTGACCACAGCCACACAATCATCAAAGATGCTTCCCACTCCATCAGATGTAAAAACTGGCCATCAGGCTTTGCTTCCTCTCCCTGCTGACAATTAGAAACTGAAGCATGAGGATCTGGTGCAAAACGTCGTGCAATGCTAGTCTTAGGAGATAGTCCTCGTCGTAGGAGCTCCTACGCGACTGCTTTGAGTCACTGGACTGGTCCATATTCAAAGACTCAGCAGCCAACCCAAATGGGTACACCACTGCCCTCATAGACTTCATCGGACTTCATCACTTTGTGCCAAACTAGTCTGAATAGGGCTCCGACCCGAAACGCCGCCAAGTCTGAAAAATGCTTCTGACCCGAAATGTCGCCTATCCATGTTCTCAGGGATGCTGCCTGAACCACTGAATTACTCCAGAATTTTGTGCCTATCTTTGGTATTAACCAGTATCTGCAGTTCCTTGTTGTGCCAAGTCAATCCGAGCGTTCCCTAACCGGAAACCATAGAGGAACCGTGAGATCCACTACCTAGTGAAGACCAAATCTGAGCCTTTCAAGTTGGGTGACCCAAACCGGTTCAGGACATTTTGTGGGTATGACCTTTGCTAGGCCTTCGGGGACACCTTGAGATAACTCCAGACCACACTAGAGTACCAGACTAACCACAGGATGCCCATCAATTGTGGCACAACTCCCATGCTAAAGAGTGAGTGAAGCAGAATCATTGGGAACAACCCATCCCTCCTCGATGAGCTCAGAGCATTCTATAGGTGTTTGGAATGCATTTCCAGGAGTGGCGGTGAAGGAAGACACAACAGGGGAATTTAAGAGGCCTTGAGATAGGCAGAAGGATATACAGGGAATGGAGGGATACGGGTCACGTGCAGGCAGAGGAGGTCAGTTTAAATTGCCATTTTGTTTGGCACAAACACTATGGGCTGAAGGGTCTATTCTGTGCTAAACTCTTCAATGTTCTGTGTATGGCCATCGTTTCACCATGTGCACCTCCAATAACACAATTTAAATATGATGTGCGTTGGATGATTGGGAAATTTACTACTCTCTAGGATCATGGAACAAGATTACTCTGATGCATATTTAGTTCAAATTTCTTTCCATCCCTACTCTTGGGCCCTTTGATTGTTATAACACCCCTTCATTATACATTGATGACGCCAATGTAGAGATGGTTTAAAGCTTCAGGTTTCCAGGAGTAAATATCACCAGCGACATGTCCTGGACCAGCCATAGCGAAGCAATGGTCAAGAAAGCACACCAACACCTACTTCCTTGGAAGGCTTAGGAAGTTCGGCACGTCCCCAACAACTCTCGCCACAAATGCACCATATAAATCATTTTATCGGGATGCATCATGTCATGGTTTGGGAACAGCTCCATCCAAGACGGCAAGAAATTGTAGAGAATTTTGGGACAGAGACACACAATAGTCACACAAAACCAACCTATCTTCCGTTGGCTCCATCTACACTTCACGCTGCCTCGGCAAAGCCAGCAGCGAAAACAACGACCAGTCTCACCCCGGTCATTCCCTCATCTCCCTTCTCCCATTACGCAAGAGGCACAGAAATGTGAAAACGCACACCTCCAGATTCAGGGACAGTTTATTCCCAACTGTTATCAGGCAACTGCACCATCTTATCAACAACGAGAGAGCGGTCCTGACCTACCATCTATCCCACTGGAGATCCTTGGACTATCTTCAATCGGACTTTATATCTTGCACAATACGTTATGCCTTCTATCCTGTATCTGTACAGTGTGGACGGTTCAATTGTAATCATGAATAGTCTTTCCATTGACTGGATAGCCGGCAACAAAAAAAAGGCTTTTCACTGTACCATAGTACACGTGACACTAAATGAAACATACTTATTTAAATTAAATTACATTGCTGTTTCTTTCTCCCGAAATGTAGCTGCCTGTGTTAGTCTGCTTGGATGATCCTACACTTTTTTGACTTATCGCCACTAAATCGCTCTCATTACCAGGGATTGATCTGATTTCTGGTTGTTAAGCAGCTTAGCTTGCATGACTTCATCAATCATTCCAGTGGATAAACTCCCATTGGCCTGACTTGTCAAATGAGGAATGGGGTCCGTGTTCCGCTGTAAGAGTTTTTAAACACCGAGGGAAAGGAGTAAAAGAAGAATCTCGAATATCTACTGAATCTTTCCTGAGCTGTGGGGTGGCAGAGGTGGAGTTGCTGCCTCACAGCACCAGATTCCTGGGTTCGATCCTGACTACAAGTGCTGTCTGTACAAGGGGTTTGTACGTTCTCCATGTGACTGCGTGGGTTTCCTCCGGGTGCTCCGGTTTCCTCCCACACTCCAAATATGAGCAGGTTTGTAGGTTAATTGGCTGATGTTAAATTGTCCCTTATGTGTAGGATAGAACTAGTGTACGGGTGATCATTGGTCAGCATGGACTCGGTGGGCCGACTGGCCTGTTTCCATGTAGTATCTCGAAACTAAACTAAAATATCACAATCAAATATTTTTGAAGTGTAGTCACTTTTGCAATGGAGGTTATGGCATGCCAGGATATTTGTACATTTTTAGTAGATTCGTAGAGTCCTAGAGCATGGAAACAGGCCCTTCAGCCCAACACGTCCATCCCAACCAAGGTGTCCCATCTAAGCTAGTTCCCATTTGCCCCCATTTGGCCCGTACTCTGCTAGATCTTTCCTTTCCATGTATTTGTCCAATTATCCTGTATCTTAACTGCAATAAAAGAGCTTCAAACTCAGCCAAAGATACTTACAAAAAGCTGGAGTGACTCAGCGGGACAGGCAGCATCTCTGGAGAGAAGGAATGGGCAACGTTTCGGTTTGAGTCCCTTCTTCAAACTTGATCACTGGCCACAATTCTCCCAATTTGGCTAGCCCTTGCTGTCTCCTCCCCTTCCTTAACCCTCTAGCTGTCTCCTCCCACCCTCCCATCCGCCCGCCCTCGGGCTCCTCCTCCTCCTCCCCTTTTCCTTCTTTCTTTCCCCCCCCCACCCCCCATCAGTCTGAAGAAGGGTTTCGGCCCGAAACGTCGCCTATTTCCTTCGCTCCATAGATGCTGCTGCACCCGCTGAGTTTCCCCAGCAATTTTGTGTACCTTTGATCACTGGCCAACTGCCTCGCCAACAGTCTGTCTGTCCTTTCTTCTTTTTTCTTATTTTTATTATGTGTTTAAAATATGTTTTAGTGTTCCTTGGTTTGTTTTATGTTGGGGGAAACTTTTTTTTCAATCGCTAACCTCGACGGAGATGCAATTTCTTTCTGTATCGTATCCCCGTCCTCACTGCGGCCTAACATCGTGGAGTTGGCGGCCTTTCCTGGAGACCGACCCGGCGCTCCAAGCCGCGGGAGTCTGCGGGACTTTAACATCGTGGAGCTTGCGATCCCTTTGCCAGGAATCGAAGCTCCAACCGCGGGGGCCTGTGGCCTTTAACATCATGAAGCCCGTGGTCTCTGGTAAGAAGAGGCAGATTCGGGAGCTCCATGCCGCGGAGAGAGTTTCAACCGCCCCGATACGGGAGTTTCGATCACCCCGACGGGATCTTCGATCGCCGGCTGCGGGGGCTTTGATCGCCCCGACTGCAGACAGTTCGACTGCCCCGACCACGGGAAAACAACAAGGAAAAAGGTTGAACTTTATTGCCTTCTATCACAGTGGGGAATGTGGAATCCACTGTGGCGGATATTTATGTTAACTTCTATGTGGTTGTGCGTCTTGTTGCTTTTCACTTACGGGCCTGTCCCACTCAGGCGATTTTTCAGCGGACTGCCGGTGACTGTCAAGTTGCCGCAGCTACCTGAAAAACTGACAACTGCAACGGCGACTGCCAGAGTGGAACACACACAAACACATCGCTTCCTTCACCAGCCTGTTATGCAGGCGGGGGACAGGGCAAGCGGGGGAGCGCTGTCTAAAAAATTCACACGGTGCAAAGACAAGGTGAAACAGACACACACCGCGATGAACAGGAAGGTTGGCGCTGTAAAAAGATGGCTAAAGCTCAGTGTATGGTAACTCCTTTAACTGAGCGCTGTGAGTGTGTATTGGTATAGGTGGCAAAGAAGTTGGAGAGATGCATTTTAGGCAGTACCTTGGTTTAACATCCCTTCTGATGCCGCACCACTTCCAATGCTGTCAATCTCCCTTAATCCCGTCACCCTGGTTTATGTTATGTGGAATGGGTATTGAATGCTTAAACTTCTGGCCCAGGGGATATGCACGGAATCAAGAGCTATATCTTTGTTCAAGGGGAAACATTGAAATTGTGTTGCATGTAGAGATGTGTGCTGACTTGGTCTTCTACAGATGTCTATAGAGTCTGAAGACGGGACTTGATCCGAAACGTCACCTGTTCCTTTTCTCCAGTGATGCTGCCTGACCCGCAGAGTTACTCCAGCATTTTGTGTCTCTTCAACAGGACATCAGTTTCCTGCACCACAACAGGCAAACGTCTAAGTGACACAATTCTCCAAATTTCAATGCAGTTCATTGTGTACATAGACACAAAATTCTGGAGTAACTCAGTAGATCAGGCAGCATCTCTGGAGAAAAGGAATAGGTGACATTTCGGATAGGATCCCTTCTTCAGACTGAAAGATAGAGGTGGGGGGAAGGGGGGAAACTGAATGCGAGAGAAGACCAGAAAAAAAATCGGGACCGGTTGCAAATGACGTCAGGAAGGGCCCTTCCTATACAGTTAATTGTGTGTTGTACCTTGAGCTCACGTTCAAGGTGAAAATTTGCCCGTGTGTCATTCTGCCTTAGTCAGATCTTTTAAAGGAACCATCCACAACTCTGCATTTTGTTGCGATTTTGGCCAGAGCAAGGTGTGGGCATCGGAACTTTAGAAGGTCTCACATGAATGGAGAATGCAACATGGCAAACTGAATAGCAGTGAGTTGGAGCAGCTGAGTTCAGAGACTTAGAGGATGTTTACAGCAGCATATGTGGCAGCATACATGCAAAGGCAAGGCTGATTCTGATGAAGAGGAAGCGTGAGGTGTAGATGGAGGGAGGATGGTTGGTGTCATGGACTGGGATACATGCACAACTCTCTGCAGTTTCTCACAGTTTGGGCAGAGCAGTTGCCATACCAAACTGTGACGCATCCCAATAGGATGCTTTCTATGATTAGACACTTTTTTTGGAGATGGTCAGTGTCTGGCTCTTCAGTGAAATGACTGTTACTTGCCACTTATCAGCCTATGCTTTAACATTCATCACTTACATGACTTCATTTGTTGAAGACCAGTAAATGGAATTGAAAGTTGTGCAGTTTTCAGCAAATATCCCCACCATTGACCACACCTCGTACCTTTAGACAGGAGACATGGAGGAATTTCTTTAGTCAGAGGTGGTGAATCTGTGGAATTCATTGCCACAGACGGCTGTGGAGGCCAAGTCAATGGGTACTTGACACTGGGGACTTGGAGATTGACAGATTCTTGATTAGTAAGGGCGTCAAGTGTTATGGGGAGACGACAGAAGAATGATGTTGAGAGGGGGCAATAGATCAAGAGTCAAGAGAGTTTTAGTGTCATGTGTCCCAGATAGGACAATGAAATTCTTGTTTGCTGCAGCACAACAGAATATGTAAACGTAATACAGAACAGGAGATAAAAGTTCAGTGTGTATATATACCATAGACCAATATATACACAATAAATAAACAGATAAAGTGCAATAGTAATAATAGACTGTTATTGTTCAGAGCTTGTTTGATGTTGTGTTTAATAGCCTGATGGCTGTGGGGAAGTAGCTGTTCCTGAACCTGGATGTTACAGATTTCACGCTCCTATACCTTCTTCCCGATGGCAACGGAGAGATGAGTGTGTGGCCAGGATGGTGTGGGTCCTTGATGATGTTGGCAGCCTTTTTGAGGCAGCGACTGCGATAGATCCCTTCGATGGTGGGGAGGTCAGAGCCGATGATGGACTGGGCAGTGGTCACAACTTTCTGCATTTTTTTCCGCTCCTGGACGTTCAAGTTGCCGAACCAAGCCACGATGCAGCCGGTCAGCATTCTCTCTACTGTGCACCTGTAGAAGTTCGAGAGAGTCCTCCTTGACATACCGACTCTCCGTAATCTTCTTTGGAAGTAGAGGCGTTGATGTGCCTTGTTTATAATTGCATCTGTGTGCTGAGACCAGGAAAGATCTTCGGAAATATGCACGCCCAGGAATTTGAAGTTTTTGACCGTTTTCACTGACCCACAATCCTGTTGATATAAACGGGATTGTGGGTCCCGATCCTACCCCTACCAAAGTCCACAATCAGTTCCTTGGTTTTGCTGGTGTTGAGAGCCAGGTTGTTGTGCTGGCACCATTTGGTCAATCGGTCGATCTCACTTCTATACTCTGACTCATCACCATCAGTGATTCGTCCCACATCAGTGGAGTAGACCCAATTTGGCCGAATGACCAAATTCTGCTCCGATGACATGAACTTACGAGCTTAAGATGGAAAGGAGAGGTCACTATCAAAGCGGTTCAAAATGGTTGGGCTCAGGACACTGTCTTGAGGAACTCCTGTAACCTCAGCGTGTCGGCACAGGGAAGTACACAATTTCATTCTGAAGAAAGGTCCTGATCCGAAAGGTTGCCTGTCCATTCCCTCCGCAGATGCTGCCTGACCCACTCATTTCCTCCAGCATCTGCAGTTCCTTACGACTCTAAGGACACAATTTGCTTCCCCTTCGGGCATAGGGCTCACAGGGAAATTTCAATCGCATCCCACAATCAATATTGCATCAATCCCATTGTGTTGGAACATAGAAAATGAGTCTTAGGCACTTCAAATTTTAGCTCAAAACTTTAGCTGAAAAGACTGGTTGAACCCAAGTGAATGGAAAAGTGAGCAATGGCTTTCAGAAAAGGAAGTGGGCAGCACAGTGGCGCAGCGGTAGAATTGCTGCCTTACAGCACCGGAGACACGGGTTCCATCCTGACTATGGGGTGCTGCCTGTATGGAGTTTGTACATTATCCCTGTAACCGCGTGGATTTACTCCAGGATCTTCCCACACTCCACAGACGTAAATGTTTGTAGGTTAATTGGCTTCAGTGAAATTGTAAATTGCCCCTAGTGTGTAGGATAATGTTAGTGTACAGGGGTTATCGTTGGTCAGCGTGGACTCGGTGAGCCGAAGGCCCTGTTTCCATGCTGTATCACTAAAGTCTAAAGGAGTGAGTTCTTCCAAATAGTCCGTGCCTTGCTACTATTATCATAATATTGTCCGTGTTAAGCATTTACACAGCCTCTCCGAACTGGTCTAAATGCATATGAAGATGCATCGAAGCCTTTTTACTAATGAGACATTTATGTCTCATCTGGAAAATTTATTGTGTCTTGTACCTTTCTCAAATAAATTGTTACAGACGAAAGTGAGAGTCAATAGGATTTTAATGTCATTATTTCCCAGAAAATTCAGGGTTGAATGAACATCACTCTTAATTACTGCGGGAAATTTCTTTCCATATTGTTGATGCAATAAATGTTTCTTAAGAATAAAATAAGGTAACAGTAGAGCTCTCGGTAATTGTAACCCTTTAAGTAAATTTAATTTAAATTAGAATGGCAAAGAGAGACATATTTTTGACGGTTTAGCAAAAACAAGCAGAGGAAAATGCCTTCGAAAGGATCCTTGATCCTGCATATTGTTCTTGTAATTTAATATAATGGAAATGCAATGAAATTCATGCTCATTAATTCATACATGGTGTGAGAATCTGAGCCATAGGTCCTGGGTATTTAAGGCTAGAATACTCCTTTAGGACTGCTATTTAATTCAGTTCTCCATTAACCCAGAGGAATATACTCACAGTCCCACCAAAATTAAATTAGTTCAGAGAGGGCATTCTAATGAACAAGCAGTTAAATGATCTATGTCCAATCAGCCTAGTTGCTTTAGGAAAGCTGCCCCTATAAATGTGTCTCCTTAGCGGTCTAAGTCTGACATCCTTCGTGCTGCCAGACCTCACTAGCTTTGCAATAACTCCCCGTTAGAATGTGTAAGAAGGAACTGCGCTCAGTCCGCCGAGGCCTATTGGAACTCCTGATTGCTAACCATTTAAACTCCCTTCTCATTCCCGTACTGACCTTTCTGTCCTGGGCCTCCTCCATTGTCAGAATGAGGTCTCACGCAAATTGGAGGGGCAGCACCTTGCATTCCACTTGGGTTGTTTACAAACATACTGACCATTGAATTCACCGAATTTAGGTAACCTCCAGCAACCCCCCCCCCCCCCCTCTCTCCCTCCCTTTCCTGCCCCTAACACCCCCATCAAGGACTGCAGAACTTCAAGATGGCAGCTTAGTTTAGTTTAGAGATACAGGGTGGAAACAGGTCCTTCGACCCACCGTGTCCGCACCGACCCACGATCACCCGTACACTAGCTCTATCCTATAAACTAGGAACAATTTACCGAAGCCAATTAACCTACAAACCTTTGGAATGTGGGGAGAAACCGGAGCACCCGGAGGAAACCCTCGCGCTCACAGAGAGAGTGTGCAAACTCCACACAGAGAGCACCCATGGTAAGGATCGAGTCCGGGTATCAGGCGATGTAAGGCAGCAACTCTACCGTTAAGCCACCGTGCTGTCTAAAGCTCACCACTATCTTAAAAATGTATAGGTTCTAGGAGCAGAATTAGGCCATTCCGCCCATCAAGTCTACTCTGCCATTCTTAAGGGGTTGGACAGGCTAGATGCAGGAAGATTGTTCCCGATGTTGGTCAGCGAAGTCCAGAACAAGGGGTCACAGTTTAAGGATAAAGGGGAAATCTTTTAGGACTGAGATGAGGAAAACTTTTTTCACACAGAGAGTGGTGAATCTGTGGAATTCTCTGCCACAGAAGGTAGTTGAGGCCAGTTCATTGGCTATATTTAAGAGGGAGTTAGATGTGGCCCTTGTGGCTAAAGGGATCAGGGGGTATGGAGAGAAGGCAGGTACAGGATACTGAGTTGGATGATCAGCCATGATCATATTGAATGGCGGTGCAGGCTCGAAGGGCCGAATGGCCTACTCCTGCACCTATTTTCTATGTTTCTATTCAATCATGGCTGCTCTATCCTTCCCTCCCAACCCCATTCCCCTGCCTTCTCCCCATAACCCCTGACTCCCTAATTAATCAAGAATCTGTCAATCTGTCCATGCCTTAAAAAGTATCCATTGACGGGCTCCACAGTCGTCCGTGCCATTGAATTCCACAGATATACCATCCTCTGACTAAAGAAATTCCTTCTCATCTCCTTTCTAATGGTATGTCCTTTTATCCTGAGGCTATGGGCTCTGGTCCTAGACTCTCCCACTAGTGGGAACATAACCCTATTCACTCTATTCAAGCTTTTTTCTATTCGGTACATTTCATAAGGACATAGTGATAGGAGTAGAATTAGGACATTCGGCCCATCAAGTGTATTTCCGCTATTCAATCATGGCTGATCAATCACATTCTCCTGCCTTATCCCCCTAACCACTGATCCGTACTAATCAAGAATAAACACGTTTCAATGAGGTCCTCTCCAAATGGGGTTATTTTAAATGCAGCCTCATCTGAGAGAGATACATCTCACCCCCTTACAAGGAGAGGCACATCTCACCCCCTCGCTCGGCCGAAAGCTCCCTTCTCTGGCCGTTGGATGAAGGAGGTTCGGGGCCGGCTCTGCCTCAGCCCTGGAGCGGCAGTAGGCGGAAAACCCTGGAGACCTCCACCTGGAAATGCGGGCAACAGCTGGAGCCTGCTCAACGCAGCCTTATCCGTTGAGGTGTCAACCTGGTTTAGCCTTGACGTTGACTGATGGGACTGGACCGGTGAGTGGGGGGGCGGCCCAGGGAAGGCAGGGCAGAGTGGAACGGCATAAATTAATTGTTACATTAGGGGAAAAAAAGAAAATTGAGAGATAATTATTCCTGGGTTTCCTGTTGGGCGTCAGGGAGGGAGGACTGACCTCATTAACTTGCCAATTGTACACAATTCAATTACTTGGAGATACAAAATACATTTTTAATTACCTCAGCCGCTTGGGCTCCTTTCATCTCGATTTACATCGGAGCTTTTAATGCTGGGACGAGCTGAACAGATTTTCTACCGTGTGTCAGAAAAAAGGATGCGAAATTGCTCTCTGGAAAGGCACTCAGTTTTGCCTCCAGGGGTACAGAGCTGGGCCACTGCCTCATCCCTTCACTCCTTTCTCTCCTCACTCCCCCCCCCCCCCCCCCCCCCCCCCCCCTGACCCCCTCTCTCCCATGATGATTCTGAGGTTCAATCCCCAGAGGAGTTCATTTGCTTCTGTCTCCTCGCTCCTGGCTGCTGATCATATGTGCCCCTCTGTCACCCACTGATGCCAGAACTTGTAGCCGGGGGCATCTAACCGTCACACCAGTGCCACTGGGGGAAGTTTAATCTTAATGAAGACGTCTTAGCAATTTCCTGCTCTATTTTTGCCTGAATCACTCTACTACTGTTAGTCACAAGGCATGGAGACGGGCCCTTCAGCCCACCCACACATGTTCAAATCCACACCAATCAGCCATCTATGTTAATCCCTTTCATGTTATTCTCATACATCTCCAACCTCCTCCCCTCCAGTGTCAGCAGCTCTTATTCCTTAAGTGGTGATAGGTATTCCTCAGACCTGGCTACCCACCTCGAAATGTTTACAATCCTTATAGGATCCTTTCATTCTATGCCCTGAACATACCTCGCACTGTAGGTTGAGGTTTGGCCTTATTATTTGTCCTAAACCAAGACTCTGCCACTCATCGATACACTTGGGGTAATTTACAGTGGGCAATCGCCGGTCTGAGGAATGGCGGCATGGTGGTGCAGCAGTAATGTTGCTGGCTTACTGTGTCAGAGATCCGGATTCGATCCTGAATATGGGTGCTGTCTATATGGAGTTTGCATGTTCTCTCCTTGACCTGCGTAGGTTATCTCCCGGGAGCTCCAGTTCCCCCTACACTCCAAAGACGTACAGGTTGGTAGGTTAATTGGCTAGGTAAAACTAGACTGACTGAGACCAGCAAGCTTAATGTGTTGGTGATCACCATCATTAAGCCAATTCAACTCAACCCATATCAAAACATTCCCTTTGTTCTACACATCCCTCCCCCATAACTAATTTCAGTCTCTCTCTTTCACAGTTCTGACAAAACGTAATGGACCCAGAGCGTTGACTGCTTCTCTTTCCACAGATGCTGCCCGAGTATTTCCTGCGATTTTGGGCCGGCAGGTGAATTGGGGACTGTAAATTATTAGTGTGCAGGAGAGTGGTAAAGTCTGTGAGGAGTTGTGAGGGGTTGGAGAGGTATGGGAATAACCAAAATGGGATTAAAGTTAATGTCTGCTTGGTAGTAATGGACTGAAGGGCCAGTCTCTGTGCCCTGTGACTCTCAGTTAAGAGAGAGTTTGGGCTGAGAATTAGAAAAATAGAACTGGAAATTTGCTAATGGATTCTCTTGGAAGTCTTCATTAAGACTAGATAGACACAAAAAGCTGGAGTAACTCAACGGGTCGGACATTGTCTGTAACTCGTTTTCACTTAACCGACAGCTAACGATGGCCTGTTTCCTTTATCATCATTACTTCTTTGTATATCTTTCATTCATTTGTTGTATATTTGTCTATATCTCTCATTTCCCTAATAGCCCTGTCCCACGGTGCGAGTTCATTCCAAGAGCTCTCCCGAGTTAAAAAAAAATCAAACTGATGGTAAGCACGGAGAATGAATGTAGCGGGTACGTCGGTGCTCGGGAACGTCTCTTAGCAGCTCGTAACGCTAACGGCAGGTACTCGGGAAGACTAGCTAATGGCAGGTAAGCACGGGAAGACTCGTGAAGATTTTTCAACATGTTGAAAAATGTCCACGAGAGCCCCGGGTACCGACGAGTGGCCATTACCGTAAATCTCCGAATTCGAATCAGAGCAAACTCGGGAGAGCTCTTGGAATGAACTTGTACCGTGGGACAGGGCTTTAACTCTCAGTCTGAAGATGGATCTCGACCTGAAATGTCACCTATTTCTTTTCTCTCGAGATGTTGTCTGACCCGCTGAGTTACTCCATCACTCTGTGTCTATCTTTGGTTTAAATCAACATTTTATAATCTTCATAATCATAATCATACTTTATTAGCCATGTATGTTTTGCAACATACGAGGAATTTGATTTGCCGTACAGTCATACCAATAAAAAGCAACAAGACACGGCAAATACATTTTAACATAAACATCCACCACAGTGACTCCTCCACATTCCACACTGTAATGGAAGGCGAAAAAAAAGTTCAATCTCCTTCCCATCTTTGTTCTCCCACGGTCGGGGCACTCGAACCTTCCGTTGTCAGGGCGATCTTGCCTCCCGCAGCTGGCGGTCGGGCCCTCCGCGTCGGGGGCAATCAAGCTCCCGTATCGGGGGGGAATCTCAGCTCCCCCCACGCCGGGAGATCGGACCGGTCGAACCTCTTGCGACTTTGGAGCTTCCCGACATCAGTCTCTACCCGAGATTGTGAGCGCCTCGATGTTGAAATCCGCAGTCGATCCCCGGCAAGGGATCGTGGGCTCCGATAGTAAGTCTCCTTTCCTGCACATTCATTAAGACCAAACTCCTCCAGTGGCATTACATAAATAAGACCTATGGTTCTGCAGTTTACTGCCACCGGCTACAATGCGACAGGACATTTGGCCCCACTTAATCCTGCTGCACATGAGTCCCCATCTCCATTATACCCCATTGGCCCTTCCTCTCCATGAGATTACCCAACATCTCCTTAAAGACAATTTTACTACTTGTCTCATCTACACCTTATCCGAACTTCCAACCACTCCCTGGAAAAATAAGTTTCAACTGAATTCCTTCCCCAATTTAGTAACAACTTTCTCGCGCTGAATAAAACAGGAAAGGCAGCATAGAGTCCAAGGGAGTCTCTTGTCATAGATCTGTTGGAACGGAGTCCCCATAGATCTTTAGTTTTGCTTAGTTTTAGTTTAGTTTAGTTTAGTTTAGTTTATTGTCACGTCTACAGTGAAAAACTGAATGAAAATTCCTGGCTGGAGATTTTTGTTTTAATTTTACACTAATTATTTCTTAATTTTTGAACGTGTTTATAATATTTGTTTTAAAAATGTAATATATTTTTCTTTCACCATCACAATTTAAATACCTTTTTATTATCTGATTTTCCAGAGGTGTTTATAAATTCTTACCACATGTGACAGATTTGAGGGGAGGTAATGTCTAAACTACAGACTCTCCTTTCAAAGGATACCAGGTTGTTTTAGGATAAGGCCTCAATGGACACCTTCTGAGGCTTGGTCGAATCTAAGGCCCTGAGGTCTGACTAGGGGAGGAGGTGGCACAATTGTGCCACCTCCTCCCCCTTCACTCGTTGGCAGTCTCTGATATTAACCTCTTGAAAATCTATCAGCCCTTCCTTGGCACCAACAGTTTAAGTCTTCCGGACCTTGAGTTCCACTTTTCCACCTCAAGCATTACCACCAAGACAGCTCAGTTGCACATTTGTCTCATTACCGTTTCTGAGATCTTGCTGTGTCTAAAATGAGTTGTCGTCCTTCCGAATCCACAGCAGTGGTCGCACAGCGGTGTGGAGAACCTTCTGTGAGTTCTCAAAGAAAGATTTTAAGAGCTTGGCCAACGATTTGTCATGGACCAGCCACATCGAAGCTTTGGCCAAAAAAAGCACATCAACGCCTCCTCTTCCTCGGGCTCTAAGGAGGTTCGGTATGTCTCCAATAACTCTTACCAACTTCTGCAGATGCACAGTAGAATGTATACTATTGGGTTGCTACACAGCTTGGGTTGGCAACAGCTCTGCCCAAGGCTGGTAGAAATTGCAGACCCAATTTCCTCCATCGACTCCATCAACACTTCATGCTGCTTTGGGAAAGCAGCCAACATTATCAAAGACCTTTCTCGCCACACTAATTCCCTCTTCGCCCCTCCTTGTCGGGCAGAACACACAAAAGCTTGAAAGCATGTACCACTGGATTCAGAAGCAGCTTCTTCACTCTCTTTATCAGATGACTGTCCTCCCATAAGACAGGGACTTCCAACCTACCTGATCTTCCAACCTACCTCAACTTTTTTTTTTTATCTGTAACTGTAACACTGCAACTCTGCAGCACGCTATTCAGCATTCTGATATTTTTCTCATCTGTTGTACTTATGTATGGCTTGCTTGTACTATATTACAGCATGATTTGATTTCACTGGATAGCACCCAAACAAATGCTTTTCGCTGCATCTCAGTACACTAGACAAAAAGAAACCATATCAATGCCAATTGTTGGCCCACCTCTCACAGCAAAGAGAGAGCTTGGCTCAACATCAAGGGAAGGAGCCTCCAATGGTGCCGCACTCTGTTACTCAGTTGATTTTGCTCTTATTTCTGACTCCGAAGGATGTGCATGCAAATCATAAATATGACATTCTAGTTTGGAATGAAGTCAGCAGGTCCTGGGAGCTCCTCCTGGAGTCTGAACCAATATTTATTCAAAACAGTCAGAAAGGGTGGCATGGTAGCACAGTGGCAGAGTTGCTGCCTCACAGCGCCAGACACCCTGGGGCGATACTGACTACGGGTGCTGTCTGTCTCCCCGTGATCTACGTGGGCTTTCCCCGGGTACTCTGGTTTCCTCCCACACCCCAAAGACATACTTCTTTGTAGATTAATTTAGCTTTGGTAAGAATTGTAAATTGTCCCTAGTGTGTAAGATAGTGCTTGTGTACAGGGACCACTGGTCAGTGTGGACTCGGTGGGCCGAAGGGCCTGTTTCTGCACTGTATCACTAATCTAAACTAAACCAAACTAAGAAGGGTCCAGATCCAAAACGTTACCTGTCCATGTGCTCCAGAGATGCTACCTGATCCTCTGAGTTACTCCAGCTGAGTTACTGGGAACATCATCTCTAAGGACCTTAAATGGGGGGCTACCATCGACTCCACAGTCAAAAAGGCACAACAGAGGATGTACTTCCTGCGGCAGCTGAGGAAGCACAATCTGCCACAGGCAATGATGGTCCATTTCCATACGGCCATCGTAGAGTCTGTCCTCACCTTCTCCATCATGGTCTGGTTTGGCTCAGCCACCAAGCACGACATCCGGAGGCTGCAGCGAATCGTCCGATCAGCTGAGAAGGCTATTGGCTGCAACCTTCCCTCCATTGACGAACTGTACACTGCAAGGGCCAGGAAGTGAGTGGGTAAGATCATCTCTGACCCCTCTCACCCTGGCCACAAACTCTTTGAATCACTTCCCTCTGGAAGGCGCCCCAGACTGTCAAAGCTGCCACAGCCAGACATAAAAACAGCTTTTTTCCTATGAGTAGTAGCTCTACTCAACAGCCAAAAATCTGTCCCCGCCTTTTGCTCTGGTATTTTATTTAATTCACATGTTTAATCGATAATGTTTTATTTTTAATGTTTAATGTTTTATGTGTCATTTCAAACTGTCACTCTGTCATGTTGTCACTTGTGGGCGGAGCATCAAGGCTAATTCCTTGTATGTGAATACTTTGCCAATAAACTTATTAATTAATTCATTCATTCATTCTTTCATTTCATTCATTCATTCATTCATTCACTTTGTGTTCTATGCAACATTCCAGCATTTGCAGTTCCTTGCATCAATCTTTATTCAAACAGACTTGCCTAGACATTTCTCCAATGTTAGTCATGGTGAACAGGTGTGTCGCGATGATAGCATGTTCTACTACATCTCTGAAACTCATTCCATTGACTTCAGTGCAACTGAATTTCGAAGGTAGAGTATGATATGATGACATTGTTGAATTGTGCAACAGTGTTGATGATTTTACATAGAGTATAAAACAGTACAACCTAAAAGCATCTTAAACGCCACTATTTTATCTGCCTCTAACACCACTCCTGGAAGTACATTCCAGACACCCACCGTTATGTAAAATAATTTGGCCCACACATTAACTTTAATGTTTGCCCCTCACACCTTAAAGTTGTCCCGCTCAGCGGTAGAGTTTCTGCATTACAGCGCCAGAGACCCGGGTTCAATCCTGACTACAGGTACTGCCTGTACGGAGTTTGTTCGTTCTCCCTGTGATTGGATGGGTTTTCCCTGGGCGCTCAAGTTTCCTCCTACACTCCAAAGACGTACAGGTTTATAGGTTATTTGGCTTTGTTAAAATCTGTAAATTGTCCCATGTGTATAGGATAGTTGTTGGCGTGTCAGGGGATTGCGGGTTGGTGCGGGCTCGGTGGGCCGAAGGGCCTGTTTCTGCGCTGTATCTCTGAACTAAACAAAACCTTAAAGCTGCCTTTGACATTTCCATCCTTGGAATTACCAGCCAACTCTCTGCCGATATCAAAACATTGTCTATGGGAGCTTGCTGTGTGCCAATGGACTGAGGAGTCTCCTTCCTTACAACAGTGACTGGACTTCAGAAATACTTTGAAATGTGTTGGAAGATTTGCAAAAGAAACCAATGTCTGCAATTTTTGATTCCTCTGTACAATTATAAAGTGCTTCTCAGTGTACACCATGTGACACACCTGCCTTGTTACTCTGCACGCTGCAACAATTAAATTCACTCGCCTCGCAAACTTTAAATTTTATAGTTATTAAAAAATAACCCATTAAATTATTTTAGTGTAATCAGACAATACGAGAGGTAATCATGTTTTGGTACACGTGCATTTTAATTTCCCCAGTGACATGGAAATGAATTTTACTAACATGTTAATTTTGTGTGTTAATCAGTAGCTCCGAGCTGGATAAAAGGATTTGCTCTGTAAAACTGTTTGATATTGAAACAGGTCCTTCCGACCCCATCAAAATTGCCTTTATTCCCCTAAAGACGGGTAAAGTTAATTAAGCACTCAATAGGTTTATAGTGCTTAAATTAAAATATATTACCCTCATTGTGTAGTCATCAAATTAAAGCTTACTCCTCCTGGCTACATGACTGTCTAATGTGCTTATCAAAATTCATGATGTATTAAGTGGGATTTGCTGTCAGTCCCATTAAAGCCTATTCTTTAACTGGCCAGTAGATGGCAGTGCCCTCTGTAAATTACCCCTTCAAGGCAATCAAAGGAGTCTGCATTCTTATAGCGACTAACACAGCCTCAAGGAACCCTGAAGGGGCTGTCCCACTTGGGCGACCTAATCTGCGAGTTTAGAAGAGTGTCTTCGACCTTCAAACATGCAGCATGGTCGACACATGGTCCTAGGAGGTCTTATGAGGTCACTGGAACTCTCCTTCATGCTCGAGGGAAGTTCCCGAATACTCGTGGCCTCAGCTAGGTCGCGGAAATTTTTCAGCATGTTGAAAAAATTTCCGCAAGTAAAATTTGGTCGGCCTGGGTATTTTTAACTTGTAGTGCAGTGGAGTGGGGTCGCTATTTACTTACAGGCAGTCGAGGGCAGCCGTAGGCAATCTCCTTCGCTGACCGGGCATTTTGTTTGGCTCATTGGAGTTTTCAGGACCAAGGAGGACCTACTGGTAGTAAAATGCCCGCTAAACTTTATTATACTTCTTAAAAGTGTCGCTTCTCCTTTCCCCCCCCCCCCCCCCCTTCTCCCCCCCTCCACACTCTCTAAAGGACACTGTTACTGTGCAGGCGTTTTACCTTCCTCTTCATCGCGGGTGTGAATTTCAGACAGCGCTCCCCCGCATTTCCAGGCCCCCGCCTTCAGTGTGTGTGTGTGTCCGTGTGTCCATGTCCGTGTCTGTCTCGTAGCGGCTCGTACGAGTAAAAAGTTACAATTTTCTTCATCACGAGTATTTTTTTTATTCGTGGACATTTTCACAGTGTTGAAAAAACGTCGCGAGTTTACCGGATTTCGTGAGTACCATCGTTACTCGTACGAGCCGCTACGAGACATCCACAAACTCCTACGGACATTCTCCGAGTTCGAATCAGGGGAAAACTCGGGAGACCTCTTGAATTACCTCGTACAGTGGGACAGGCCCTTTAGGTGTTTGGAAACATGCAACAACTTTATTCTGCAGTTGAGTTGGAATCCTGATGAACAGTTATTGATCACTAAGTATCATTAAAACAGATCACCTGGTTGTTGCTGCCTCTGATGCCCTTTAATAGCATTGATGAACTTGGGGTCCAAGTCCACAGCTCCCTGAAAGTGGCAACACAGGATGCTTGCCTTCATCGGTCAGGACATTGAGTATAAGAGTCAGGAGGTCATGTATAACTTTGGGTAAGACACATTTGGAGTACTGTACACAGTTTTGGGCACCCAGTTATAGGAATACAGGAAGTACGTGGATAATACACAATAGACAATAGGTGCAGGAGTAGGCCATTCAGCCCTTTGAGCCAGCACTGCCATTCAATGTGATCATGGCTCATCATCCCCAATCAGTACCCCGTTCCTGCCTTCTCCCCACATCCCCTGACTCCGCTATCTTTCAGAGCCCTAACTAGCTTTCTCTTGAAAGTATCCAGAGAACCAGCCCCCACCGCCCTCTGAGGCAGAGAATTCCACAGACTCACAACTCTGTGTGGAAAAAGTGTTTCCTCATCTCCATTCTAAATGGCTTACCCCTTATTCTTAAACTGTGGCTCCTAGTTCTGGACTCCCCCAACATCAGGAACATGTTTCCTACCTCTAGCGTGTCCAAACCTATAAAAATCTTATGTTTCAATAAGATTCCCTCTCATCCTTTTAAATTCCAGAGTCTACAAGCCCAGCCATTCCATTCTCTCAGCATACCTTGTAAACCTACGCTGTACTCCCTCAATAGCAATTTGGAGAGGGTGGAGAAGGGGTTTCTATGTATTAATGAAGCTTGCTTATCTTAGAGGGAGGAGCACAGATACTCAGAGTTACACGTTCTGGGGTGCACTTTCAATCAGGAGTGGGGACATGCAAAGAAGCTAAGGGTAGGGGGGGGGAGAGGGGGTTGGAATTCCAGAGCTGGGGCTCCAAAGGGCTGGAATTCTCATTGTGTATTGGAAGAAAAACGTTTCATTAAACTGACTGCACAGTACCAAAGGCAATTTACTTTCAATCTATTACAGCTGCAGTCCCATATTAGAAAAGCACAAATGAGTGCAAAGACAACCCTAATGACCAGAGAATTCTATTTTACGATCAAATGAAATTAGAAATGGGAGCCATGCACCTTATATTGTGGCACTCATTTAAGCAAAGGATTTAAGGCCTGTTTCCACTTTGTCAACACCTTGTAAGGCGTATCAAATGAGGAAAATGTTAACACAAGCCACTCAGCTTGGTTACAGCTATAATTGCATTTATTAAATACGTGTCACACCAAGCTGATGAATGCTGTACGGAATTAACCACCATTTAAAAAAAATCAAAGCACAGCTATTATCAATTCTCTTTTAAAACACGTTTTATTTTAGACTAGAGTTTAATTAAGTCATGTCTCTCATCATCAGTTCATTTTAACGAATACTACTAATGATTAATTGGTTATTGGGAGGTAATCTTAAAATGTGGTGCTGCTTTGATTCAAGGTTTAACCATCAAGGTTGTGTCTGTGCAGCATCCGTAATGCACGGCTCTCCCTTGGAGAATCATAACAATTTCAGTGAGGGGGAGAGAGAGAAGCAGAGGAGGGAATACCACAATTAGGGTCTTGGCAACTGAAGGGAGGAACAATGGCATTCAGCAAATATGTTGGGATGTGTATAGAGATGCTGTAGGTGTATAGAGATCTCAGAGCGTTTATTGGGCTATGTCCATTGCATCTTTTGCAATTATATAGCTTGTATTTGACTGAGCAGTCTGTCATTTTCTTGCCTCTCCCTCTCCCATTCCATCAGCCGTTCCCCCTCCCTATCCCACTCTTTCTCCTTTGTCCTCCCCCACTCTTTTCTCCTCGCTCTCTCTCCCACACTTTTTCCCACATCCTTTCCCATTTCCTCTCTCTCTCTCTCTCTCACACATTACCTCTCCCTCCCTCTCTCCTTCTCATTCTCCCTTTCCCTATCCCACCCTGCTCCCTGTCCCACCCCATGTCCCAAACCCTCTCCCATTCCCTCTCTTCTGGTCCCAGAAAGTGCTGGAAAAACGCAGCATCTGTGGAGGGAATAGACTGGTGACATTTCGGGTTGGGACCCACCTTCAGACTGAGAACATCTTCTGACCAGGCACTCTTCAAAGTCATGGACTCATTCAGCATCTTCTGAAATTAATTCTAAGCCTCCCATTTACAAGTTTGTATGTTCTCCCTGTAACCGCGTAGATTTCCTCCGGGTGCTCTGGTATCCTCCAACATTCCAAAGATGTGCAGATCAGTAGGTTAATTGGCTTCTATAAAAAATTTCCCCAGTGTGTAAGATAGAACTAGTGTACCAGTGATCGCTGGTCGGCGTGGAATCAGTGGGCCAAAGTGCCTGTTTCCACGTTGTATCTCCAAGCCAAACTAAACTCAATGGGTTGTAAACCCAAGGACTTTCTTCACCTCAGTTATTCCTTCTCCCCTCTTCCGTCTGGCAGAAGATACAAAAGTGTGAAAGCACATTCCACCAGACTCAGGAAGAGCTTCTTCCCATCTGTTATCGGACTTCTGAATGATTCTCCCAGTAGCTAGGGCTTAAGCCCGATCTTCCAACCTACCTTATTGTGGATGTTGGACTTTTTCCTCTGGAAGTGCAATGCAACAATGTTGAATACTATATTCTTCTCTTTGGTATTTTTTGCCTTGCTCTACCTGTTGTATTTGTGCATGGCGGGATTGTATTCATGTGTAGTATTATCTGATTTAGTTGGATAGCATGCATACGAAAGCTTTTCTCTGTCTTAGTGCACGTGACAGTAATAAACCAATACCAACACCAATACCAACATACAGATGTTTAGTGTAACAAGGTACTGCAGATGCTGGTTTACACCAAAGATAGCCACAAAATGCTGGTGTAACTCTGGCAGCTTCTCTGGAGAAAAGGAATAGGTGACGTTTTCGAATGGAGACCCTTCAGGAGGTCTGATGAAGGGTCTCGAACAGAAACGTCATCTATACAGATGTTTAGTACTAGTGAGGCAAGGCCCATTGGAGCTGCAATAGTGACTACACCCTTGGCACAATGAATGCTCCGGGAGGAAATCCCTGGTTCATTACAGTCACAGGAATCAGATGGCGCACATCTGAAGCAGATTGTAAACAAGGGTGCACTGAAACCCCAGATACCACAGCGCCTCAGTCCCCCGTCTTGTCTGAGCGCCGTGTGAGCCGACACTTTTTCGCTACAGAGGGAGTTAATTGCCGTGTGTCCCACAAGCCAATTGTGGGACTTGATCTTTCCCGGGGGACAAGAACGCAATAGGATAATGTCTTTTTCCCAGAGACACGAGTGTCAATTTGGGGACTTAATGTAATTTGGTGTCATGATATTAAAAAATAACATTAAAGTAATTACATTGTGCATTGAGTAATATTTCACTTGGAAGAACTCATTCGTAGCTTGTTCTTACAGTAACCTGGTCACTTTTAATGGGCTGGAGGAAGCTGGCTGGCATTATAGGTTAATGTATTATAGGTTCAGTTTGTGTCATTAAGCCGCTGTTGTGCTGAGGCTGCCAGACTTATTCTGTAAATGAGACTCCGAGCTGGCTGGCAATCTTAACCCCTTCCAGTCAGCCTCTGACAGCTTCGATGTAACTGAGGCACTCTCCACAGGTTTGTTGAGAGATACAGCGCTGGAAACAGGCCCTTCGGCCCACCGAGTCCGCACTGACCAGCGATCCCCGCACATTAACATTACCCTACACACACTAGGGACGATTTTCACTTATACCAAGCCAATTAACCTACAAACCTGTACGTCTTTTGGAGTGTGGGGGGAAACTCGAAGATCTTGGAGAAAACCCACGTGGTCACAGGGAGAACGTGCAAACTCCATACAGACAGCACCCTTAGTCGGGATCGAACCCGGGTCTCTGGCGCTGTAAGGCAGCAACTGTAACGCTGCGCCACCGTGCTGCCCTGGGAGTAATATAGGCTGCGTTGGGAGTATTGTGTGCAATTCTGCTCATACCATTACAAGAAGGGTGTGAAGACTTTGGAGAGGCTGTAGTATATGTTTATCAGAATGCTGCCTGGATTCGAGTAGATTTTAGTTTCATTTAGTTTCATTGAGTTTATTGTCAAGTGTACCGAGGTACAGTGAAGAGCTTTTTTGTTGCATGCTATCCAGTCAGCGGAAAGACTATACATGATTACAATTAAGCCATCCACAGATACGGGATGAAGGGAATAACGTTTAGTTAAATAACATCCAGTGAAGTCTGATTCAAGATAGTCCAAGGGTCTCCAATGAGGTAGATGGTAGCTCAGGACCGTTGTCTAATTATCGATAGGATGGTTCAGTTGACTGATCACAGCTGGGAAGAAAGATGTTGCACAAACTTGGGTTGTTTTCTCTGGAGCACTGGAGGTTGAGGGGAGACCAGATAGAAGTGTGTATCAAATTATGAGAGGCATAGATGGGGTAGAAATGTCAAAGACTAGCGGGCATAGCTATAAGATGCGTGGGGTAAAATTGAAAGGATACAGTATGTGGAGGCAAGATATTTACCTAGAGAGTGGTGAGTGCTTGGAAGGCACAGTCAGGGGTGGTTTCGGAAGTAGATATGAAACTGGCATTTAAGAGGCTTTTAGATGGATACATGGATATGCAGGTAATGGAGGGAGATGGGTCATGGTCAGGCAGAGGAGATTAGTTTAACACTGTTTCATATCGGAACAGACGTCAAGGGCCAAGTGACCTGTTCCTGTATTGAACTGTTCTATCTTCTGTCCTGAAGCCAATTAACTTCGGGCTGTATCTCTAAAGAATGCAGGGAGCAATATCTGCACAGCCAGATCCCACAGTCAAAATAAGGCAATGGCCCGTAAATTATTTAGAGTCATAGAGAGATACAGTGTGGAAACAGGCCCTTCGGCCCAACTTGCTCACACCGGCCAACATGTCCCAGCTACATTAGTCCCACCTGCCCGCGTTTGGTCCATATCCCTACAAACCTGTCCTATCAATGCGTGTTCCCCCCCCCCCCCCGGGTTGAACTGGAGACCATTCATGTGTGAGACGAGCATTGATAATTCTCGCATTACAGAAACGGCTGCCCGCAGAGGTACCATTAAATACCAGTAGGACACCATGTGTCAAGAAAATGAAAGGACACGAAAGCGGTAGTTTCCGGTACTTAGAGGTCTTGAATTGCAAGGAGAGATTAAATGGGATGGACCTTCTTTTGCCTGGAGAGTAAGAGGCTTAATTGAAGGAGATCCATTGGCCAGATACCAGGAGGACCTCCCTGCAAGATACAGTCACGCAATCCTTTGTACGTATCATGATCTTCAGTTCAAAGTACCTCAAGACTGCGTTGAAGTATTGGCCTTTGTGGATTTTGTGCTGAGATCTCTGCAGTGGGACTTTAATTCAGTCTTTGGTTGAAAAGGCAGGAGTGGTAACCAGTAGATTGACTCCCAGCAGCATTACTGTACTGGGAGCCGAGACACGCCACCATGCCTCCCAGGACACTTTCAGTGTCTCCAGAGCCCATAGCTCCTTACTTCTTTGCTTCTGCAGAAATTTCCCACAACCATGCATCTGCTGGAGCTGCTACTTCACAGTGCCAGTGACTCCCGTGTCAATCAGGCTCAGAGTCTGAAGAAGGGTCCCGATCCGAAACGCAACCTATCCAAGTTCTCTAGAGATGCTGCCTGACCCGAGTTACTCCAACGCTTTGTGTCTGTTTTCAAGTATATTTATGAGGGCGGTTAAATGATAGAGAAAGCAAACAAAGGAACATAGAAACATAGAAACATAGAAAATAGGTGCAGGAGTAGGCCATTCGGCCCTTCGAGCCTGCACCGCCATTCGATATGATCATGGCTGATCATCCAACTCAGTATCCCATCCCTGCCTTCTCTCCATACCTCCTGATCCCTTTAGCCACAAGGGCTAAACATCTAACTCCCTCTTAAATATAGCCAATGAACTGGCCTCAACTACCTTCTGTGGCAGAGAATTCCAGATTCACCACTCTCTGTGTAAAAAATGATTTTCTCATCTCGGCCCTAAAAGACTTCCCTCTTATCCTTAAACTGTGACCCCTAGTTCTGGACTTCCCCAACATCGGGAATAATCTTCCTGCATCTAGCCTGTCCAACCCCTTAAGAATTTTGTAAGTTTCTATAAGATCCCCCCTCAATCTTCTAAATTCTAGCGTGTACAAGCCGAGTCTATCCAGTCTTTCTTCATAAGCCGAGTCTATCCAGTCCTTCTTCATAAGCCGAGTCTATCCAGTCTTTCTTCATAACACATAGAAGCTGTGAAAAACCCATCAGTGCTGCAGCTGAAACCTGAATCCAGAATTTGCAACATTCCCTGTACAACTGAACACTAAGAGGAGAAGCAAGTTAGCTGAAATAGTTGGATTTTGATGTGGAGACCAGAAGGTTGCAAGGTGTCCATGTGTGAGGTGAGCTGCCGCTCCTCTGGGTTACTGGAACAGTGCAGGAGGCCACAGACAGAATGGGAATGTTGAACATCGACTGCTAGGGGACAGCAGAGACAAATGCTGGCCTGTACTGCCTCCCTCCAGCTACAGGAGGAGTCAGCACAGCCAACAGGCTTGGAATGGGAAGTGGCTATTTCGCCCCCTGAGGCTGTTCCACCTTCCAATGGCTGACCTATAGAGTCATCCAGTCATACAGCGTGGAAACAGGCCCTTCGGCCCAACTTGTCCACACCTACCCACATGTCCCCTCTCCACTAGTCCCACCTGGCCCATATCCCTGTAAACCTATCCTATTAAGGTGCCTGTCTAAATGTTTCTTAAACATTGCAATAGGACTTGCCTCAACTACCTCCTCTGGCAACATGTGCCGTAAACCCACCAACCTTTGTGTAAAGAAGTTACCCCTCTGGCTCCTATTAAACTGTTCCCCCCCTCAAATTAAAGATGTTTTCTGGTTCTCGATTCCCTATTCTGGGCAAGAAACTCTGTGCGTCTATTCTTCTCATGATTATATACATCTCTATAAGATCATCCCTCATCCTCCTGCGTTCCGAGTACTAGGCTGCTCAACCTCCCCTATAGCTCATACCCACGAGTCCTAGCAACATCCCCATGAAGTTACTCTACACCCCTTCCAGCTTGACAACATCATTCCTACAATAACTGCAACATGACCTCCCAACTTCTATAACCTAATTCTGTGGAAGTGTTTGACCCAGATCCCATGATTTTGGTTAGCAAAACTCGATCAATCTCAGATGTAAGGTTAAGAGTTGCCCAGCATCAGTTCCTGTTTGTGGAAGAAAATGTCAACCTTCCACCATGCTCTACAAGTAGAATAATTTCCCAGTTTTACTCATGAAAGGCCAGAGCACAGGTCCATAGTCTCAAGTTGTCCAACAAGCAGAACAAGCAGATAGACAGACATGAAGTGCTGGAGTAGCTCAACAGGTCAGGCAGCATCTCTGGAGAAAAAGGATCGTTGACGTTTTGGGTCAGAATCCTTCTTCAGACTCACTCCAGCACTTTGTGTCCATCTTCAGTATAAACCGGCATCTGCAGGTCCTTTCTACACAAGTAGAACAAGCAGCTCTTTAATTCCCCACATCAATTCTCCTTATTATCTTGGAAACTGCTTCACATCCATTGTACTGTTCGATGTTCTATGTTGTAGAGACACTCAGACATTTCAGACCACAGGCATTTAAAACCACAGACAAAATGTTATCTGTTCCCTCTGGGTTCTATCTACTGAAAGGATTCTCAGAAGATTCTTACTGAAGGAACTGTTGGATGTCTGTGTGGACAAGTCTCTCCATTGTGTTCCTGATGGTGGATAGTGGCTCGTGATCACTGAGAAACCTTCAGCCTTTGGGCTGAAGGGGCTGTTTCCATGCTGTATAACTCAATTGGTATTAATATTGATTTATTATTGTCACATGTACTGGGATACAGTGAAAACCTTTGTTTTGGTTGCTTTCCAGGCAAATCATACCAGATATGAACACATTCGTGAGTGAAAAGGAGGAACTATTGCAAACAGAGTGAATTGAGAATTAAAAGATCATAACGAGTGTGGTAGATGTAGGTAGTTCTGCTGGGGCCAACATGCAAAGTGTCACCGCACTCTGTCACAACAGACAATAGACAATAGGTGCAGGAGTAGGCCATTCGGCCCCTCGAGCCTGCACCGCCATTCAATGTGATCATGGCTGATCATCCACAATCAGTACCTCGTTCCTGCCTTCTCCCCATATCCCCTGACTCCGCTATCCTTGTCTTCATCTATAAACACCCCCCATTGCTCTGGTTCCACAACTGTTGGCGGAGGGGAATTCCCTAAAGAATTGCCATCCACTGCCAGTAGAATTTCCTTCAAACCTCATTTTTTAAATAACCACTTGAATCTTATAGATACAGGGAACTGCAGATGATGGAATCTTGAGCATAGTGTGAAATGCTGGAGTAACTCAGCAGGTCAGGCAGTATCTAAGGAGGAAATGGATGAACAACATTTTGGTTCAGGACATTTCCTCAGTCTGATTAGAATCAGTCTGAATAGGGTCCCAACTCAAAATGTCACCCATCCTTTCCCTCCACAGATGCTGCCTGACCTGCTGAGTTACTCCAGCATTTTACACTATGCTCATGAGTTACTCCAGCATTTTACACTATGCTCATGAGTTACTCCAAAACTTTGTGTTTTACCCCAATCTTGTAACTTGATTTAAATTCTTCCAATAGGGGAAACATATTTACCCTGTCCTCCCCTTAAAGATCTTACAGCATCTAACCTTGTAACCAGGTGTTTTTGTTCAAGATGGTGGAAACATCTTGGTAGCCATGCCCAATTAGGGTCTTATGTTCCAATAAAATCACCCTCCCTCATCAGGAGAATTTAAGAGGATGTCCTGGGGCTTTGGGCCAGAACAGCTGAGGGGACGATCACCAAAGATGGACCATGGGAAGTTGATGCATTGATCCAACCCAGATTGAGTCTGAAGAAGGGTCCTGACCCAAAACGTTACCCGTCCTTTTTCTCCAGAGCTGCTGCCTAACCCGCTGAGTTACTCCAGTGGGTTCCACAGGACATGGTAGGTAGTAAAAGGCCTGTCCCACCAGCATGCGATTGCATGCGTCTAGCGCGACGAAACGTGTTGGCGTATGGCCTCGCGGGGCTGGTCCCACTTCCAACCGCGGAGCTGTCTGGAGTTGTGCGGGGCTGTGCGGAGCTCACCAATCAGCTGGACAGGAGGTGGGCCGACTGAATTTGGACGTCGTATGGCGTCGGGCGGTTACGTCATCACGTAACGGCACGCCGGGCGGTGACGTCATCGCACAACACACGCGCTAGGCGTACGCCGTCAAGACTCTGCGTATGGCGTCGAGATGCTGAGTATGCCCGTCGAGGCACTGCGTACGGCCTCAATGCGGTTGCAGGCCGACAGGCCGTTGCCGCGCGGAATTTTTGGACAGTGTCAGTGTTTCGGAGCCCCGCGCGATGTCGGGACCAGCCCCGCACAACTCCATACGGCTCCGGTGATCAAAGTGGGACCGGCCCCGCGAGGCCGTACGGCTCAAGTGACCACTTTAGGTCGCCCTCGCCGCTTGCAGTCGCATGCCGGTGGGACAGGCCCTTTAGTGTGTAGGAAGAAACTGGAGATGCTGGTTTAAACCACAGAGACAAAATGCTGGAGTAACTCAGCGGGACAGGCAGCATCTCTGGAGAGAAAGAATTGGTGACGTTTCGGGTAGAGACCCTTCTTCAGACCTTTAGTTAGTTAGATAGTTAGTCAATCTAGTTTATTGTCACGTGTACCGGGGTACTGTTAAATGCTTTTGTTGCGTGCTATCCAGTCAGCGGAAAGACAATACATGATTACAATCTGTCCCTGAATATGGAGGTGTGCGTTTTCACACTTCTATAGCTTTTTCCTGATGGGAGAGGGGAGAAGCGGGAGTGGCCAGGTGCGACTCGTCCTTGATTATGCTGGTTGCCTTGTCGAGTTAAATGGAGTCAATGGAAGGGAGTTTGATTTGTGTGACGGTCTGGGTTCCTGTGCGCCCACAATTTGCTGCAACTCCACTGGGTGATAACATTTCTCCTTGGTGCTTTAGGTAGGTATGTTGCAAAGCCTACCTGAAGCGTCGTTGAAAATCTGCTGCTGCGTGTGTGCGCGATTTTGGCGCCGGTTAGAGGGGGGCGGGTTTAAAACGCGATTTTCTCTAGGCTGTTCAAATCGAAGATGTTCAGCCTAGTTAATTATTAACGAAAAATCGCTGGCAGACCCCGTCGCAAAAGCTATTATTAGTTTTAAAGGCCTCGTATAATAGTTATAGTAGTTTAAAAATCAATCTCTAAACCCGCGACCGCCAGCAACCGCAGGGTCTCATAAAGCAAATATCTGAAGTTAGGCGGTATATTTTTACATTAAAAAGGGCTTCTAAAGAACCCGTTATACAAAGTTTAATATTGCGAGTAGCTCATTTTGGCCCCATTATATCCCGCAGTATTTTTCTGGGCATTTGGGGCACAAACCTACCGCAATGTGAACGTTCTAAACCAGCGCGTTCCACAGGGACCCACTGGAAAGCTGATTTAAATGGGCATTTATTTACAGCAATTGAACACTAAATTCCTTCCATTTGGTCTATAAATTAATGTAAATGAGATTTAAAAATCATGCTTTATTGTGAATTATTTGTGAATATTATTTGGACATTTAGGCTATTTAAAAATGTTAATCATTTATTAAGAAATGGATAGATGTTTAGATCTAGTAATTGAAGTCTGAAATTAGCTACAATTAGGTAACTAACTAATTATATGCTTTAATTTCAGGTCATCCAAGTAAGATTATTTTATATTTGTTTCAGAATGCTTCAATCTATGATAACTGAAAATTTCATTCAGTTCTCTTAATTGTTAAGAAAGTTATGGGCTTTTGACTGTTCACGATCACAGCTTTTTTGTTATGTCCATAGAAAATCAATAGGGAACAAGATGCACATTTCCGAGTATGAAAATGGCCATAACTTTTTAAATACTTGAGATATGAAAGTGAATTAGGTGTCAAATTAAACTTATTTTTATGCTTTATCTGATGGGATAAATTACAGACTTGATTTTTAAAATCTCAAAATTTTGTAACATTGCTACTTTAGGTATTGCGGGCTAAATGCCAACCGCCAGACCTCGTCGGTGGTGGGGTTCATCGTGAACTGCCAGTGCACCTTCCACACAGCCCTGACGTTTCCACAAAACCCACTGGCGGCCCTGGGAGTGGAGCGGGTCGGCCGCTCCAGCGTCTGCTACCGATTGGCTCTCTTCAAGCCCCGGCGGGGCCGAGCCACCCTGCCCTTGGATTACGACCTCCTCGCGGAGGGTTGCCACGCCAGCAGCCCACTGCTCGAGGGGTTCGAGAACATGGCCTGCACCACGGGAATCACCACCCAGGTCTTCGTCGACCCGGTCACCGAGAAGCCCAAGGAACTGCCCGGCCACTTGAGGGAGCAATTTGAAATGATCCAGATGAAGCCGATAGCCTCCTGCTGAATGTTCTAGCACCTAAACCAGTTGCAGAGTGCCATTGCCTTCTCTTGAAAGGTACATTTTGTGATTGCCAGGCAAATAGCAGAAGTAGAACATTGCCCAGAGAAAAAGTGTGCCAATTTTCCCCCTCCTCGTTTCACGGATTATCAGAGTTTACCTGTTTAAAGACTTAGCAGAACTCCCTACGTCATGTACTATCTCATTGTAGTCTTTCATTGATATGTAAACAGGAGCAAATCTAAGTGTCCCTTCCCATTTAAGCTGAAATCTTGACTTGCAGATCAGAAATGAAATGGCAACAACCATCGTTTGCTGGATTTTGTGACACTGCCCTTATATTTTCCAGCGACAAAAGTTTAAAATTTGTTTCATTCAGATTTAGAACTGAATAATGTTTGCTTCAAACCAAATAATTTCTTAATTACCTATTGCCACAGATGCTTATGGCAAAAGCTAGACAATATTGTTGAGTACTAACACATTGTTCATTTGTATTTCTCTTCAATTCTTACAGCAATAAAACACTAAGTTTCTAACAAACAATAAAGCTTCAGTGATTTTCATTTCATACACCTCTTCATGCACTGGGATCAGGGATCAGAGTATGGCAGAGTTTCATGATTTCGGCTTGAAAAGCAACAGGTAATAAAACCTCTGTATAGATTGGTAAAAAAAAACTATCTTCAAAGAAACCTTGGGATCAGATCCACCTGAAGATATGAAATTGATAAGTTGGATAGATATGATCTACTGTCTTGGATACTAGCAACCAATCCACCTGCTTGGGTTCTAGCAGCATTCAACACTGTCTTGAATTCTAGAATTGGCTAGAATTCTAGCAAACAATCTAGAAATCTAGCAAAATTCTAGAACCAAGAAGCTTCTAGCTGCTGCATGGAATGTCCCTATTCCATTAGGGACGTGGAATACAGAAGCAGAGATAACGAGTCCTTCGTGCTTGCACCACCCACCATGCAATAAAACCACAGCACCACTTCCATGCACTGCCTCCATGTTCATTAATATCCATTGATCTGTTTTGACAAAGTTCAGTGACTGAGCCTTCATGGCAGCCCTAGGTGAAGAATTATCAATTTCTTCATTCAGTCCCAAATGACCAAGCCTTATATTTTGAGACCCCCCCCCCCCTGATTTTAGACATCCTAGTTTGAGAAACAGCATCTCCACGCCCATCTATCAAGCCCATTAAGGTTTCAATGAGATCAACTCTCATTGCCCAGTTTTAACTTCTGTGGCAAACCTGCCGTTCCAGGGATTAACGTGGTGAATCTTTGCTACACTCCCTCTAGCACAAATACATAGAACAGGCCCTTCAGCCCACAATGTCCATGCTGAACAGGGTGCCAAGTTGAATGAATCACCGCGTCAGCACGTTCCAGGCACCCACCAACCTTTGTGTAAAAACTTGCCCGCACACTCCTTTAAATTTGCACCCTCTCGCACTAAAGGTTCTGCCTGTCTACCCTATCTAGGCCTCTCATCATTTTACACTTGAAACAGCACAACTCAATCCTAAAAGACACCTTCCATTGCATTTCCCCCCTTCTATTTAAAGAAACATCATCAAATGGTTTTAGTGACAACTTTTATTAATTGAAAAGATTGGCGTTCAAGTGAGCAGTTTCAGGTACCTGGAGTGTACCCTGGCCCCATAAGTGGTTAAATAGCGACTCCCAATTAGTCCAAGGAAGCACATTTGTACTTATTTGTTCAATAAGTACAACATAAACCCAACTTCATTATTATGGCCAAAATGGAGTTTGGTTGACAAAATGAGGTTTACATCAAAGTGTTTTATTTAAATACATGCGAGTTCAGCTTGGTTACATTCTTTAAAGCTACTTATTGTGGTTGATGAACTCACCTTTGTTCTATTTGGCAAATGTTTGCATGTCTTTGAAATGTTGGGATTGTATCGTACGATTCAAGATAAATTAAACTTGGCTTGTGTGTAACACCAAATAAAGTCAGTGAGGTTCATGGAGTAAAAAAACAAACTGCTGGAGGAATTCAGCGGGTTAAGCAGCATCTGTGGAGGCAAGAAAAGGTCAATATTCCAGGGCATCGACCGAAATCATTGACCTTTTCTCTGCTCCCACAGATGCTGCCCGACCTACCGAGTTCTTCCGGCAGTTTGTTTCTTATTCCAGATTCAAGCATCTGTGTCTTCGGACAAGTTACTTGGCGAGTAGCTATCGCACTCACTTCCGCCCCCTACTGACGAGTGCTTTTTAATGGAAAACCTCTACCTCAGCCCCCATACCCCTGCCTATTCCCCCCCCCTTCCCTATTAATATTCCACCTTTTCAAATACTTATCCAATTGTTTCCTAAGTGATGTTGCAGAGTCTGCCTCACAAAGTATTCGTGCAGCATCCCTGCCCACCGAAGGTTGTGGTTGAGGATTCTTAAGGCCCTGTCCTACTTTCCCCGAGTTACTCACGAACTCTCCCGAGTTTTCTCCTTGATTCGAACTCGGAGAATTACAGTAATAGCCATTCGTAGGTACTCGGGGCTATTTAAAAAAAAAAACTCGTAGACATTTTTCAAGAAGTTGAAAAAACGTCCCGACTTACCCGATGCCCCGAGTTCCTATTGCTGGCATTACGACCCGCTACGAAACATCTCCGAACTCCTACGAGCTCGCTACCAACATTCCCCGAGTTCGAATCAAGGGGAAAACTCGGGAGAGTTCGTGAGTAACTCGGAAAAGTGGGACAGGGCCTTAACAAGCCTAGTAAAATGTGGATTGAAGGGTTTTGGAAGATTGCACCATTTCAAATTCAGCTGGCACTTTCAAGGAAATTTCCATTGGCTTCCTCCACTTGATTTGCTTTACAGATTAATTCTCTGCCAGAATCTTGCCTCCCACATCCTAACCTCAAGACCCAGTCAGCCATCGCACATTACAGTACATTGGAAGACCCACAGGCTGATGTGCAAGACACTTTGAAGCTGTAACAACATGTTCTAACACTCTACATGCAAGGAAGCATTTGCTGAAGAGAAAGCAAGATGTTTCAGGTTGAAGACCCATCATGAGTTCCAGGAAAAATAAGTTAATTTTAAAATAGGCACATTGTTCTGGAGTAAATCAGCGGGCCAGGCCGCATCCCTGGACAAAGAGAATGGGTGATGTTTCGGGTCAGGACCGTTCTTCAGACTCGGGGGTCTGGCGCGAGACGTCACCCATCCTTATTCTCCAGGGATGCTGTCTGACTCACTGAGTTACTCCAGCACTTTGTGTCTATCTTTGGTACAATGCCCTCCATAATGTTTGGAACAAAGACCCTTCATTTATTTATTTGCCTCTATACTCCACAATTTGAGGTTTGTAAAAGAGAAAAACAAACCACGTGGTTAAAGTGCACATTGTCAGATTTTAATAAAGACCATTTTTATACATTTTGGTTTCGCCATGTAGAAATTACAGCAGTGTTTATACATAGTCTCCCATTTTAGGGCACCATAATGTTTGGGACATGCTGCTTCGCCCGCAAGTTGTCACTTGCGGGCGGAGCACCATGGCAAATTCCTTGTATATGAATACTTAGCCAATAAGCTTATTCATTCATTCATTCATTCATTTGTTTGAACTTGAGCAGATAGGATGTGTCTATACATTTCAGAATTCATTATGCTACTACCATCAGCAGTTATATCATCAATGAAGATAAATGAGCCAATACCTTCAGCAGCCATACATGCCCAGGCCATAACACCCCCACCACCATGTTTCACAGATGTTGTGGTATGTTTTGGATCTTGGGCAGTTCCTTCTGTCCTCCATACTTTGCTCTTGCCATCTCTCTGATATAAGTTAATCTTCGTCTTATCTGTCCACAAGACCTTTTTTTCAGAACTGTGGTTGCTCTTTTAAGTACTTCTTATCAAGCCGTAACCTGGCCATCTATTTTTGTGGCTAACCAGTGGTTTGCATCTTACAATGTAGCCTCTATATTTCTGTTAATGAAGTCTTCTGCAGACAGTTGTCATTAACAAATCCACACCTGACTCTTGAGTGTTTCTGATCTGTCGGACGGGTGTTTGGTAATTTTTCTTTATTATAGAGAGAATTTTTCTGTCATCAGCTGTGCAGGTCTTCCTTGGCCTGCCAGTCCCTTTGTGATTAGTAAGCTCACCAGTGGTCTCTTTCTTCTTAATGATGTCCCAAACAGTTGATTTTGGTAAGCCTAAGGTTTGGCTGATGTCTCTAACAGTCTTATTCTTGTTTCCCAGTCTCATAATGGCTTCTTTAACTTTCATTAGCACAACTTTGGTCCTCATATTGATAAACAGCAACAAAAGTTTCCAAAGGTGATGGTAAGACTGGAGGAAAGACTAGGTGCTGAGAGCTCTCTTACACCTGCATAAAGGAGGCAATTAGACACACCTGAACAATTACAAACAACCTCTGAAGCCATGTGTCCCAAACGAGCAACCAAAGGGGGGGGGGGGGGGGGGGGGGGGGGGGGGCGGAGAGACTATGTATAAATACAGTTTCAATTTCTACATGGTGAAACCAAAATGTATAAAAATTCCCTTTAATAAAATCTGACAATGTGCACTTTAACCACATATGAGTTTTTCTATTACACATCTCTGTATATACTGTATATAACAGCATCTGCAGTTCCTTTCTGCACACATTAGTTTTAAGTTGGGGAGGGATGGTTGGGACAAAGGGAATTTCTCTGATGGGGAGAAGTCAAGTCTGCCGTGGTGATAACCTGTTCATGCAGCATCGGGTTGATCTATCAATGATCCTCTTGCCCACACTCTCTGCAAGTTAAACTTCAGTTTTATAAATGGACTTAAAACCTAAAATGCTTACACGTTTCTCTTCTCGCAGATGCTGCCAGACCTGCTGAGTGTTTACAACATTTTCTAGTATTATATTATACTTCCCGAACTGCATATTCTCAATTCTTTTTATTTAAAGAACGTGATGTTTTCTGTGCTGACTGCCCTGCATGGTTTCTCTGCTTGCAATGCTCTCCGTTTTAGTTGTAAATACCATCCTTCCTTTCGTCCCAAGCAGCCTCAACCCTTTCCTTCCCCCCCCCCCCCCCTGCCCCCCCAAACGTCCTCCAGCTTCACACTCACTGGCCCGCTTCAGGTCTTTCATGCATTGTGAGACCCTCCACCAACCATGACCTGAGCTTCAGCAGCGAGACCTCAAACTCTGGAATTCCTTCCATAAACCCTTCAGCCACTCTCTCCTGCTTCTTAAAATCTCTATTTAATCATCAGCTCAAACATCTCCTGATTTTATTTCCTTTAGGGATACATCATAGAAACAGGCCCTTCGGCCCACCAAGTCCATGCTGACCATCGGTCACCCATACACTAGTTCTATGTTATCCCACTTTAACATTCAACACACAAGGGGCAATTTACAGAAGCCAATTAGCCTACAAGCCTGCACGCCTTTGGAATGTGGGAGGAAACTGAAGCACCCAGAGAAAACCCACGCGGTCACAAGAGAATGTACACACTCCACACAGGCAGCACCTGTAGTCAAGATCGAACCCGGGTCTCTGGCGCTGTGAAGCAGTAGCTCGACTGCGGCAGAACTGTGATGTTGCCCTGTGGCAAATTCTGTCACAAAGCTGCAGAAAAGAGGTTTAGATTAAAAGTGTTTTCTAAAGGAGCCTACTGCTTGCCGAAAGGATTCCCTACAAATGTCCTAGAGACCGCAAGCAGCATGGTTTTGAGTTCTGCACTGATTTGTGGTCACAAATAACCTTAGCAATACACTCTGATATAACCATACAACTTTAAATGGTATGCTGTGCAGTTATTTGTTAAAGTAAACATATATTTTCTCTCTCTCTCTCTCTCTTCCACACACAACCACCAACACTAACTATAGGGCTGACTGATGTCATAGCCTTCTCAGCATCGGCTTACGAGACCAGCTTCCATGAAGTACTACCAGAATATCTCCAATCACTCGGAAGAACGGACCTGACCCGAAATAGCATCAGACCATTCTCTCCACAGATGCTGCCTGACCTGCTGAGTCTCTCCAGCCCTTTGCCAAAATCTAGTTTCTTGTGTCTACATGTTGCTGATAACATAGTGAACACAAATATATGTAATGCATGGACTGGCCTTCTCTGCATATCCCAAATACCTGGGCTGACATTCTCTCAACTGATTCTTCAACACATACATGCAAGTCTCCTCTCAGTTCCCCTCACACCATGGTCACCCGATTCATTATTATGTATTCAATATATTGTGGCAGAGAATTAGACTTTATACTTCTCTATCCCTGCCCTCCACCATAATTTCTGGACAAACTAAGAACCGTACCATTCGCATACATTGGGTTCGATAAAGGTACCCACCTCTGCCTCACTGGGACCACACCCACCCATCTGCACTCACTAATGCCCATGTCCCACTTAGGAAACCTCTGGAGACTTTGCGCCCCACCCAAGGTTTCCATGTGGTTCCCGGAGGTTTTTGTCAGTCTCCCAACCTGCTTCCACTACTTGCAACCTCCGGCAACCACCTGCAACCTCCGGGAACCGCACGGAAACCTTGGGCGGGGCGCAAAGTCTCCAGAGGTTTTCCGTTCAGGTTTCCTAAGTGGGACAGGGGCATAAGCCATTACACGGCCCTTCTGACAACTATGACTGGACGCACAATAGTTATTGTGGAGACCGTGGTCATAGTTAGACAAAAGTGCTGGAGAAACTCTGCGGGTGAGGCAGCATCTATGGAGGGAAGGAAATAGGCAAAGTTTCGGCCCGAAACATTGCCTATTTCCTTCGCTCCATAGATGCTGCCTCACCCGCTGAGTTTCTCCAGCATTTTTGTCTACCTTCGATTTTCCAGCATCTGCAGTTCCTTCTTGAACCCGTGGTCATAGTTCATCCCCAGCTCTTGTTACTCCGAAACCGGACTGATCCTTACTGTTCCATCTCACCCAGAGATAAATGTCTAACCACATATCCAGGCCATCATCAAGACCTCCAACTTAGACCACCATGGTATCATCACCTGCATCACCCGTGCTTGCGCCCACGTGGTACTGGAAGCCTCCACCAAGTCTCTGGACACAACCATTCCAAATCACTGCTCTTCAGTTTCTTAAGTCGCATCGTCCATTTATGCAAGATCAACTGAAGTTCTGGTTTTTAATCTTTTTTAAAAAAAAGTTGCAATGTGGAAACAGGCCCTTCGGCCCACCGTGTCCGTGCCAAACAGCGATCACCTCTATACTTGCTCTATCCTACACACTAAAGACAATTTACAGAAGTCATTTAACCTACAAATCTGCACGTCTTTGGAATGTGGGAGGAGACCGGTGCACCTGGAGGAAACCCACGTGGTCACAGGGGGAACGTACAAACTCTGTACAGATAGCACCGGTAATCAGGATTGAAGCTGGGTCTCTGGTGCTGTAAGGCAGCAACTCTACCACTGCGCAAATCCACATCTTGGTGTTGACGTCTTGCACTGCCCAAAATCTGCAAGAAATTGCAGAGGTTGTGGACACAGCCCAGTCTATCTCACATACTAGCCTCCCCCAAACTCCATCTACATCTCATGTTGCCTTGGGAAAGCAACTAACATACAAGCCCGTTATTCTCTCGTCTCTCCTCTCCCATTGGGCAGAAGGTACAAAAGCTTGAAAGCACATACCACAGGGTTCAAGAACAGCTGTTTCCCAGCTGTTATCAGACTCTTGAACAGTCCTCTCACATGCTAAGGATGTATTCCTGATCGTCTAATCACCCTCGATGACGGCCCTCGCATTTATTTTTATCTGTACTTTCCAATAACAGTAACACTATATTCTGCGCTCTCCTTTCTCTTTTGCAGTGCACATTTCACTCATGTACAGTAAGATTTATCTGTACGGCACCTAAAACAAAGTTTTCACTATCTCAGTACACTCGACAATAATAAATACCAATACTGATTCGTACCAAGACCCTCCGCAGCCACCTCTCCTACTTCCATTGGTTCCCTATTGACATACACTTCCATTTTGAATTTCTTAAGCTTGTTTTCGGATCCCTCCAAGGCTTCACCTGTCCCTTTTTCCTGCAACCTCCTTCAGCTCTGCAGCCAGAGATCTCTGCGCTTCTCCAATTCTCCTGTGGAACAGGTTTATCTTTCACTCTCTACGTCGGGAAGAGGTGCCTTCAGCTGCCTGGGCTCCAGAATTCCCCGTCTCCTTTTTTTTGCCTTCTTACTCCTTAAAACCCATTCTTTACATGAGGTGTGCAGCGAGAATCAGCCCAGGTAATATGAGGAAAGAGCACAATCTACTTGCAAGCAAGACTGATCTAACAGCCTTGGTCACTTTATGGGTGGCAAACCAATATTGGCCAGTCCTTTGGTGACCCATCCTAATCTCACTTTGTTTAGTCTTAAATTTTGTGATTATCTAGCTGGGAAGCACATTAGCAAATTATATTAATAGCCTCCCAACAATTTATTGCCAAACTTAAAAACTGACCAATCCTTAAATGTAATGTAAGCCTTATAACATCTCCAGAAATATTTGGTTGTCATTTTTGCAACAGACCTTCCCTTAACCAATTCTTCTGCCTGTATCCTTTATGGGGACCCAGCGCCACCTCTTCACACCTGTCCCGCTACTCCTCAGCAAATGAACCACTGCATCCCTCAGCATAAATCCTATTGGCAAATGCCCAGCTAGACAGGAAATGGCCAGAACTTCATGTAACTGAGGTCAATGTGGAAAGTAGCCCAATTACTCCACACACTTCCATTGGCAAGATGATGTGTCACTTGGAAAGATAAGATGGAAGCTTTTTTCATGAATGCATTCATAGAGTGTGGGAACAGAACCTTCGGTCTGAAGAAGGGTCTCAACCCGAAACGTCACCTATCCATGTTCCCCAGAGATGTTGTCTGACCCGCTAAGTTACTTCAACGCTTTGTGTGTCTTTCCAAAGAATGTGCGAGTTGCGGACAAGGCTGGCATATACCTTTGAAAAGGTTGTGGGGAAGTTTCTACCCGAATTCCTACACTGATGGTGCTCTCACAATGATGGCAGACAGAAAATTTAGTGCCAATGATAACAAAAGAATCACCCTGCATGTCCAAGTCGGGATAGGTTTAGTTTAGAGATACAGCGTGGAAACAGGCCCTTCGGCTCCACGCCAACCAACAATCACCAAAACATACATTAGTTCTATCTTACACACTAGGGACAATTTACAAAATCCAATTAACCTACAAACCCGCATGTCTTTGGAATATGGGAGGAAACCAGAGCAGTCAGCGGTCACAGGGAGAACATGCAAACTCCATATAGACAGCACCCCTGGTCAGGATCTAACCCAGGTCTTTGGCGCTGTAACGCAGCAAATCTACCGCTGTGCCAATCAACAATTGATGTACAACTTGGAAAGGTACATGAAGTTCTGGGCATTCCAATGTACATACTGCCCCTGCCCCCACCAAGTGGTGGCCATCACAGGGGTGAAGTTATATGACTATGTTCTCTTGTACCTTTGGGTCCCATAACAGGATCAACAAGAATACAGTTTGGATGGGAGACAGCTGACCCTTGGCTGACCCCACCATGTGATTGTTGTTCTGGGGCTTTGTCCTTTACGGCAACAGAATATATATAACGGAGCAAGAATCATCCTGCAGCCAAAGTCCTGTTTGGGGAGAAAAAAAAAAACAAGGTGTCCAATGGTTTCCAAAATTCTTAACTGTACAACCCTACTGCAGAGAAGTCTTTTTTACATTGATCGGTATGGGTGCAAACAAATATTTGGGCAAAGGCAGCCCATGAGTTATTGAGGTAAAGAGTCGACTATATTAGCTGGTCGAACAGCTGCAGTCACGTGACACACGGTAGGAACTTGCAGCCCGTTAATCCGTTTCTTCATCTTCAACAGAGACGTGTCCAAACTTGTGAGTGGAAGGAGAATCATCTCGTCACCCAAGCAGGTTCTTCTGCTGTCTTCTCACAACTCAATGTGGTTTCGAGTCAAATCTTCTCCATAATTGGTGGCTTGGCTACCAACAAACATACTCCATTTGTCCAGGATTTCATGCTTTGATAATCGCTTATCCTATTTGACAAAGAAATCAAATGAAAAGGTTTTGGGGTTAAAAAAAAAAAAAAGAGTCAACTGCCTTCTAAAGGGTTTGATCTTTAAAAAGTATCTGACTTGCTAAAATGCTTTTCACACTCACAGGACATTATGACTAAGAAAGTATTGCCGAGTCAAGTATAGTGTAGTCACAGTCGTAACATAAGAAATAAGACTATTAATCTATATACAGCAAGATCCAAAAACAGAAATTGAATGTGGAAGGGCAATGGAATGAGATTCCACTCGAGGTTTCAAAAGTCAACTGCAGATGAACTTGAAAAGGATTAAACTGCAGTTGTGGGTAACACTGTGAGGCTATTTTTGGACAACCTTTATAAAAAGGTGAAATGGGCCAAATGGACCCTTTTTGTGCTGTCGGGGCCATTCCCAGGTTAAGAATTCCCACCTTACAATCACCCTTACATAATATAGAGCACCCAATATGTTATTAAAGTCAAAGGGCCAGCAATATATACAAACACTCCCTCCTAGAGATAGTTTCCTCTTTCTCTCCATTTTAGTCTAGTTTATTATCACATTTACGAAGGCACAGTGAAAATCTTTTTAACTGATTATTCTTATCATTCATCTTGAATGTCGAATCTGGGGAAATGTGGTGGGAACAAAATGGAGTCAATGTAGAATCAGTCAATATGGACTGTTGATGGTTGGCATAGGATAAATACAAAATTATAAAAATTATCAAATTAAAGCAAAATTCGTTCCCAAGAAACAACTTTCCTTTGTCTTTGTCCTGAGACTTTGACCCACAGTCCCCACTAAAATCAATGATCCTGCAACGTTGAACCACAATCCTCATCGAAATCAATGATCGTGTTGCAGATGGGTCCGGACACAGTATTCACGAGGAATACCTGGGAATCTCGGCAAGACTAAGCCCTCACCTTGGATATTTGTGTGGAGTCCAGTGAATCAATAGATCCCATCTGAGATACACAAAAATGCTGGAGAAACTCAGCGGGTGCAGCAGCATCTATGGAGCGAAGGAAATAGGCAACGTTTCGGGCCGAAACCCTTCTTCAGACTGAGAGCCTGCAAGTTCCAGACTTCTGCCTTTCACTGAAATCCGGGATTTACTCCCGTTTGAATGGCCGAATGGCAATGGATGAAGTCGTCTTCATGATCGGGTCCCTTCTTCATGGTGTTATGATGAACTGAGACACATTGCCTGATGGCACATTGCTTAATTTATCCTTTATCTGTTCACTGTGGGTAGCTTGATTGTAATCATGCATAGTATTTTCTTTGACTGCAGAGCATACAACATTTTCACTGTACCTCAATACACGTGGCAATGATAAACCAAACTAAAACCTTGATTGATAGATACAGCATGGAAACAGGCCCTTGCCCGCCCCCCCCCCCCCCCCCCCCCCCCCCGAGTCCATGCCGACCTGTTCACACTAGTTCTGTATGATCCCACTTTTGCATCCACTCTCTACACACTAGAAGAAATTTACAGAGGCCAATTAACCTACAAACCCGCATGCCTTTGGGTGTCTGGGAGAAAACTTGAGCAAACCCACGTGGTCACAGGGAGAACGTGCAACCTCTACACAGACAGCACCTCATCATCATCATCCTTTATTGTCATCTTGCAAAGCAACAGTTGTACAGTGCAAAATGAGAAGACGTTTTCCCAGGGAATACCGGAGCATCGCACATAAAACATTTCACACATATAAAAAAAAAACAATAAAAAAACAATCCAGTTCCTGATAAAACAGTACGAATAGTTTAAAAAAGTGCAGGTAAAATACATTAAAATACAAGTAAAAACAGTCATAAAATGTCCAGGGCATCTGATTTAAGTGGCCAGAGCAAGTGCCAGTTATTACTTAGTGCCAGAGTTATTAAATTGTCAGTGCAAAGCAGCAGAATCAGATGGAGTGATCCTGCGGACAGGATCGAACTCAGGTATCTGGCGTGATGAGGCAGCAGCTCCAGCAGCTGCGCCACTGTGCCACCCTTCAAAAGAGAACCCTTTCAAGGCCCCACAGCCTTCTTTGTGTTTGAGATGGATCACTCTGGAGTTTATGGAATATATAGAATCAAAGAACTGCAAATGACCGTTTATGCCCAGATAGACACAAAGTTTAGAGAATATACTTGCACTCACCTTATTTTTGTCTGATTCATAGACGAGATGCCTGGCCTCAGCCTGGGCATGGTCATAATCTTCTGGGAGGATCCAGTGCCGGATTTCATTCTTGTCCATCTTCCCGTCTTTATTCAAGTCACGGAAATCCGTAAACTGTTCCCGCTCGGTCTTGACCCATTCCGGTTCGATCGCACCGTCCTCCTTTGTGTACATATCAGCTGGAAGAGCAGAGTGCGGTGAGGCAGAATGGCTTTGTGACCCTTGGTATTTCTGAGCTTGGAGGCCATGCACGAGAGAGACGTTAACAGACCAAAGTGGTGGCCTTCCACATACCCCCAGCCTCTGCTTATTAACTTATCAAGGTCGGATTTCAATATTCACATTTCCTTCTCTAATCTCTTCTCTCGCCCTCCGTGAACCCTCTTCTATCCCAAAATCTGTAGCAATCCTAACCCAAGGCTCAACTATCAAATGGATTTACTTCAGGCTGCCCAAAGAAACATTGGTTGCCACAAACAGCCACGGGGGAACAGTTCCAATTTCCCCTCCTATAAGTGGAACCACTTGGGCTAGATGTTCTCCCTCTGGGCCATGTGCTTTGGAGATACATTGATACAGTGTGGAAACAGGCCCTTCGGCCCACCAAGTCCACTTTGGGCCAGCATTTACACTGTACACTAGCACTACCCTACACAATTTACAATTTTACTGAAGCCAATTAACCTACAAACCTGTACATCTTTGGTGTGTGGGAGGAAACTGGAGCACCCGGAGAAAACGGTTAGAGAGGCACTAATCCTTACCAATGTATTCATCCTCATCAACATAGCCATCTGAATTCTTGTCAATGTCTTCAAGTGTTTCCTAGAAATAAAAACAATCTTAAGTTTGCTTGGAGACGCAGGATGCATTTTTGTCCAACTCAACCTCCACAGCTCATTGAAGAAGCAAATTCCAAAGATTCATGATCCTGAGGGAAGAGATTCCTTCTCATTCCCTCCCAAAGTGCCGGCCCCTGATCTCTTGGGGGTTACGACTTCCTGCGCCCCAGTGACGTTCTTGACACACGAGTGCCTTAAAATGCAGCCAAACACGATATCTCTCTGTCTGTAGTCCAGTCCGTCACACAGACCAGGCTCCCCACCATCTACACTTCACACTGCCTGGAGATTGGAGCCAACATATTCAATGACCATTTTCACCCTCGTCATTCCCTCTTCTCCTCTCTCCCGCCGGGCAGAAGATGCAAAAGCTTGAAAGCACTTCATCTTTTGTGGTCCTCCCATGAGGCAGGAGGTATTCCTGATCTTCCAACCTGCCACTGTGTGGATCTTGGACTTTTCCCTCTGTAACGCTATAACACTGCAATGCTATATTCTGCACTCTGGTATTTTTCTCTTTGCATGACTTGTATTGTACTCGTAGATTGTGATTTGACTGGACAGTGGCACAGCAGTAGAGCTGCTGCCTCTCAACGTCAGAGACTCGGGATCGATCCTGACCTTGGGTACTTTCTGTGCGGAGTTTGCACGTTCTCTCTGCAACAGCGTGGGTTTTGTCCAGGTGCTCTGGTTTTCTCCCACATCCCAAAGATGTGTGGATTTGCAGGTTAATTGGCCTCTGTAAATTGCTCCTAGTGTAGTGTGGTAACTAGTGTGAACAAGTGATCAATGATCAGCATGCTCAGTGGGTCGAAGGGTCTGTTTCCATACTTATGTACTACATTATTGTACTTACTTCTAATATTAAAAAAACAAAAAAAACACTGGCGTAACTCAGCAGGTCAGACAGCATCTCTAGAGAAAAGCAATAGGTGACGTTTCAGTTCGAGACACTTCTTCAGACTGAGAGTTAGGGAGAGGGAGTTTGAGGGAATTTCTACCCTCTGCCTATTCAGTGAATTGTCCCACAGTTTATACTGCGTCAAAGGTTAACTAAATCTGAATGGATAGGCGGTAAAGTGAAAACTGCAACTGTCTGGGACAAGGGAAGCATGAAGAACAGGGCACAGTGAACGAGCAAGGCAGAATAATGAACACACACTGCGCCTTACTAGGGAAGCCACACAATGGGGTTAGGGAGTGTTCTCCATGCACTGCAACCTATAGCTAGATTGCATGTATTAAATTTCAGATATTTGATCCTCAATATTCAGTTTCCAACTGAAAGAATGCGGTGAGTTCTTCCTGAAAATCAACACTATCGTCTTACTATTCACACCACCATATAAGAGACCATTTTCATTTTAAGTAAACCTTTTGTCCCCATCTTTCCTCTGGCCCCCATTTGCTGCCCAATTAGGCCCCCTCTCCCCATAGTCCCTCTGCTTTTTTTAATTTATTTTTTAAATGTGCACTAACTGATTGCCCAGTTTTACATAATGTTAACCACTTTTGTCTAAAGAGCATGCTATTTTCTCATTTGCCACAAACAGCCACTTATGCTATTTTCTCAGTTTGTTTAGACTGTCATTTCACTGGGACAACAGAGTGAAATGTTGTGTTTGCTCCTCCCACTAGGTTACACCTTCACAGACTTTCATCCACAACGAGGGCGGCAGAGTGGTACAGCGGTAGAGTTGCTGTCTTTCTGCACCAGAGATCCTGGTTCGATCCCGACTATGGATGCTGTCTGTATGGGGTTTGCACGTACTCCCTGTCACATGCGTGGGTTTTATCTGGGATTTCTGATTTCCTCCCATGCTTCAAAGGCATTCAGGTTCGTAGGTTAATTGGCTTGGTACAATTGTAAATCGTCCTTAGTGTGTGCAGGACCATGTTAGTGCGCGAGGATCACTGGTCGGTGCGGCCTTGATGGGCCACAGGACATGTTTCAGCACTTTATCTAAACAATACGTGTAGGAAGGAACTGCAGATGCTGGTTTAAACCGAAGATAGACACAAAATGCTGGAGTAACTCAGCAGGAGAGACAGCATCTCTGGAGAGAAGGAATGGGTGACGTCTTGGGTCGAAACCCTTCTTGAGACCCTGTGAAGAAGGGTCTTCAGAAGGATCTCTGATGAAGAAGAAGTTCTTCTGAAGAAGGGTCTTGACCCAAAATATCAGCCATTCTTTGATGCTGCCAGTCCCGCTGAGTTACGCCAGCATTTTGTGTGTATAAACAATACCTGTGTTATGTTATAAATACATTTCTATCCCTTTTGGCCATGCAGTCGCCACATGTCCGATGGCATCACTTGACCAGATTGTTTTCTCTGGAGCGTTGGAGGTTGAAGGGAGACCCAGTAGAAGTATGTAAAATTATGGGAGGCATAGATCGGGTAAATAGTCCGAGGGTGGAAATGTCCAAGACTGCTCTATGTATTTGATACAACAACGTTGATTCAGTGCTGAACCATTGGTGTAATATGGCAGTGAAAGTACAGCTTATTGTTTGACTGATAGTTATCAGGGGAATATTGAAGCAAGAACGACTGTTTAATTAATTTTATCAACGGTCTGAACCAACAGTTGCATCACGTGGTCTCCGTGTGATGAGGTGTAACAAGTGCAGACATTGCCTTGGGAGACCGTAGCAGAGGAATAACCTGGTAGGTTAAACAGAAGTAGGACAGAGGACTCATGCAGTAAGAAACGCACATGCATAGTTTACAAGCTGCCATTATATGGTAACTGATATACAAGTTGACTCATTTAACATCAAGATTTAATGTTCAAGATTTATGTTGTTTTGGTTTGGACTTTGTTGCTTTAATTTGATCACATTGTAGTTTATTGGGCTATGTGCTGGTTTCTTATATGTGGTGCCCTTAGAGCGGCAATTGTGTGCAGTTGACTTCCTGCAATGTAACTGTGGAGCTGTTAAGTATTTCATTTTCATCAGTGCCTACAGGAGAGGCAATGAGGGAAGCAAGGCCAAAAATATATATACATTTCAGTAAGAGATTATGGGTTTTTTTTTTGAGTGATACATCATAGAAACAGGCCCTATGTCTCACTGGTTCTGCACTGACCAGCATTCATCCTTCACACAAGTTCTGTGTTATCCCCACGTTCGCATCCACTCTACCAAGGCCAATTAGTCAACAAATCCGCACGTCCTTGGGATATGGGTGGAAACCAGAGCACCCAGCGGAAGCCCACGGGGTCACAGGGAGAAGGTGCAAACTCCACACAGACAGCACCCAAAGTCAGGATTATAATAATAATAATAAATTTTATTTATGGGCGCCTTTCAAGAGCCTCAAGGACATCTTACAAAAATTTAGCAAGTAGAGAAAAAACATGTAAGCGGAATGAAATAAATAGTAGAGACATGACTAGTACACAAATTAAAGACAGAATTCAATTCAAAACACAATATGAGGCAATTCAAGCACAGATGAAAAGGGAGGGGGACGTGGGGCTAAGGATAGGCAGTGAAGAGATGGGTCTTGAGGCGGGACTGGAAGATGGCGAGGGACACGGAATTGCGGATCAGTTGGGGGAGGGAGTTCCAGAGCCTGGGAGCTGCCCTGGAGAAGGCTCTGTCCCCAAAACTGCGGAGGTTGGATTTGTGGATGGAGAGGAGACCGGCTGATGTGGATCTGAGGGACCGTGAGGATTGGTAGGGGGAGAGGAGGTCAGTGAGATATGGGGGGGGGGGGGGGCCAGATGGTGGAGGGCTTTGTAGGTGAGGACCAGGATTTTGTAGGTGATCCGGTGGGAGATGGGAAGCCAGTGAAGTTGTTTGAGGACTGGAGTGATGTGATGCCAAGATTTGGTGTGGGTGATGAGGATTGAACCCGGGTCTCTGGAGCTGTGAGGCAGCAACTCTTACCAGATATGCCAGGTACACAGTGGCACATCTTGGATTGCCCCGATGTTGCCATCCGTATGCATTGTTGGGATTTTCCAGATAAATTGGAACCAAAAGATCTCGGGGAGGATGCAGAAGGAGAGGGAACAAAATTCTTTGCAGACGATGCATCATAAATTGAAAACACAATCTTTCAAAGTGCTACGACAGATATTAGGGGCCAATTGGCCTCCTCCTGCACGGAGAGGTTGTACAATTCTGAAGAGATTAAGGAGCTGCCAGGAGACTCCGGTACTTACAAAAATAACAATGTCTTTCATGTGATCAAACTCCTCTGGATGAAGGAAGGCAGTGAACTCCTCCCTGGTCGCCACCATATCTCCATTCATATCCGCGGCCTTGAATCGCCGCTCATCGCGAGGCAACATCTTCTTTAAGCTGAACTGGTCAACGGTGTCCTGAAACTCCTCTGGATTCTCTGCGGTTTACAGAAGGACAGGTTCTGTTACTGGAGGTTGCAATCCCACTGCACTGTACTCCCCCACCACATTTCGCTACACGGAGGGGAAAAGAATTGCAATAATGAACTCTTTAAGTTTCCCTATTACAATGTAGGAAATATGTGCACAGAAAGAGCCAACAAACAACAGGCAGATAACGATATTAGGCAGGAAATCAAGGCAAGATTTACTTTACTAAGTGAAATACAATACAGCAGATGCTGGAAGTTAATTTGTTTTTAAATGCTGTAAATACTAAGCAGGGCAGGTCGCATCTGGAAGAAGAGAATGAAGGGTCACCGAACCGCCACGTCAACTGTTTCTCTTCCCACAGATGCCGACTGACCTGCTGAGTATTTCCACCAGATTCTGTTTTTATTCCAGCTTTCCGTCCCTCCTTTGATACAACATCAAGCGTTCTAGCACGCCAATCAGATCTCAACAAACAGATGGCGGCACTGATAATGCAGCACTCATTCAGCGCTGCTGTGGACAGTTAGTCTATCTTCAAGCTTCAGAACTGACACCTCCATCTACAATATTAAGATTCAGAGAGCAGTAACAAAGCCACAAGTGACACAACAAACAGCCAATTCCAATAGCACTATAATCTCCAATTACAACACCAAGTTAACATCACAATATATTGGAATTTGGATCGCTACAGAAGCAGAAGCATTAAGGGCCTGTCCCACTGGGCGACCTAAGCTGCGAGTTTAGAAGAGTTTGCCCTGGACTCAAACTCGCAGCACGGTCGACAAGAGGTCCTAGGAGGTCGTATGAGGTGGCTGGAACTCTCCTTCATGCTCGAGGGAGGTTCTTCAGGACTCGTGGATTAGGTCGCCCATGTGGGACAGGCCCTTTAGGATTTCTACATTGCAATTAAGTGCAGTTCAAACACTCTTCATTCTTCTTATTTTGGAATGCAAGTCATATTATGTTTATTTATAGGGATTGGCTAGCTGAAGTCTTAAATTCACCTTGATAGTTACCAGCTGTGGCTGGCAAAATAAAACAGTTCTCATGCGTCAAGAGTGTTAGATGGTTACATGTACTGACAACAGAACAATATTTTTTCACTTGCAGCAGTTTAACGGGCCTGTAAATGTAATACACGTAGATGATATATATAAATTCCTTAAATATTCTATAAATCATTAACCACAATATTAGTGCAAAAAAGTTAGTGCAGTGCATGAAATTCCATAGAAGTTCATTGTTACTGAGGTTAGTATTGTGTATTGTTCAAAACCAGATGGTTGTGGGGAAGTTGCTATTCCTGAACCTGGTGGTCATAGTTTTCAGGCTCCTGCGCCTTCTGCCCAATGGTTGGATTGAAATGAGAACATGGCCAGGGTGGAGTAGGTCCTTAATGATACTGGTTAACTTTGAGTCAATGCAACCTACACATCCTGTCGATAGTGGAGAAGTCCGTACCTGTGATGGACCGGGCAATGTCCACCACTCTCTGTAACCTCTTTTGCTCCTGGGCCATGATGCAACCAATAGTATGCTCTCCACCATACACCTGCAGAAGTTTAATTCTGTTCTATTAGTGGACTTTGAGCAGTGTTGCAACCATGGTTTGGGTAGGTAGTTATATCTTTCATAACTGGTACTTAGAGGCTATGGATAACATATTTGTTGACTGTATCGAATCTATGAACCACCGCCACTTAAAATAGGACATGGAGAAAGAGCCTCATAAACCCCACAAGCCCTGTCTTGTTGTGCCAAATGTAGAGGTTATGGATGCAATAACTGCAGGGCGGAGGACTTTAATTCACATATTGCACCATGTTAGTAATTCACAAGCTTTCACCCTAGACAGTGCCAACAATGGCAATGAGAACGGGACAGTTTCGATTAATGTGAAATGGTGTAGAACAGGTCACTGCAAGTCAGTAATCCAATCATCTAATGAAACAAGTGGCTCCCATAGCTCCCAATGGAAATTGTAAAACCATTTTATTGCATGTGTTCTTACTACATCAGGATTTTATTCTGCCATCAGACCCGGGAGAGTTTGCCAGGTATCAAGTTAATGTGAGATACGGCTTGGGAGTCAATGTCAACAGACCCTTTGGCCAACCAAGTGCATGCTGACCATCAAGCATCCATTTTACACTAATTCGACACTAATCCCATTTTACTCTCCCCATGTTCTCATCAACTCAGTTTCAGTTTTAGTTTATTGTCACGTGTACCGAAGTTCAGTGAAAAGCTTTTGTTGCGTGCTAACCCTAGCCCCCGACCAGATTCTACCGCTCACCCACACACTAGGGCAAGGGTTCCCAACCTGGGGTAAATTTACCCCCAGGGACTAAATTTTGTCTACCCAGAGGATAAATTTGTTGATTCTGGATTTGTACATATTTTTTCTCATCGACTGACTGTGTTTGGTTCTGGTATACCTGTATCTGTTCATCATTACTTGTACATAAATAAGTGAAATAACATTGTTATGTGCTATTAAAGTTGCCAGGGGTAAACGGGATGAAAAAGGTTGGGACAATTTATGGTAGTTAATTAACCGTAAACCATGCACACGTTTAGTTAAGTTTAGAAATACAGCGCAGAAACAGGCCATTTGGCCCGTTGAGTCCACGCTGACCAGTGATCCGCACACACATGGGACAATTTACAATTTTTACTGAAGCCAATTAACCTACAACCCTTTACGTGTGGGAGGAAACCAGAAGACCCGGGGAAAACCCATGTGATCACGGGGAGAATGTACAAACTCCATACAGACAGCACCCGTGGCCAGGATCGAACCCGGGTCTCTGGTGCTGCAAGGCTGCAATTCTGCCACTGCTCCACCGTGTCGCCCTCCAAGGAAACAGAGAAACCAGAGCATTTGAATGAAAACAGGGGGGAAAATGACACAAACTCCACACAGACAGGACTAAGAGGTCAGGATTGAATCCAGATATCTAGGCGATGCGAGATAGTGGCATTGTGCTGCCCGTACAATGAGTCTGCCGTTTAGTTCTCATTCCATGCGCTATATCCAGATTCTGTGCAATAACGCAAGATTGGTGAAAGTCAATGGAAGAAAGAATCAGCAGCGATGAAGATGGGGCTTCCAGCTCACACTTGACCAAGATCTGCTCCCGCAGGTGCGAGGCAACAGGACACGGACTAGTGACTCGCTGAAAATTGCAACAGCACTTATTGGTTGACTTTACAAAACAAGGAATTGGGTTTCTTCATTAAGAGAGAATAGTATTTCTACAGCCATTTCAGTTCACTCGGTACTTGAAATGTGTCTACTCCACTGCTATTATTTGGGAAATTGATTATTTTGCTCAAAACAAGTTTACACAAACAGCGATGTGGTAATCTGTTTCTGTGACATTGGTTCAGGGCTACAGAGGGGGCAGGACATTTTGATCAATTCATCTGCTTCCCTTCAAAGCAGCGGCATTGACATATTTAATGTCCAGCAGAGCAAGCAGATAGCGTTACTGTTTAACACAGCACCTCCAACAGAGCAGCATTCCTGCAAAATTGCACTGAAGGATCAGCCTGGATCTTGGCGTTTGTTCCCGAGTGGATTTTGAACTCAGACCCTTTGAGCGGAGCAGGATAGTGGTACCCACAGCCGACTTAATCTTGAGCAAGACACAAAAGTTCTGGAGTAACTCAGCGGGTCAGGCAGCAACCCTGGAGAACATGGCTAAGTGACGTTTCAGGTCGGGATCCTTCTTGAGTCTGATTGTAGGAGTGGTGGGGGGGGGGGGTGGGGGAAGAAAGAAAGTTAGAAGAAGGGTCCTGTCCAGAAACATCACCTATCCATGTTCTCCAGCGACCCATTGAATTACTGCAGCACCTTGTGTCTTCTTTTGTAAACCAGCATTTGCAATTCTTTCTCTCTTCATCTCGAACAATCGGTTTTATTCATCCGTCTCTGGATCAGGCTGGGAATGGCTGCTGAAAGATTCCAGGAGCCCAATTGATGACATAACTCCATTCTGTGTGTATATTAAAGTGATCTCACATAGAAAGGTTTGCCCATAATTTGTCTTCCTATTGCATTCCATCTGTGGTCTGTCCCAGACAGGCATCACAGTGGCGCAGCAGTAGAGTTGCTGCCTTACAGCGCCAGAGACCCGGGTTTGATCATGACTACGGGTGCTGTTTGTACAGAGTTTGTACATTCTGCCTGCGACTGTGGATTTTTTCCGGGTGCTCCGGTTTCCTCCCACGCTCCATAGACGTACAGATTTGTAGATTAATTGGCTTCAGTAAATTGTCCCGAGTGTGTAGAATAGGGCTAGTGTACAGGATGATCACTGGTCGGCTCAGACTCAGTGGGCCGAAGGGCCTGTTATATCTCTCAAAGTCTAAAGAGAGCATACTTGCCACAAGCTATTCCTAAAAAGCCAAACTTTCTAATAGTTAAAAATGAAGAGGTGGGCAAGTGTTTTATTTATCATCGATTATAAATCTGGAAATTACTGCTGATAGTAAATCAATATTTAAAGAAGAACGACCTTCCTTTGTGCAAGTATCCTGCGTATTTCAAAGGAAGCTGCACTGAAATTGCAGTCACGGGGAATGTCATGAACTCACTCGGCATTCATCTGGTAACATTGCCAACTTTAGACTCTATTAATCACGTCTCGGAATTCACTGCTGTTTCAGGGACTGTTTCAGTGCATTCCAGCCTCAGCACACAGAATCTCCACCGATTCAGATTCAGTTCCCAGGGGACACACTGGCAGTCTGCACTCCCTCATACATCACCGTGCTTTATAAAAGGAAGCACCAAAGTAGTGAGAGGAAACCAGTCAACCAAACAGTGGAAGTGGCATTTGGCGTCTCCGTGATGGTGGACGCACACAGCGAGAGTTACGTTCCAGCACAGCCCCAGCCAAACAGGAGGAATAAAACTACTGACAACATTAAATTATTCTTAAACAAGAGCTTGTACAGCATCCTGGAGCAATTCAGTTCATCGCTGAAACTAACATTGAGAAAAAGTGTTTCCCCAAGGAACAAGACGCATTACTGATTGTGTCGGAAGGAACTGCAGATGCTGGTTTACACCGAAGAGATGCACAAAATACTGGAGTAACTCAGCGGGTCAGGCAACATCTCTGGATAGAAGGAAAAGGTACATTTCGGGTCGAGATCCTTCTTCAGACATTGCATTACTGATTGCTGAAGTACCAGGAATGAGTGATTTCTCCCATATTTCTCTACAACACATAGATATAGAACAAACATTGCAGGTCTTTGATCCAGAGAACAGCACAGGAACAGGCCCTTCAGCAAAGCACAAGGAACAGGCCCTTCAGCCGACATTGTCTGTGCCGAACATGATGCCAAGTTAAACCAATCTCCTCTGCTTATACGCAAGCTGTATCCTGCCATTTCCTGCCTATCTCAAAGCATCTTAAACAACACTATCGCATCTGCCTCAACACCACCTCTGGCAGTACTGACCACAATGCCAAAATAAACCATTCCCATTTGCCTGCAAATGTTCCGTCTCCCTCCGTTTCCTGCTTGTGTCGATCTAATTACCAAAATTGTGTCTTCGTATCCATGCTCCACCTCCGCTTGCAGAGGGGAAATTGCAGTCACGGAACCCAGTTCCAGGGAACTACCACTCTGTATTAATAAAAAACTTGTTTCACAAAACTTCTTTAAACTGTCCACCTTAAACCTATGCCTCTAGTTTTTGAAAAAGACCGACTCTCTACCCATCTTTGCCTTACATTTTAAGAATTGACTGTACTTTGATCAGGTGACCCCCTCAGCCTCAGATGCTCCAGAGAAAATAATCCATCCTCTCCATGTAGCGAATATATTTCAATCCAGGCACTATCCTTGTAATGTAAACCACTTCTGGACTCTCTCGAAAGCTTCTACATCCTTACAGTCATGTGGTGATCCCAACTGTCCACAGGTGACATGCCTCAATGACTATCGACCAGTGGCACTAACGCCGGTGGTGATGAAGTGCTTTGAGAGGATGATCATGGAGCAAATCAACTCCTACATCGACAAAAACCTGGACCCACTGCAGTTCGCGTACCGCCACAACAGATCAACGGTGGATGCGATCTCGCTGGCCCTCCACTCCGCACTGGACCACTTGGACAACAAAAACTCATATGTCAGGCTGTTATTCATTGATTACAGCTCAGCATTTAACACAATCATCCCCTCCAAACTGGTTACCAAACTCGCAGAACTGGGTCTCTGCGCATCCCTCTGCAACTGGATCCTCGACTTCCTCGTCCACAGACCACAGTCTGTTCGTATTGGTGGAAATGTGTCAGCCTCAATAACAATCAGCACGGGAGCACCTCAAGGCTGCGTGCTCAGCCCCCTGCTGTACTCACTCTATACCCATGACTGCGTAGCGAACCACAGTGCGAACTCCATCATCAAGTTCGCTGACGACACCACTATTGTGGGGCGTATCACTGATGGGGATGAGTCAGAGTACAGAAGAGAGATCGAGCAACTGTCCATATGGTGCCAGCGCAATAACCTGGCCCTCAACACCAGCAAAACCAAGGAACTGATTGTGGACTTTGGAAGGAGTAGGAGGGGGACCCTCAGCCCCATTTATATCAACGGGTCGATGGTTGAAAGGGTCAAGAGCTTCAAATTCCTGGGCGTGCACATCTCTGAAGATCTTTCCTGGTCCGAGAACACTAATGCAATCATCAAAAAGCACATCAGCGCCTCTACTTCCTGAGAAGATTACGGAGAGTCGGATTGTCAAGGAAGACTCTCTCTAACTTCTACAGGTGCACAGTCGAGAGCATGCTGACCGGTTGCATCGTGGCTTGGTTCGGCAATTTGAGCGCCCTGGAAAGGAAAAGACTACAAAAAGTAGTAAACACTGCCCAGTCCATCATCGGCTCTGACCTTCCTTCCATCGAGGGGATCTATCTACTCCACATGTGGCATAACCAAAAATACAACGGCAACATGACTTGCCAATCTTTGTCTCAACCAATGAAGGCAAGCACGCAGTATGCCTTATTTAACACCCTATCCACTTGTGTGGCCATTTTCACCAGGTTAAGGAGTTCCACAGAAAAAATCCATTCAGCCCATTGAGTGTACGGCAGCTATCAGAGCATTCTCATCAGTTTAACTGCTCCACTTATTTTTCTATAACTTATTTTCCCTCACGTTTATCAACACCTTCCATTCTGCTGTCATTCAGTTACAATTCCGGTCATTTTCCGTGCCAATTAATTTACCAGTCGACTTCTCTAACTTCATGAACATTCAAGTATGAACATTGACTTCTCTAACTTCAAGTAGACCTTGCTTTCCCTCTCTCCATCCCCTCCCCCTTCCCGTTGTAGGAAAGTTGCTGAACTTGGCGGTGTGGGACTTCAGGAATTTTATACCTCCTGCCATGAGAAGAGGAATAGCTTAGATGGTGGGGAATCCTTGACGATAGTTGGTGCTGTCTTGAGACAGCGCCGCATGTAGATGCTTTTGATGGTGGAGAGGACAGTGCTCATTGAACAGGCCCTTTAATGTACCGTGACCAGGTCCACCATTGCACCCGTCTAAACACATCCCACTTACCCACATTAGAACCACAGCCTTCCTTGTCAATTCTAGTGCTTCTCTACAAGCTCCTTATCTGCTTTCACCACCTGTGTAGGCAGCGTGTTCCAGACTGTGTGCAAATCACTCTCTTCCAAATATTTTCTAGAATCCAATAATATCAGATTCAGCTGCCGATTATTTGTCGTATCTAACGCTGGATGATGCAGTTGGGGCATCCAATATGACAGCATTTAAAAGATGCATGGACAGGTACATGTTTAGAAAAGGTTTAGAGGAATATGGGCCAAATAAGGACAAATGGGAATAGCTTAGATTGGAGCACCTTGGTCAGCATGGACGAATTAGGCCGAAGGGCCTGTTCCTGTACTGCATGACTACGAGTTTATTGATCGCATTTGTTTTTTACAACAACTCATCAACTTTCATGGATGTATTAAATGTTCCTACTTGGAAAGGCAAGATTTGAATTCCCACCCACGCCCAGAGTTGTTCTGTCCAGGGTCACAACTGATTATTATGAATAGAAATGTTTACCCCAGTGGCACAGGCCGTAGCAATGCTGAAAAAGGTTAGACATACCAAGGTAATAGCCATACGTTGCTTTCTTGAATTCTTCCCAGGAAATGTTGTTGTCTTTGTTAAGGTCATAGTCCTTCCAAACTTTAGCTACATTTTCATAAATATAACGTTTCTGCACCCTTATAATCCATGCCTTCAGCTCTTCCAATGTCACGAAATTGTCGTTGTTTTCATCGATCCGTTCTACAATTTTCCTACGAAAGACACAAAAAACGCAACACTTAGTTTTATTGGGTATTTCAACGTTAAAAACAATCCGGACAGAAACACATCACCGTTCCTTTGTTATCATAGGGTCCAAATCCAGAAACCCAGTCCAAACAGCACTGAAGCAGTATCTTCACCAGAAAGACTGCAGTGGTTCTACCATAAGCTCCACCACTACCTTAAGGGTAATTAGAGATGGGTAATAAATGCTGGCCTTACCAGTGAAACTCTTAACTCAACACCGAATAGTGTTATCATCATAATATAATGTCAGAATGTCTCCGTGTCCACTGTCAGTCAGTAGACCATGAACAATTGTATAGTAAGAGTAGATGATATTCTCACAGGGTTAGAGTTGGGATCAAGTAATGAATGGTTGTGGGTTTATGAATGACTTCCTTGATACTATCATTGCGTGGGCATTGGCCGATGGTGTCAGGAAACTCGTTGAAGTCCTTGAGCCATGGGGATGCATGGCTAATGCTGAGATTCATAGAATTTAAAAGTGACAGGCCATTAAATTGGGACTTCCTGGACACTGACTTTTCGTTGCCAAGGAAGGGCAAGAGACTTTCACGCATTCCTGTGGTCCAAGATAACATCAATGGTTTTGCGTTGGTTGGGAAATCAGCCCTGAAGATGACAAATAGTGCAGAATAAGGTCTGATTTATCAAGGAAACATTGAGAACAACTAAGACACGAAACCACAGTCGTTTGCAAAAATCTTAGAGATATCTGGAAACAGGCCCTTCGGCCCACCAAATCCATGCTGACCGATGATTATTCGTTCACACTAATTCTATGTTTCCCACTTTCTAATGCACTCCCTCCAAACTCGAGGCAATTTAGAGGCCCATTAAATTACAGACCCGCACATCTTTGAGAGTGGGAGGAAACCAGAGCACCTGGATGAAACCCACGCGGCCACAGGGAGAACGCGCAAACTCCGCACAGACAGCACCCAAGGTCAGGAATGGAACCCAGGTCTCTGGCTCTATGAGGCAGCAGCTCTACCACTGTGCTGCCCATTACTGTCTTGTAAAGATCGGTGTTTAATGTCATCTGTCCGTGTAACCAGGAGGGGGGTGGGATTGTTGCACACAAGCAGTGCAACACAGAAATCCCAGGTACCTTCACTGATCGGCACAGCTGTTATAGTTGCTGCCTCACAGCGCAGAAGACCCAGGTTCAATCCTCACCTCAGGTGCAGTCTGTATGTTGGATTTGGCGGGCCAAAGTGCCTGTTTCCAGGCTGTATCTTTCAATCAATTCATTCAATCAATCCAACAAGGTTTTCACAGGCTGTTCTTTGTGTCTATCTTCGGTATAAACCAGTATCTGCAGTTCCTTCCTACACAGAGATAAGAAGAATTCGTACAAGACCTCTCCTGCATCTTCTAGCTCCATTGAGTGATAGCCCCAAGTCCCTCATGGGCCCTACTCTTTTCCTAGTTACCTTCTTGCCCTTAACACAATTATAAAATGCTTCTGGATTTATTATATTTTTCCAAGTTGCTTGTACAATATACTGATCAAGAATCAATGCCACCTCTTTGTGAGGAAAACGATGAGATTGAACCATGACTTTTCATGAGCAAGCGCACAAATGTAAACATAATTAATAAAGCTCTTTAGAGGGGGATAAACTCACAATAATAAAATCTGGCTTTAATAAAAAACAACAAAATTACACAAAGTAACAACATACTAAGACATAAATGCTGACTTTGCATCTGTCCTTGATAAAAATGAAGTACTTTGGAATTGGTGCAGCCAAGACCTAAAGTTAGATTACTGCAACCTAACATATATACCAGTGCAAGCCTTTCAATGCTGAATAATCAGAGTCCAAGCCATATGCGTCACTCAAATGCCTTTCTATACTGGTACAGGACTCCATAGAGGTTCATATTTCAATCGGTCCATGCACAGTTGCATTGGGAGTTTTTTTGTAATTAGAGACCATGTTAGATGAAGCAACTTTGAAGTAGTGTCACTATTACACAACCAACTTAAGCAGAGCAAGATTCCGCAAACAGCAATCACTGTTTGGGAGATAAAGATTTCTCAAAACGCCATTCGGAATTCCTCCGGCTGCTATTCGGAATAGTCCAATGAGATTTTTAATGCCAACCTGGAAGAGCATTCAGAGGTGATACAAGGAACTGCAGATGCTGATTTACAAAATAATGGCAAAATGTGCCGAAGTAATTCAGCAGGTCAGGCAGAATTTCTGAAAAACATGGACAATGACATTTCGGGTCAGGAGCTTTCTTCAGATGGATTGTGGTGGGGGAGGGGGGTGGGGTGGGGGGGGGGGAAAGAGGGTGAGGGGCGAGGAGAAAGCTTGGAAGAGGTGAGCGGCAGGGCAAAGCCGGGCGAGTGATAGGTGAGGTGGACACAGGTGAGGGGTGGGTTTGCTTTGCAGGTAGTTGGACATAGGCCAGACTTGGTCTAACAGCTGATCCCAAAAACAGAACTCCGGAAATGCGCCACTCTGTGTCTAACATTGCATTTACAACCTACCAGATTATTTGGCAGAGAAGTTGTAAGTAATATATCAATGGCAAATGATGTGATGAATGTTCCATGAAATTCGATCTTAATTATCTTTATATCATCAATTCCATTACCAGGTAGCATAAACGCGATTGTCATATGTGCTCGATGTTGTATATAGCCCCAATAGTGTAGTAAAGGAGAGATGAGAGGTAGGTTTTCCACACACAGACTGGTGGTTATGTGGATCTATCTGCCAGAGGAGATGGTAAAGACATATAATTACAATGTTTTAAAAGCATACGGACAGGTACTTGGACAGGAAAGGACTGGAGGGATATGGGTCTAATTCTGTAAATATTGTTTCTTGCTTACACTTTTCTAATGAGCAGATAAAGTGAAGTTGTGGAGAGGGGGAGAAATTCAGTTGGGAAATTCCAGAATTTAGACTTTCTTCGCTAAAGCGACTGAACATGGTCGGACATTTTAGTTTGGAGTTAATAAAAAGGCCAACATTGGAGAAGAGCTGTGTTGTTGCAGAGCCGTATGATGTTATAGAGGGACGGGAAGGTCTCGGAGAGAGTTGAACATGGGGGCGTTTAAATTAAGGTCGTAGATCTGTACAGCACTGAAATGAGTTATTTAGCCCAACTCATCCATGCCGACCTTGGACCCAAGCTAATCTCCCCGACCCCATTTGTGCCCACATTGGACCCATACACCGCCACCTCTTTCCTGTCCATATGCTTTTTAAACATCGTCATTGTATGTCATTATCATCTCCTCTGGCAGCTTGTTCCAAATAATCACCAGTTTCTATGTGGGAAACCTGCCCCTCAGATCTCCTTTAATATTCTCCTCTCTCATCGGAAACCCATGCCTTCTAGTTTTAGACTTCCCTATCATCAAAAACTTTTTTGGACTACCTAGCCTACCTATGCCCCTCAGAATCCTACAAGGTCACCCCTCCCACCTCCCACACTCCAGTGAGAACAATCCTCACCTATCCAACCTCTCCTTGTAACTAAAGACCTTCATTCCATGCAACAGCCTGGCAAATTGCATCTGTCCTTTTTCCAATGCTACCACACCCTTTCTGTAGCGGAGACCAGAACTGTATTAAATCAAGAACCATTATTGGTCATGGAATAAGTTTGCATTTAGAAGTGCTGTTGTAAATCATTACAGATTTACTGGAATACGACACATGGTACCCACCGAGATAAGTCCTCAGGTCACCACATCAAACCAAGTTCCTCTACTGTGGTAGTGTAGAGGAACATGCTAAACTGTACCGACATCTATTGATTTGGAGATTGACTAATTATGAAGTTTATAGATGGAGAAATTTGTACCCTAAACATTTCTAATCTGTAACCATCGATAAGATGTTGTCCTTCCATTTTCAAGTTGTTAGTTTTGATGTACGCACACTCTATCAAACCCTCCCAGAATCAGAAAATTCTCACTCAAATTACTTTTCGATAAAACATGCTGGAGAATAACATCTGGAAACAAAGTTAATGCTCAGTTCCATGCTGGTATCTCTGGTATGTATGCATGCACGTATGTATCTATGCATGTAACTAATGTTTCATTTATATTGATGTAATTCCAGCAACTGCAGTTTAAGTGACTTCCATCTGCTGCTATTGTAAAGCAAAGAGACCCAACCAGTTATTTTGAGTACATACTGACAGGTATAAACTCCCAGTGAAAATCGCCATGTCCCCAAGTCTGTTATCATAGAAAATGGAAAGTGTGTGAGAAGAGAAGAGAAACAGACCAAGTTCTGAAGTGTTCTGATTAGAGGTCATCAATCAGGAACATTAGGTCTATCGGGACAAACATAGAAATATAGAAAATAGGTGCAGGAGTAGGTCATTCGGCCCTTTCGAGCCTGCACCGCCATTCAATAAGATCATGGCTGATCATGCCATGACAAGGAACTGCAGGTGCTGTAAAAAAAAAAATACTGGAGGAACTCAGTGGGTCAGGCAGCATCAGTGGAAGAATTGGACAGATATTTACAGGTTAGGATCCTTCTTTAATCCAAATCATCATTCCCTGTACAGATGCTTGACCCTCTGAGTTCCTCCAGCACTTTGTTTCGTACATTTGCTTCGTTTCTCACTACAAAGGATCCCTGATCTGCCGAGCGTCTCTAGCTTCTGTTTTATTTCAGATTTCCAGCATCTGCAGCATTTTGCTTTGTGATAATAAGACAGCTGGCACTTGCCCTGCGGTCGAGCCTTGGACCAGAGCTCAGCCTTCTTCAGTGTCCATGCGGGAGTGTTATGACCAAGAATGCCACGTCCACTCTCTCACTATTAACTATTTGTCGAAAGTTTGAAAGCTGTGGGCAGCTGTCGACGTGGCTTGTATTAATCAGAGACAGGCTTAAGATGTTTACAATCAAGTTGGCCATGTACTGCACCTGAACTGCATCAGGTTGAAATTTAGCACACAAGTGGAAATGTTGTGCCATACCTCCTACTGCAATGTTATTCCATATTAGTTTATTACAAAGTTCCAGAAAAATATCTCTCTGCTACATCTTAAACCTACCTCAATTACAAACTCCTTAAAACCGCACCACGAGAAGAAAAACAACACAGTTCATAAACGAGCAACCAACAATATGCTGGAAGAACTCAACGGGTGGAGCAGAGTTTGTGGATGGAATGGCATTGTCGATGGAGTTTTTCCAGCACAGTGTCCGTTGCTCCTACTTCCAGCATCTAGTTTCTCGTTTCTGGGTCCGAATCATATCTGAGTCTCACTCATCTTTTACTTTGAACTCCATCCCCACTATGTTCACTGGGAAGCCCCTCAGCCTCTGATTTAGAGCACAATGGGTCAAGCTTCACTCCAAAAGCCTTGAGGAAATATTCTATGCTAACAGCGAGAACGTGCTATAATTTAGTGGCACCACGGCGCAAGCCAAGCTGAGAAATATAAATGTAGACACAAGGAAGTGTAGATGCTGGAATATTGCGTAGAACACTAAGTGCTAGAGTACCTCAGAGGATCAGGCAGCATCTCTGGAGGACAAGGATAGGTGAGGTTTTGGGTCGGGACCCTTCTTTCAATCCCCAAAGCATCTCCTATCCATGTCCCCCGGAGAAGCTGCCTGACCCCCGAGGCACTTCTCCGCACTTTGCGTTGATGAAAAATGCCAGCAGTCGGTGGGTTCTCAAGAAATGGTGTTATTCATCAACCAACATAATTAACTGAAAGTTAATAGCTTCAAAATCCTGGCAATAACATCTCCAATGCCCTGCCCCCTGAGCCAGTACATAGATGTAATCTTGAACATGGAACGCGGGTATCTCTAATTTTTTCGAAGTTCACAAATATTCAGTATGTCTGAGAATACTCTACCAAACCTCTTCAGATGCACTGATAATTCTTCAAATATCCTGACTAGACACATCATTGCCTGGTACTGATATTTCAATGAACAGGCATGTAAGAGGTTGCAGAGAGTGGTGACCAACATGCCATCCATCCACAAACTCCACACGGGGATATCATCAAAAGCACCATTAGCTTCTTAAACTGACCCATACAATGCTAATCCTACATAGGCGATGGAACACTATAGACCACTTCTTGTGCTACCGTGGATTTGTTTGTTAGTTGTGTTTTGCACCAACGTCTTGTTGTTTGTACGACTGTGGAAATTGTAACTTTGCCTTTAGTGGGGCAAATTGGTTGCCATGTTTGCCAATGCTACAATGGTGGCTAAACTTCAAAAGAGTTTATTGCCTGCAGAGTACCAAGTTCCTTCTTCCGAGTCAACAACAGTCAGTACCCATTCCTGCCCTGCCTCACTAGCCTGTGCATGCCAGAGAGAGCCGATCGCTGGAAAAAAGCCTACTGCCACGTAGAAGGAATCTGGACAGGTTGCATCATGATCTGCTACAGTATGGCAATTGCAATGCAACACATGAGGCTGGAGAGAAGGGTGGATGCAGCCTGGTCCATCATGGGAATGGCCCTCCTCACCATCAAATTCTTGAATCAGCTCACACAATACTAATCGTGCTTTGGCAACAGAACACCACGGACCATTTCTTGCACTACCATGGACTTGTTTACTAATTGTGTTTGCCACTAATGCCTTGTAGACAATAGGTGCAGGAGTAGACCATTCGAGCCAGTACCGCCATTCATTGTGATCATGGCTGATCATCCACATTCAGTACCCCGTTCCTGCCTTCTCACCATATCCCCCGACTCCGCTATCTTTAAGAGCCCTATCTAGGTCTCTCTTGAAAGCATCCAGAGAATTGGCCTCCACTGCCTTCTGAGGCAGAGAATTCCACAGATTCACAACTTTCTGGGTGAAAACGTTTTTCCTCCCCTCTGTTCTAAATGGCCTACCCTTTATTCTTAAACTGGCCCCTGGTTCTGGCCTCCCCTAACACCAGGAACATGTTTCCTGCCTTTAGCGTGTCCCGTGACCAATCCCTTAATATTCTTATATGTTTCAATAAGATTCCATCTCATCCTTCTAAATTCCAGAGTATACAGGCCCAGCCACTCCATTCTATCAACATATGACAGTCCTGCCATCCCGGGAATTAACCTCGTGAACCTACTCTGCACTCCCTCAATAGCAAGAATGTCCTTCCTCAAATTTGGAGACCAAAACTATACACAATACTCCAGGTGTGGTCTCACTAGGGCCCTGTACAACTGTAGAAGGACCTCTTTGCTCCTATACTTGTTATGAAGGCCAACATGCCATTAGCTTTCTTCACTGGCAGACAAAAGTGCTGGAGAAACTGAACGGGTGAGGCAGCATCTATGGAGCAAAGGCTTTCTTCACTGCCTGTTGTCCCTGCATGCTTACTTTCAGTGAGTGATGAACAAGGACCCCCAGATCTCTTTGTATTTCCCCTTTTCCAAACTTGACACCAACTTTCCCAACTTGTTATTTTATTATCTCTTTTTACTGTCTTGCAGAATTTGTGTGTGATTTATGCATAATTTATGTAGCTATGCATGGTATGAGTCCATTTGCCTATGACGATGCTGCAAGCAAGATTTTCATTATACCTTTTCCTCACTTATCTTGTGCCTGTGCCCACAAACTTTACTTGAATTGACCAACACAATTAATTAACCAACATAAATAATCACAGGCTGCCCTCGGGTTATGAATGCCTGACTTAAGGATACCCCTACACATGAACAAGCTCCCTGAAATTATTAAATTCCAAAAGTCCAACATGTGTTTATATCTTGTGTTGGATGTCAGATGCTGATTTATACCGAAGAGGGACACAAGTTATTCAAGCATTTTGTGTCTAAAGACGCAAAAGGTTGGAATAATTTTGTGTCTATCTTTGTACATTTATATATCTTGTTCCTTCCTATGAATGGCAGAACTCTCGCTACCTTTTTTTAAAATAATTGTTTTTTCTGATCAGTTTAATGTGATTTTGGTGCCATTCATCACAATACCGTGGAGGTGTGGTTATCATATTGAGTGGTTTGTTCCTATTGTCTGACTTATGGACATATTTGACTTAAGGACGCCTATAAGAACAGAACCTGTTCATTACCAGGCTGTGGCCTATAGAAGGGGTGTTCATCAGAATGATCCCGGAGTTGGCTGGCTTCATCAAACAGGGCCAGTGCTCGCTACAGTTTCGAAGTTGGAGAGACCATCTCTCTGAAACATACACGATTCTTCTGAGGCTTAGAGAGCAAATGCACTTACGACATTCCCCCCTGGCCAGTGCGCCTGGAACCAAGGATCAGAGACACAAAACTACACATCAGCCATACAGGACTGAACAAATTTCATCAGCCGGAGGATAACCGATTCCCAAGAGAGCAGCATAGTGGTGCCACCGGTAGAACCGCCACCTCTCAGCGCCAGAGACCCAGATTCTATCCTGACCTCAGTTTGCATGTTCTCTGCGTGACCGCATGGATTTCCTCTGGGTGCTCCAGTTTCCTCCCACATCCCAAATATGAGCGGGCATGTAGGTTAATTGGCCGTTGTAAATTACCCCATGTACTTTGGGAATGGATATTAAAATGGGAATAACAATGAACTAGCGTGAATGGGTGATTGATGATCGGTGTGGACTCTGTGGGCTGAAGGGCCTGTTTCAAAGCTGTTTCTTTCAATTAATCCAATTCAGTGTAGTTAAGACAGAGGTTGATAATGGAGGGAATAGTGGTGCAGAGGTAAAATGTCATTTGATAGGAGCAGAATTAGGCCATTCGGCCCATCGTCTACTCTGCCATTTAATCATGGATGATCTATCTCTCTCTCCTAACCCCATTCTCCTGCCTTGATCCAATGAGAGAGATTCCCATGAGGGAAATTGGTGAGAGCCCGAATGGCCTGCTTCTGCTTCTATTTCTTATGTTCTTAAAAGCAGATGATCTGGATAACTGTGACTTTGCTGTTTGTGGGGACAAATAAGCGGCGATGTTTCCTAACGTTATAACAGTGGCTGCACTTCAAAATAGTTTATTGGCTGCAAAGTGCCAAGTCCCCTTTTGCTATTTAAAGCCACGGTCGGATCCCAACCCCCCACCCTTTACATGCCAGAGCAGCTGGAAAAGAGCCGACTGCCACGTGTTGGTATTAACATGACACTTCCCCACAATGTTCCCGGGAGTTTTTCTTTGCAACAGTGGGAGTTGGAAACTTTGCATTGCAAGTGACTAAACGCTCTCCGGCTTGTTCTGCGCTGACAACATTTCATCAACTCCAGCGCTCATTAGTCAAGTCAAGAGCATTAACTTAACTGACCAGCGAGTGATAAGCAGGGGTGGGTGGCATCGCTGAAACCTCACCCTGGTTGAATTGACACTTGTAATACTCTTGCAACACTCTCCCCCTTACGTGCTAAACTTACCCCAGCCTCTCGATGCTCTCCTCCGGGCTGAGTTGGTCGAAGGTCTTGGCGTCTTCCTTGCCCAGAAAGGCCTCGTGATCGTATTCGAAGTTGGCCACGTCCTGGTGCAGTTTGTCGCTCAGGACAGAGTCCTGTTGGACCCGCTCGTTCCTCAGCGTGGGCTTGGAGCAGCCGCCCGTGACATAGAACAGTAGCAGATACAGCGCCCTGGAACGGCCCGCGTTCGGATACATTGTAACCTACAAGTGGAAATAACACGATACAAACACAGGGCACATAAAATATACAATGCGTGAAAAGTAGCAAGTTTTTTCCCCTTCTATTCAATGTCCTATCTCCCTCCCGTTTAAAACACCACCCCTCGAATTTACTGAACTGCCTTTTAGTCCACGCACTCAGCAATCTGTCCTGTGCAAGTTGCACTCAGTTCAAACCCAGCGGCTGCCTCTGCTGGGTTCCCCGCCGCTCCGGCCCCTCTGATCCCGGCCTGAGCCACTCAACACACGGCTTCCTTTCCCAGTCAGCGCTGTCAGGTTTTGTTAAAACGCTTCCGATTGGCGAGAGGGCGCGTCCGCGACCCGGAGGGAGGGGAGGGGGGTGGAATCGCCACGTTGCAGGGGCTGGAGGTGTAAATGCAGGCGCACGGCAACTTCCTAATGCGTTTGTTTGAATCCCGCTCCAAGATGCAAATTGTGTATTGTGTGTTAGACGTGTCAACAGGCTGCACGTGTACCGTGATGGGCTTCCACACGTACACCCGGCCATCACTGTCCACATCAGTTCAGCTTTACTTCTGCTGAAACCTTCGTCCACGTCTTCAAACTTCGTGAATCCAACTCATCGCACGCCAGCCTCACACTTTCCACATTCACCACATTGGGACAGCATGATCGGATGTCTCGGAGTGCTTTGTGCAATTCTGATCGCCCAGCTACAGGAAGGATGTCATTCAGTTGGAAAGGGCGCAGAATAGATTTAGTTTAGTTTATTATTGTCACGTGTACCGAGGTACCGTGAAAAGCTTTTTTGTTGCGTGCTATCCAGTCAGCAGATGCTTAGTTTAGTTTAGAGATACAGCGTGGAAGCAAGCCCTTCAGTTCTCCGAGTCCACACTGGCCAGTGATCCTCACACACTAAATGGGCTGTCCCACTGTGGCGACCTAATCCGCGAGTTCAATAGACAATAGGTGCAGGAGTAGGCCATTCGGCCCTTCGAGCCAGCACCGCCATTCAATGTGATCATGGCTGATCATCCCCAATCAGTACCCCGTTCCTGCCTTCTCCCCGTATCCCCTGACTCCGCTATTTTTAAGAGCCCTATCTAGCTCTCTCTTGAAAGCATCCAGAGAACCGGCCTCCACCGCCCTCTGAGGCAGAGAATTCCACAGACTCGCCACTCACTGAGAGAAAAAGTGTTTCCTCGTCTCCGTTCTAAATGGTTTACCTCTTATTCTTAAACTATGGCCCCTGGTTCTGGACTCCCCCAACATCGGGAACATGTTTCCTGCCTCTAGCGTGTCCAAACCCTTAACAATCTTATATGTTTCAATGAGATCACCTCTCATCCTTCTAAACTCCAGAGCGTACAAGCCCAGCTGCTCCATTCACTCAGGCGAGTTTGCCCTCCACTCATACTCGCAGCATGGTCGACACGAGGTCTTCGGAGGTCTTTGTAACTCTCCTTCATGCTCGAGAGTAGTTCCCGCGTACTCGAGGCCTCAGCTAGGTCGCGGCGTATTTTTCAACATGTTGAAAAATGCCAGCGAGTAAAAAGAGGTCGCCATGGAAAAATATCATTTTTTTTTTACTCGTTGGTTTAGTCGAGGTAGTTCGTAGCAGGTCGGCATGTTATTCGTAGGTAATCGAGGGTAGTCGAAGGTAAAGCTTGTTGAGAAAAAAAAGGTGAGTAAAGGTAAGTAAGACTTTCAGAAGGCTTTCGACAAGGTCCCACATAAGAGATTAGTATACAAACTTAAAGCACACGGTATTGGGGGTTCAGTATTGATGTGGATAGAGAACTGGCTGGCAGACAGGAAGCAAAGAGTAGGAGTAAACGGGTCCTTTTCACAATGGCAGGCAGTTACTAGTGAAGTACTCCAAGGCTCAGTGCTGGGACCCCAGCTATTTACAATATATATTAATGATTTGGACGAGGGAATTGAATGCAACATCTCCAAGTTTGCGGATGACACGAAGCTGGGGGGCAGTGTTAGCTGTGAGGAGGATGCTAGGAGGCTGCAAGGTGACTTGGATAGGCTGGGTGAGTGGGCAAATGCATGGCAGATGCAGTATAATGTGGATAAATGTGAGGTTATCCACTTTGGTGGCAAAAACAGGAAAGTAGACTATTATCGGAATGGTGGCCGATTAGGAAAAGGGGAGATGCAACGAGACCTGGGTGTCATGGTACACCAGTCATTGAAAGTAGGCATGCAGGTGCAGCAGGCAGTGAAGAAAGCGAATGGTATGTTAGCATTCATAGCAAAAGGATTTGAGTATAGGAGCAGGGAGGTTCTACTGCAGTTGTACAGGGTCTTGGTGAGACCACACCTGGAGTATTGCGTGCAGTTTTGGTCTCCTAATCTGAGGAAAGACATTCTTGCCATAGAGGGAGTACAGAGAAGGTTCACCAGACTGATTCCTGGGATTTCAGGACTTTCATATGAAGAAAGACTGGATAGACTCGGCTTGTACTCGCTAGAATTTAGAAGATTGAGGGGGGTTCTTTTAGAAACGTACAAAATTCTTAGGGGTTGGACAGGCTAGATACAGGAAGATTGTTCCCGATGTTGGGGAAGTCCAGAACAAGGGGTCACAGTTTAAGGATAAGGGGGAAATCTTTTAGGACCGAGATGAGGAAAACATTTTTCACACAGCGAGTGGTGAATCTCTGGAATTCTCTGCCATAGAAGGTAGTTGAGGCCAGTTCATTGGCTATATTTAAGAGGGAGTTAGATGTGGCCCTTGTGGCTAAAGGGATCAGGGGTTATGGAGAGAAGGCAGGTACAGGATACTGAGTTGGATGATCAGCCATGATCATATTGAATGGCGGTGCAGGCTCGAAGGGCCGAATGGCCTACTCCTGCACCTATTTTCTATGTTTCTATGTTTCTAAACCGACCGGTAACGTTAAATGCCCGCTAAACTTTATTAAAAGCTGTCTGGCATGGCTCCACTCCTTCTCCCCCCCTTCTCCCCCCCTTCTCTCCCCCCCCCCCCCCCCTTCTCCCCCCCTACTCCCCCCCCCACCCCCCCTCTCTCCCCTCCTTCCCCCCTTTTCCCCCCCTCTCCCCCCCTTCTCCCCCTTCTCCCCCCTTCTCTCCCCTTCTCTCCCCCTTCTCTCCTCCTTCTCTCCCCCTTCTCCCCCCCTTCTCTCCCCCCCTTCTCCCCCCTTCTCTCTCCTTCTCTCCCGTTCTCTCCCCCCTCCGCGCTCTCTAAAGGACTTACCGTTATGTGCCAGCCGTCTTTTACCTTCCTGTTCATCGCGGGTGTGAATTTCAGACAGCGCTCCCCTGCTTTCCCTGTCCCCCGCCTTTGCAGTGTGTGTGTGTGTGTGTGTGTGTGTGTGTGTGTGTGTGTGTGTGTGTGTGTGTGTGTGTGTGTGTGTGTGTGTGTGTGTGCGGTCAGTCGATCCAGCGCGAGGTTTTTCAGGCGAGTGCCCTCGAGCATGAAGATCGAAGACAGTCTTCTGAACTCGCGGATTAGGTCGCCACAGTGGGACAGCCCCTTAACACTATCCTATGCACACTAGGGACAATGTACTATTATACAGAGCCAATTAACCTACAAACCTGTATGTCTTTGGAGTATGGGAGGATACCGAAAATCCCGGATAAAATCCACGCAGTCACGGGGAGAACGTACAAACTCTGTACATACAGCACCTGTAGACAGGATCGAACCCGGGTCTCTGTAAGGCAGCAACTCTGGGCTTGGGTTACAGAGAGAGAGTGAATAGGCAGGGACCTTTTTTCTTTGGAGTGTAGGAAGCGTAGGACCTTACTGAGGTGTACAAGGTCATGATCAGCCTGGATAAAGTAAATGCTAGCAGTCTTTTTCCCTGCATTCTAAAACTAGAGAGAATAGGTTTAGGGTCGGAGGGGAGAGATTTAAGAAGGACCTCAAGGGCAACATTTTCACTCGGGGTATTCCCTAGCAGGAATGAGCTACCAGAAAAAGCCATAGAAGTGGACCCAATTATAACTTTTAAAACATTCGGACAGAGATGTGGATAGGAAAGTTTGATACACTGATGGGACAGTACAGGCAAACGGTACTTACCCCTTTTGCCAACTTGGTCGGCAAGGACAAGGGTGACGCAGTGGTAGAGTTGCTGCCTTACACAGTGCCTGAGACCCTTCATGAAAACTAGGAAAGAGAAAGAAAAATAATATATTTTTCTCTCTCCCCCATTTCTGTTCAAGGCTCTCAGACCTAAACATTGATTCTCTATCCATAGGTGGCACGGTGACGCAGAGGTAGAGTTGCTGCTTTACATCACCAGAGACCCGGCTTGGATCCTGAATACGGGTTCTAGTCTGTAGGGAGTTTGTACGTTCTTCCCGTGGCCTGTGTGGGTTTTCTCCGGGATTTCCAGTTTCCTCCCACACCACCTAGGTTTCTAGGTAAATTGGCATGGTATAATTGTAAATTCACCCTAGTAGGTGTAGGATAGTGTTAGTGCGCGACGATCGCTGGTCGGCGCTGACTTGGTGAGCCAAAGGGTCTGTTTCCGCTCTCTATCTCTAAACTAAACTAAATTCACAGATGCTGCTTGATCCATTGAGTCTTTCCAACATCTGCTGTTTTTAAGACAATATCAATTACAGTTTTATTCGTCACTTGCACATAAAGTGCAAGTGAAATGAATTTGCCAGCAGCAGTACAATGAAAAAGAACACATAAAAACATAATACATTTTTTTAACACAAACATCCACCACAGCATTCATCACTGTGGTGGAAGGCACAACATTTGGCCAGACACTCATAGGTGTTGACCTGCAGGTTATACACAGAACCTGTGACAGAGGGATAATATCTGAGGCAATAGGTATTTGCACTGAAGAGTTTGAAGGTATAATGAAGGAAAAACAAAAGTCATGGGTTTCTCCCAAATCCTCTCATTTCTTCTGGCAATGGCGAAGGCATGGGATTGGTGCCGGGTGAGTCAAGCCCTGGAATACTCAGGCCAATTTCCTGATTGTCATTAATCAGCCAGGCCCAGATAGCTGGTGGTACATAACGTGCAGACATTGAATCTTTCAGGAATTTGTATGAAAAGAATGAGCACATTGGCGTCCAATCTCTGGGCAATTTTTGGTACATCTTTGGACAAGCAGAAATCTAGAACCCTTCGTAAATGCACATAGAGGGAGGTCCGTGAAAGTTCCCAGGATTAAATCTTAGACCAGGGTTTGTTCCATGAACAGATCCTAACCAGATTGTGCCGACACTGAATCAGGAGACTAAGAAGTGATCTCTGAAACATACAAAATTCTTGTTAGGCTTTGTCAGGATATTTGCAGGTTAGACAAAAATGCTGGAGGAACTCAGCAGATGAGACAGCATCTGATGCTGATGCTGATGCTGACAGCATCTGATCTGATGTTGCCTCACCTACTGAGAGGAATTCCTTCTCTCCATAGATGCTGTCTCACCTGCTGAGTTCCTCCGGCATTTTTGTCTACCTGCAAATATCCTAGGGTAGGGGAATCTAAAACTCGAGAACATAGATTTAAGGAAAAAGGGGAAAGATACAAAGGGCCTTTTTCACAGTTGTGAGTATGTGGAACGTGCTGCCTGAGAAAGTGGTAGAGGTGGGTACAATTACATTGGTTGAAAGACTTTTGGACAGGAACGTGGGTAGAAAAGGTTTAGAGGGATATGGGCCACAGAGAGGCACATGGGACTAGCCCAGGTAGGCATCGGTTGAGATGGAGGAATTGGGCCAATGGGTAATGAATGGAGGGAAATGAGAGGGCACTGGGAGGGGAGTGATGGGAAATGAATGGGGGCAATGAAGGTGGAGTGAGTGGGAGGGGTGAGAGGAGTGAGGGCGATAGACAGGGGGAATGGGAGGCAGTGAGGGGTGAGTGAAGGAGAGAGAGGGGACGGTGAGAATTTAATGGGGGGTGAGAGCAGAGAGTGGGGGACATTGAATGCAGAAACGCGAGCGATATAATCTATGTCTTAAAACACCTGAAAATAATAATAATAATAATAACTTTATTTATAAAGCACTTTAAACAACTACAGTTGCCACAAAGTGCTGTACATGAGAAATCATGAACAAAAAGCTATTACAAACAATTAAAAACCATTAAAAACCGTAAAACGAAGGACTATAAAAAACACACTAAAAATTAAAAGACATTAAAAGCACTAAAAACAGGAGCAATGCCTCAGCCAGTGTCGAAAGCCAAAGAATAAAAATATGTTTTTAGGGAGGATTTGAAGATGGACAGTGAGGGGGCCTGTCTGATGTGCAACGGCAAGGTGTTCCAGAGTGCCGGAGCAGCAACAGAAAAGGCTCTATCCCCTCTGAGCTTCCGCTTAGACCTTGGTACCTCAAGGAGCAGCTGATCAGCTGACCTGAGGCACCGGGCAGGAGCATATAGGTGGAGCAGCTCAGAGAGGTAAGGCGGGGCTCTCTGGCAGAAATAAAATGGCTTGGATGACAGATGTGTTGTCTCTACACTCCACTGAAGGGGCCTGTTATATAGTTCAATAGTTCATAGGAGCTTTTTTTGTCACAGATGCAACTGCACAGTGAAATTCGTTTTGCGTGTATTACACATGCGGGCGCCGCCATTTTTGGTGCCATTATTCAAAGGCCAAAGTCCAGCCGGCCCACGCACTCGATGTACTGGAGCTGTTCCCACGAACTGACGTCCCTCTCCTCTCCTCGCCTGGCCATCCTTGTGTCCCGGGGATGCCTCCTGCAGCCTATCTTGAAGGCGCTGAAGAAGATGTTCATGCTCCGACCAGCCCACTCCCAGCACCCGACATCTCCAGCTCCCCCCTGGTTACGCCGTCCTCCGAGACCAACGAGCCTTCGGGTGGGTTCACGGTCCCATTGACCGACAAGCCTCGCAGCCGCGGGAAGGCCTCTGGCGTGCGGCACCTCCTGAGGCTGCAGTAGGGTGGTGTATGAGAATGGGACGCAATGCTGCCTGAGTTAGATACGGCTCTTAGGGCTAACGGAATCAAGGGATATGGGGAAAAAACAAGAACAGGGGTACTGATTTTGGATGATCAGCCATGATCATATTCAATGGCGCTGCTGGCTCGAAGGGCCAAATGGCCTACTCCTGCACCTATTTTCTATGTTTCTCCAGTCCAATGTTGTCCCAAGGCCTATCCGTGCGGCCATACATATAGGATAGGTCCCATTGCCTTGTCCTAATGTCCCATGTAGCCATGACTACTGGTCTGCCAAATGATATCCTTCTCTCTTGTTTCTTGACCGCCTGAAGACGTCACTCGATGGCAGAACTGAATACCTGAATAAATTCTGGCTGCCTGTTCACACACGTCTGTGGTTTGGTGAAGATTAAATCACAGAGGAGATTGTGAGTTTCTGTCTATCCTCCCAGCAATGGCTCTGTGTGACATTCTGATTGCTCACATGGATGAGCAATGACACTTGTTCCTGGAGTAATCTTGTGAAAAGCCCTTGCACCTTGCTGGGCATCATTGGGGGGGGGTGGGGGGGGTGGGGGGGGGCAGCCCTCAGAAGCCGCAGCATCATCCCTGAGCCAGCTCTGTCCCGCAGAGATGCCCCATGGCACTGACATTTGTTGCCCTCATTCTCAACGCCATGTATCATGTCTCACAGTTCCCGCTGCCCGCCCCACTGCCCCGCGGTGACTTGACTCAGCGCTCCCTCACCCGCCACGATGCTCCCATTTGCATTTACATGAGGAAATAACTTGTGCTTATTGACGCAGATAGGTCAATGGTTCAAGTCCTAGCCCCACGTGGAATCCAAGCCGATGCTTCGATGTGAGACGTGCCAAATATCTGATGAGATGCCCGCAGAGGATGTTGACCAGACCCTTCCGTCTCTTGATCCTCTGATAATATGCAACGGCACAGTCGTGCAGTGGTAGAGTTGCTGCCTTACTGCACCAGAAACCTGGGTTCCATCCTGATTACGGGTGCTGTCTGAACGGAGTTTGCACATTCTCCCCATGACCTGCGTGGATTTTCTCCGGGAGCTCCGGTTTCCTCCCACACTCCAAAGATGTACACGTTTGCAGGCTAATTGGCATGGTAAAATTGTAAATTGTCCCTTGTCAGTGTAGGATAGTGTTAGTGTGCGGGGATCGTTGGTTGGCATGGACTCGGTTGGCCGAAGGGCCTGTTTCTGCGCTGTATCTCTAAACTAAACTAAACTAAACAGCACACGTATCGGCCCTTCGGCCCACAATGTATGTGCTGAACATGATACCAAGATAAACAAATCTTGGCCTGATCAGGAGGTGATCATATTCCTCCATTCCCTGTAAATCCATGTGCCCATCTAAAATGGGCACATGGCGGCGAAGATGGCGGCGCCCTGGTTGGCTGCGGCAGCATTGACTCTCGATAGCGATAGTGACAAGTTTTCTACGATTAGTGACAAGTTTTCTACAATCCGGCTTCATAACTTGCAGCGGGCCGGTTGCAAGTTAACGTACGATCGTGGGTCATTACTAGAATTACAACAGTTAAGCAGTAGAGACTACGTGGACGTTGAACTTGAGGAACGCCTGCACTGTCTCGGACTGCTGCGTCGGGAGGACCCAGCGGCCTGCAGAGCCGCGGAGACATTCACAAACACTGGCCGCTACAGAAGGACACGGAGGCGGCGCTACAGAAGGACACGGAGGCGGCGCTACAGAAGACAGAAGCGGGGCTGTCGAGGGGGGCTAACGGCGAGGCTAAAGGCTAACCCGTGGAGGACACCGCTCCCATCCGTTCTCCTGTCGAATGTCCGCTCTCTGGAAAATAAAATGGATTATTTACATCTGGATCTCACAACAAAAAGGGAGGTGAGAGACTGCTGCGCTATAGTTCTGACAGAGACATGGCTAAACCCATCTGTACCTGATGCGGCTGTTAGCTTAGGGGGGCTAACAACATTCCGGCTCGACAGGGACACTGTTTTGACTGGTAAATCCCGGGGTGGGGGTGTGTGCATCTACACAAACAACAGCTGGTGTAATAATGCTACCGCTGTTTCCAGCCACAGCTCTCCGGACATAGAGTTTTTGACTGTGAAATGCAGGCCATTCTATCTGCCACGGGAGTTTACTGTGGTTAGCATTACTGCTGTATACATCCCCCCCGCGGCCAACACTAAGGAGGCTCTGCGTATTCTCTACCGTTCCATCAGTGAGCTGCAAAGAAATCATCCAGAGGGCGTTGTCATTGTTGCTGGGGACTTTAACCAGGCCAACATGAAGACTGTCCTCCCTCATTTCCATCAATATGTGGACTTTGCTACACGTGGAGAGAATACGCTGGACCGGGTCTACAGTAACATCAAGCAGGCTTTCAGAGCAGCACCCCGGCCTCACCTCGGCTCCTCTGACCACCTCTCTGTAATGCTCATCCCAGCCTATAAGCCCCTGCTGATCAGAGAGAAACCCACTGTGAAGCAGGTTAGAGTCTGGTCTGAGGGAGCTACAGAAGCACTCCAGGACTGCTTTGAGTGCACGGACTGGGACATGTTCAGGACAGCAGCCACTTACAACCAAAACATCAATGTGGATGAGTATGCCATGTCTGTGTCGGGATACATACAGAAGTGCATGGAGGACGTCACTGTCATCAGGAACATCACAACCCGGGCCAACCACAGACCTTGGATTACTGCAGAGGTGCGTGCCATGCTGAAAGCACAGAATGCGGCTTTTAAATCTGGTGATTTGGGGGCTCTGAGAACAGCGAGAGCCAACCTCAACCGTGAAATAAGGAAAGCAAAGCACGCCCACGGACAGAAAATCCAGGGTTTCTTCCAGGATGATACCAACACCAGGAACATGTGGGAAGGCATCCGGGCTATAACAAATTACAAGGCCCCTCAGATGTCTTGTAAGAATGACACAGACTTTCTCAATGAACTCAATAATAATTTCGGCAGGTTTGAGGCACTGAACACCACTACAGTGAGGAAATTAGAGCCACAACCAGGAGAACAGACACTGTCTTTTGAAACTGCTGAAGTCCGCAGAATCCTGGAGGGCATTGACAAGCGAAAGGCAGCCGGACCGGATAACATACCGGGGCGTCTGCTTAGGGGATGTGCCGACCAGCTGGCCCTAGTTCTGACAGACATTTTTAACAACTCCCTGAACCAGGCCATTGTTCCATCATGTTTCAAGACAGCCACCATCATACCAGTTCCCAAAAAGTCCACAATAACCTGCCTGAATGATTACCGCCCCGTAGCACTCACACCAATAATAATGAAGTACTTTGAGAGGCTTATTAAGCAGCACATGGTCTCTAAACTCCCCTCCAGTTTTGACCCGTTCCAGTTTGCTTATCGCCCGAACCGCTCCACAGAGGATGCTATCTCCTCTGCAGTCCACCTGAGCCTACAACACCTGGAGGAGAAGAACACCCACGTGCGGATGCTGTTTGTTGACTTCAGCTCAACATTCAATACGATAATCCCCCAGCATCTGGTGAGCAAACTGGCACCCCTAGGATTCAATACCACACTATGCAACTGGATCCTGGATTTCCTTTCTGAAAGACCCCAGTCTGTGTGGGTGGGGAAGAACACCTCCTCGGTCATCACACTGAGCACCGGCTCCCCTCAGGGCTGTGTCCTGAGTCCGCTGCTCTTCACATTGATGACACATGACTGTGTCGCCAGGTCCACTCCTAACCATATCATCAAATACGCGGATGACACAACAGTAGTGGGCCTCATCCGCAACAACGACGACCTGGCATACAGAGAGGAGGTGGAGCAGCTGGTGAGCTGGTGCAGCAGGAACAACCTTCTCCTAAATGTGGACAAAACCAAGGAGATTGTCGTCGACTTCAGAAAGGAAAATCAGCCCAGTCACACTCCGCTGTGCACCAACAACTTAGCAGTGGAGCAGGTGAAAAACATCAAGTTCCTGGGAGTGCATATAACGGATACCTTAACTTGGACCACAAACATCACATCTCTGGTAAAACGGGCACAGCAGCGTTTGTACTTCCTCCGCAGGATGAGAAGATCACACCTCCACCCTCCCATCCTCACCACATTCTACAGAAGCACCATTGAATCAGTCATGACCAGCTGCATCTCTATGTGGTGCGGCGGCTGTACAGAGAGTGGTGAGGACAGCGGAAAAAATCATTGGGACTTCTCTTCCTTCCATAGAAACATAGAAACATAGAAATTAGGTACAGGAGTAGGCCATTCGGCCCTTCGAGCCTGCACCGCCATTCAATATGATCATGGCTGATCATCCAACTCAGTATCCCGTACCTGCCTTCTCTCCATACCCTCTGATCCCCTTAGCCACAAGGGCCACATCTAACTCCCTCTTAAATATAGCCAATGAACTGGCCTCGACTACCCTCTGTGGCAGAGAGTTCCAGAGATTCACCACTCTCTGTGTGAAAAAAGTTCTTCTCATCTCGGTTTTAAAGGATTTCCCCCTTATCCTTAAGCTGTGACCCCTTGTCCTGGACTCCCCCAACATCGGGAGCAATCTTCCTGCATCTAGCCTGTCCAACCCCTTAAGAATTTTATAAGTTTCTATAAGATCCCCTCTCAATCTCCTAAATTCTAGAGAGTATAAACCAAGTCTATCCAGTCTTTCTTCATAAGGCAGTCCTGACATCCCAGGAATCAGTCTGGTGAACCTTCTCTGCACTCCCTCTATGGCAATAATGTCCTTCCTCAGATTTGGAGACCAAAACTGTACGCAATACTCCAGGTGTGGTCTCACCAAGACCCTGTACAACTGCAGTAGAACCTCCCTGCTCCTATACTCAAATCCTTTTGCTATGAAAGCTAACATACCATTCGCTTTCTTCACTGCCTGCTGCACCTGCATGCCTACTTTCAATGACTGGTGTACCATGACACCCAGGTCTCGCTGCATCTCCCCTTTAAACCCGGCTCTCCCGGCAGACCCATTGTCTCTGCGTGTTCGTGCCCCACCGAACTCATCTCCACATACCTTGACTCCATCCTATCCCCCTTGGTCAAATCCCTCCCCACCTTTGTTCTAGACACCTCAGACACTCTCCGCCGCCTCCACGCATTCCACTCTCTGGGCCCTCACCCCCTCATCTTCACCATGGATGTCCAGTCACTCTACACCTCCATCCCCCACCAGGATGGCCTCAAAGCCCTCCGGTTCTTCCTCGACCAGAGGAGCAACCTTCACCCAGCCACTGACACTCTCCTCCGCTTAGCGGAGTTGGTCCTCACCCTCAATAACTTTACATTTGACTCCTCCCATTTCCTCCAAACACAAGGCGTAGCTATGGGCACACGCATGGGCCCCAGCTACGCCTGCCTCTTTGTCGGGTACGTCGAACAATCCTTGTTCGATGCGTACCAGGGCCCCATCCCCGACCTCTACCTCCGCTACATTGACGACTGCTTTGGTGCCACCTCCTGCACCCACACACAACTGACTGACTTCATCCACTTCACCACCAACTTCCATCCGGCACTCCAATACACCTGGACGATTTCCGACACTTCCCTACCATTCCTTGACCTCACCATCTCCATCGCAGGGGACAGACTCCTGACCGACATACATTATAAACCCACTGACTCACATGGCTATCTGGACTACACGTCTTCCCACCCTGCCCCCTGTAAAGACTCCATCCCCTACTCCCAATTCCTCCGCCTACGCCGCATCTGTTCCCAGGATGAGACATTTCATACCAGGGCATCGGAAATGTCCTCGTTCTTCAGGGAACGGGGATTCCCCTCCGCCACCATAGATGAGGCTCACACCAGGGTCTCATCCATACCCCGCAACACTGCTCTCTCTCCCCATCCCCGCACACGCAACAAGGGCAGAGTCCCTCTGGTCCTCACCTTTCACCCCACCAGCCGGCAAATACAACACATAATCCTCCGCCATTTCCGCCACCTCCAACGTGACCCCACCACTCGCCACATCTTCCCATCTCCCCCCATGTCTGCCTTCCGCAAAGACCGCTCCCTCCGCAACTCCCTCGTCAATTCTTCCCTCCCGCACCACCCCCTCCCCGGGCACTTTCCGTTGCAACCGCAAGAAATGCAACACCTGTCCCTTCACCTCCCCCCTCGACTCCATTCAAGGTCCCAAGCAGTCGTTCCAGGTGCGACAAAGGTTCACCTGTATCTCCTCCAACCTCATCTACTGCATCCGCTGCTCTAGATGTCAGCTTATTTACATCGGTGAGACCAAGCGTAGGTTGGGCGACCGTTTCGCCGAACACCTCCGCTCAGTCCGCCTTAACCTACTTGACCTCCCGGTGGCTCAGCACTTCAACTCCCCCTCCCATTCCCAATCCGACCTCTCTGTCCTGGGTCTCCTCCATTGCCAGAGTGAGCAACAGCGGAAATTGGAGGAACAGCACCTCATATTCCGTCTGGGGTCCTTGCGCCCTTATGGCATCAACATTGAGTTCCCCCAATTTGGCTAGCCTGTGCTGTCCCCTCCCCTTCCTTCACCCTCTAGCTGTCTCCTCCCACCCTCCCATCCGCCCGCCCTCGGGCTCCTCCTCCTCCCTTTTTCCTTCTTTCTTTCCCCACCCCCCATCAGTCTGAAGAAGGGTTTCGGCCCGAAACGTCGCCTATTTCCTTCGCTCCATAGATGCTGCTGCACCCGCTGAGTTCCTCCAGCAAGTTTGTGTACCTTCGATATTCCAGCATCTGCAGTTCCCTTTTGAACACTTTGTCTACTCCCCTTTTCCTAGTCGGCCACCATCATGGACATTGGTTACAAACACTGTCTGACAAGAGCTAAGGGCATTACCAGAGCCCCCACACACCCACAATATGGACTGTTTACACTGCTGAACTCTGGGAGGAGGTACCGCAGCATGAAGAGCGGGACAACCAGTTTCTGCAACAGCTTCATCCCCCAGGCCATAAGACTATTGAACTCACAATCAAACCGAGGCTAGAACTTTCTTATACATTGCCACTTTTAAAAACTTTCCTACATATCTATTTTACAGAACTATGCACATGAAGTACTTTTTATGGACACACTAAGCATTTTTACTGATCGCCTGATATAAATGTTATATTTTGCTGCTACTTGAAGAGTCAATGCAACGAAATTTCGTTCAATGTGCACTGTGTCTATGTGTATACCTGAATGACAATTAAAGTTATATAATAATAATATAATAATATATAATAAAAGCCTCTTAAATGTCCCGATTGCATCTGCCTCCACCACCACCCCTGGCAGCTTGTACCAGGCACCCATTACTCTGCGTAAACGACTTGCCACAAACATCTCCTTTAAATTTTGCCCCTCTCATCTTAAAGCTCTGCCCTTTAGTCTTTGACATTTCCACCCTGGGAAGAAAGTTCAGACTAACTTACCCTATCTATGCCTCCCATAATTTTGTGTATTTTGAGGCAGCGCCTCCTATAGATACCTACGATGGGGTTGGAGGGTGGGGTGGAGAGGTCAGTACCTGTGATGGGCTGGGTAGTGTCTACCACACTATTTTCGTTCCTGGGTTCTTGCTGCTTCATTCCTTCTCTCTCTCTCTCTCTCGGTCTCTCTCTGACCAACATAATGGGCATGACAAGTGCACTTGTGCAATACCTCCCAAAGCAGCTTCTCAGTCTGGTTGTAATCCCCTGTGATGTCACGGTCCCAGAATAGAAACACAAGCCAGGAGCTGCTGCCAAGTTCCAAAAAAAACCCTTTTTCATGAGCACTGGCCAAGGTGGAGCAGAGATGTGCATAGCAGAGTTTACAATAATTGATCACAATCTCTGGTGACTTATTCTTCAACAGAAAAGGAATTTATGGCTTTTGATTCTCTTTATTTTGACCTTTGATTTTTTAAACTATTTAACAAAGCCGACTTTTTATGTTAACTCTTTCTAAATCTTTGTGCCGAGCATCGGATGCATGGGAAACAATTGTTTGATAAACCTGTCTTTGTCCGTTTCATCTCGGGGTGGAGCAACATATTGAGGAACATGGAACAGTACAGCACAGGAACAGGCCCTTCGGCCCACAATGTCTGTGCCGACCATGATGCCAAAATAAACTAATTTGGAAGAAAAGGGAAAGAAACGGCTGGATTTATATAGCATTCCTTGTGACTCGATGCATTTTATAACCTATGAATTGGCATGTGGACTTTTTTGCAGAAAGCAGGGCAACCAATTTGCACACAGCAAGATCTCAGAATTAACCAGATGATCTGTTCTTGTGCTCGTGACTGAGTGAGAAATATTAACTCAGCACCAGGAAGGATAGCTGTGATCTTTCTAAAATTTCACTGTGGACAGATTGCTGGAGGGATTGAGAAGATATACATCGACTCTTTCCACAGCATCTTCCAAGGCAAACAGACTGTAGGGTACACAGACCTGTCTTTTTGCTCCCTCTCCTCCAATTTTATCGGGATGCATCACAGCATGTGTTGGGAACAGGTTCATCCAAGTCCGCAAGAAACTGCAGAGAATTGTGGATGCATTCCAGACCATCACACAAACCAACCTCCCTTCCATTGTCTCCCTCACGTTGCCTCGGCAAGGCCACCAGCATAACCAAGGACGGGTCGCACCCCAGCCACCCCCTCTTCTCCCCTCTTGCATCAGGCAAGAAGTAAAGGAGTATGAAAACACACACCTCCAGATTCAGGGACAGTTTTTCCCCAGCTGTTATCAGGCAACTGAACCATCCTACCAACAACTAGAGAGCATCCCTGAGTTACTATCTACCTCATTGGAGACCCTTGGACTCTCTTTGAACTGACTTTACTGGACTTTACCTTGCACTAAACGTCATTCCCTTTATCATGTATCTGTACACTGTGGATGGCATGATTGTAATCATGTGTTGTCTTTCCGCTGACTGTTTAGCACGCAACAAGAACTTTTCACTGTACCTCGTACAATTGACAATAAACTAAACTAGACTAAAGAAAAGTAAACTAAACTAACTTCCACTTGTCAAATGTAAGAGGAGCGTTTAATGGCAAGACCCTTAAAAGCATTGATGAACAGTGGGACCTTGCGGTCCAAGTCCATAGCTCCCTGAAAGTGGCTGAACTGGATAAGAACGTATATGGTAATCCTGTCTTCATTGGTCGGGACATTGTGTGTAAGAGTCATGAAGTCATGATGCTGCTTTAGGAAACTGCATGCATGGGCAACATTTGGAGTATTGTGTCGTTCTGGTCGCCCAGTACAGGAAGGAAATGGAGCTTCTGGAGAGGTTGCAGAAAAAGCTTACAATGTTTTCTGCATTAAAGGGTATTAGCTATAACGAGAGGTTGGACAAATTTGAATTGTTTTCTCTGGGGCATTGGAGATTGAAGGGAGACCTGAGAAGTGTATAAAACGATGAGAGGCAAAGGCAGGGTAGACAATCTTTTCCCCAGAGTGGAAATGTCAAGTACTTGAGGACATAGCTTTAAGGTGAGAGGAGCATTGTTTAATGGAGATGTGCAGAACAAGTTTTATTCAATTCAGAGTGGTTGGTGCCCAATGCACTTGTGCTGAGAAAATCCCTCCTTACAATTCACCATCTCTCTAGTCCTAAAATGGTCCTTCAAGCCGAACCTTGTGGACTGCACCTTTGCTCCTCCTGCTTAATATCTCCTATGTGGCTCAGTGTTATTTCTTAATGGGCTATTTTGCTAAAAGGAAAGGAAGTCTTGCTTTTACTTAGTGCCTTTCGTACCCTCATGCCAACGCAGTGAACGAAATTTGTAGGCTGGTCAAATATTGAGTGATCGATTAAAAGGTACAGCATGGAAACAGGCCCTTTGGCCCACCGAGTCCACTAGTTCTATGTTATCCCACTTTTGCAACCTCTCACTACACACTCGGACCAATTAACATATAAATCCGCACTTTATTTGGAATGTGAGAGGAGGCCGGAGCACCTGGAGGGAACCCATGCAGTCACAGAGAGAATGTGCAAGATCCACACATTCACCACCCGAGATTAGGATCCCGGGTAACTGGTGTCGTGAAGCAGCAGCTCTATCAGCTGTGCCACTGTGCCACCCATATTGCACTGTTTAATATAAAGAAGGTGGTATTTAAATGAGGGTTGTTCTTTGAGCGCATAAGAGAGACTGACCATTTGGTGATGTTGTGTGAGTCAGTACCTCGCATCCATATTTCTCCATAAAATTTATCACCGTTCTCACTGTAGCATGGAATAGACTAACGTCTTACAAACTAATTTTGTTCTGGATGACCTAACGCTGCACAGGTGGGAAGTTTATGGAAGGTGACAGAAAATGCCAATCTGTTGGTTTCAGGGGTTTGTGTGGTCGGAAAGGAAAAGAAAAACATAATGCAACCATGCTGACATGCACCAGAAGCAAATCTATCAAACTGATTGGAAAAGGGTAAGCTAATAAGGATTATTTATTGCTGAACTTATGACTTTCCATGTATAATTTTATGGCTGTGTAGAGCAAAAAAAAAGATTAATTAAAGTAATTAACTGCAGGGGGTGGGGTAAACAGATTAAAACACTGGCATATAAATGAAATTTATGCATGAGTTTAAATGAGAGAAGATTGCTGGTTGAAATAAGAACTTTAATAGGCAGACAGCCAGAAAAGACAGGAGCATACATTCTGTGAGGTCGTACTTCCATCCTGGCATAATTGCTGTAGTGTTGCCATGTGTTTGTTACGAAAGTTGCATTGATAATTTAATTATAAATATTAATATGAATTACAATTTTTTGTTATTTCAGAGTTGTGCATTAAATTGTTTTTACCACATTGGGGCTGTGCGCAAGGTTTAAATCGAATAGGTAGTTGGCTAAGAGTGTTTGCAGACCATATTTAGAATTCCTCATCATTTGAATTTATATTTAAGATTTTCGTAATTATGAAAGGAAATGTTTCACTCAAACGGACATTGTTTGCCTCTCAACATTGATCCTCTCTGACCTGAGCTGAATCTCACATTGAGCTTTTTGTGTGAAAATTATCTGCTTCTTTCCACCATTGCAGCAGTGGCTCTTGTTCTAAAGTCTATTACTGAGTGTGAAGCGCACACGGGTGTTCTGGAAGGGACAGGGAAGGTGCAATGGAAACGTAAGTCTATCTTTGACTTTGTAATGGGAATTCTCCTGCGGTGATACCAGCACCACCTGCTGGTGGATAAGATTATTCTCGGAGGAAGCCCCACAGGAAGGGTTCAGAGAGCAGAAACAAACTAGACACTGGTTAGTACACAAAAGGACGCAAAGTGCTGGAGTAACTCAGCAGGTCAGGCAGCACCTCTGGGCAACAGGGATAGATGAAGTTTTGAGTCTGAAGAAGGGTCACCTCTCCCTGTTCTCCAGAGATGCTGCCTGACCCGTTGAGTTACTCCAGCACTTTGTGTCCTTTAGGGTTTAGAGAGCTATGGGCCAAATGCAGGCAAATGGTTCGAGCCAACCAGTATGCCAACTTGGCTGGTATGGACAAGGTGGGCTGAAGGGCCTGTTTCTGTGCTGTATCGCTCTATCATTCTATGACTCTAACATTGTTTTTCAAAACTATAGCTTTGGATAAGTTGTTGGAGAACCCAGCTGTTATCTCCAGATGTGGCTCAGCTTCTTATTCCGTCCAGTTGTGTACGTTAGGAATGCCCGCTGTTGTGGAAACTCTATCTTTTCCATTTAAATGGAAAAGCAGTGCAGCGAATGAAATTGAACATGGTTTCTTGAAGCAAGATGGAGGGGAAAGATTTAACAGGAACCTGGGGGGCAACTTTTTCACACAGAGGGTGATGGGAATATGGAATGAGCTGTCAGAGGGGGTAGTTGAGGCATGACAACATTTAAAAGGCATTTAGACAGGCACATGGATACAAAAGGTTCAGAGGGATATGGGCCAAATGCAGGGAAGTGGTATGAATATAGATGATTTGGCATGGGCACGTTGGGCTGACAAGTCTACAGTATTTCCATGCTGTATGACTCTCTAGCTCTATGACAATAGCGGTAGATTTGCTGACTCTCAGCGCTAGAGACCTGGGTTTGATCCTCACTCCGGCTGCTGTCTGCACAGAGTTTTTACGTTTCCCTGTGACTACGTGAGTTTTTTCTGGATGCTGCAGTTTCCTTCCACTTTCCAAAGACGTCCAGGTTTGTAGGTTAATTGGCTTCTGTAACTTGCCTCTAGTGTGTATAATGCAAAACTGGGATAACATAGAACTAGTGTACGGGTGATCTCGGTGGGCCTCAGGCCCCATTTCCACATTGTATCTCTAAACTAATCTAAACATGATTCAGTGGGATAATTCTGGGATGAATTGAAGTTGAGGTGGTTAAGCCATATCTACCAGGATTTTAAAGAAAGAGAGGTGAGGTTATTGAAAAAAGATAATAATATTCGGAGGGGGAATGAGGAGATGTTTTTTCAGTGGGGGGGGGGGGGGTTGGGACCATGCAGCATAGTTTTATAACAAAAGGGTCGCCCATTCCAGAGAGAGATGAGGAGGAACTTCTTTCAGAGAATCACAAATCCTTGGAACTTTCTTCACCGGAGGAGATGTGGAAGTAGAGTTAGCTAAAATGGAGATTGATAGAAATGTAATCCAGAAAGGAAATGGGAGGTGTAGGGAAAGAACAGGAAAGGGTGTTGAGGCCAACATTTTGAATGGGAGAGCAGGTGTGAAGGAAGATTGGTCTCCTGATTCTTAATACCTTGTACAAAACAAAGGGACGGGCTGTTTCAGATGTAGTGAGGGCTTGTCTCTTGGAGAATGTTAAGATCTAAATCAAAAATGCCTCAAAATTAAGACCATGATTACTGTTAAAACAGTACTTGTGCTATAACACCAGGATAAGCGCTCAACCAAGCAAGGAAATTAAACCCAAAGCCAAAATAGTATGTAAATGCTTATACACACTTATGCCATAGGACAATAGCTTAGGGCGGCCACGGTGGCGCAGCGGTAGAGTTGCTGCCTTACAGCGCTTGCAGCGCTGGGGACCCGGGTTCGATCCCGACTACGGGTGCTGTCTGTGCGGAGTTTGTACGTTCTCCCCGTGACCGCGTGGGTTTTCTCCGAGATCTTCGGTTTCCCCCCACACTCCAAAGACGTACAGGTGTGCAGGTTAATTGGCATGGTGTAAATGTAAATTGTCCCTAGTGTGTGTAGGATGGCGTTAATGTGTGGGGATCACTGGTCTGTGGGCTCATCATCTAAAGTAACTCAATATTCAGTAATAAGCTATCTATTTTGGACGACAGATGGCGCAGGGACGACAGATGGCACAATGGGCTAAGTGTTCGGCTGGCGACCGGAAGGTGGCCGGTTCGAATCCCGCTTGGAGTGCATACTGTCGTTGTGTCCTTGGGCAAGACACTTCACCCACCTTTGCCTGTGTGTGAATGCGTGTGAGTTACATGTTAACAAACACACAAGCTAAATGATTAACCAAAAAACCCAATCCCAATGCCACGTGAGAACCTAAGATGCCTTTATACAATTAAACTATGGGACAACAAAAACTAGGCGTGTAGACACACCAGTATATCATTGGGATTATCAAGCGATCATTTTTAATGTGAGATGTTTGCATGTAACCTGTTCTCTTAGATATCAATTCTGCCACAGACTGCATATCAAATGTTCACTAGGGCTTTGATAAGTTGTTGAGTGTTCGGAATCTCGAGTTTGTGAAAGACGCTACATAAATGAAAGACTGCCTTTCATGATGCAGCTAGAGAATACAACCAGGAATTTCTCCTCTTATTTCTTTCAATCGGAAAGAATGCAACAGAAAAATGCAGGCTAGCTACACTTTGTAATTGCAGTACTGCACTTTGTAGTTGCGATATAAATTGATAATCAGACTGGAGAGTTTCCAAGGATTGAGATCTTCAATTTTGAAAGGTTCATCATAATAAAGTGAGAGCTGGTGATTTAACCTTGGCAGGAGATGTCTGGAATGTTTGGATTGTTTTCCACAGTACAATCTCCTCGGGGGGTTAGTTCTTTCTGTAAACAATGATTCACTGTCTGGAATCAACCTTGTTTCTCACTATCCTCCTCCCCACAAGCTAACATACATGCCCAGTAGCTTATTTCTATTATCTCATTTTAAAAATAGGAACAGGTAGTCGGCACAGTGAGGTGACACGATGGCGCAGCGGTAGAGTTGCTGCCTTAGTAGCGCTAGAGATCTGGGCTCGATTCTGACTAAGGGTGCTGTCTGTAAGGAGTTTATACGTTCTACCTGTATCTACCTACATATGTTTTCTCCAGTTTCCTCCAAAACTCGAAAGATGTACAGGTTCGTAGGTTAAGGATAAGAGGGAAGTCTTTTAGGACCGTTTTGAGAAAACCATTTTTTACACAGAGAGTGGTGAATCTGTGGAATTCTCTGCCACAGAAGGTAGTTGAGGCCAGTTCATTGGCTATATTTAAGAGGGAGTTAGATGTGGCCCTTGTGGCTAAAGGGATCAGTGGGTATGAAGAGAAGGCAGGTACAGGATACTGAGTTGGATGATCAGCCATGATCACATTGAATGGCGGTGCAGGCTCGAAGGGCCGAATGGCCTACTCCTGCACCTATTTTCTATGTTTCTATGTAATTGACTTCAGTAAATTTTAAATGGTCCCCAGCATGTAGGAGAGTGCTAGTGTACGGGGATCGCTGGTCGGCACGGACTCAGTGGGCCGCAGCGCCTGTTTCCAGGCTGTATCTCTAAAGTCCTAAATTGTAATCTCTCATGGTTTCATGTAACTGCTCAGGATACGCTGGGTCCTTTTGATCAGTAGTACGGCTGGGAAAGGTGATGGGAAGCAAATTCCTTGCTAACTGGATTTTGTTTCCCGCTGACACCCAGAGCCTTTGGGAGGAGGGAGATGTACAGGTTATTAGCTGATGTTCTCCATGGATTTGCCTCACTGTGTACTTTAGCAAGAGGGATCCACAGTGCCAAACCCCATCCCACATCTAACCCCAGCATTCAATGCAATCTTCCTTCCCTCTCCATTCCCCATTCCCCAACCACATCCTTCAACCTCAACAGCTGCCCGCAACCCCCCCCCCCCCCCCCCCCCCCCCGAACCACCGGCTTCAATAAAGCCATGGCTGAAGCCTTCTTGATGTGTGCTAACCTTTAGAAAGGAGATGAAGAGGAATTTCTTTAGTCAGAGGGTGGTGAATCTGTGGAATTCAATGCCACAGCCAGCTGTGGAGGCAAAGTCAATGGATATTTTTAGGGCAGAAATTGACAAATTTTAGATTAGTACGGGTGTCAGGGGTTATGGTGCGAAGGCACGAGAATGGGGTTGAGACGGAAAGATGGATCAGCCATAATTGAACGGCGGAGAAGAGTAGATGGGCTGAATGGCCTAATTCTGTTCCTAGAATTTATGAATATCTACAAAACCTCATGGTCTTTCCTCTAATTCCCATTCAGTTAACAATACCGTTTCTCAGACCAACATCAGCCACTGCTGATGATGTATTGGTCCAGTTTAAAAACCTTCACACTTCTGTTCAATTTCCTCCATGCTTTTGCCCTTCTATCTCCACTCCTCCAAATTGCTCCGGTTCCCAAATTCGGCCCCATGACCATCTTTACGTGGAACATAGAGTTGGGACGTAGAACATGGGATTCGTTTATCTGGGGATTCTGCTTGCCGCTGACATTGTGGGCTGAACAGCCTTTTTCTACCTTGTACAATATAGAAAAAGGCCAAACATGATGCCAGGTTAAATGATGTATAAGAAGGAACTGCAGATGCTAGTGTACACCGAAGTTAGACACAAAATGCTGGAGTAACTTAACGGGTCAGGCAGCATCTCTGGAGGAAAGGAATAGGTACCTTTTTGGGTCAAGATCCTTCTTCAGACTTCAAGACAAATTAATCTAATTTGCAATAATCAAGATCCATATCCCTCCATAATCCACATGCCTATCTAAAAGCATCTTAAATGCCACTATCCACTATAGTAGCTGCTTCCTTCACAACTCCAGGCTGCAGGTTCTAGGGACCCACCATCCTTTGTGTAAAAAATATGCTCTGCAGATTTCCTTTAAACTTTGCCCCTCTCACCTTAAAGCTATGCCTCTCGTCATTGACATTTCCACCAAGGGAAAAAGGTTGTTTTGTCACTCCGAATTTTATATCCTTCTATCAGGCCACCGCTCAACCTCCGGCACTCCAGAGGACACAATCCAATTTTGTCCAACCTCTCCTTATAGCTAGTATCTTCTAACGCGGGCAGCATTCTGGTAAACCTCCCTACACCCTCTCCAAAGCCTCCACGTTCTTCCTGTAATGGGGTCACCAGATCTGCACGCAATACTACAAATGCACCTTAACCAAAGTCTTATGGAATTGCATCATGACTTCTTGACTCTTATACTCAATGCCCCGACCAATGAAGGCAAGCATACCATATGCCTATACCATATGCCTATACCATATGCCTATACCATACCATATACCACTCTATCTACTTGTGTTGCCATTTTAAGAGGGCTGTGGACTTGACCTCAAGATCCCTTTGTACTAAATTAACTCTGTACTATATCCCTCTGCATTTAATTTGACTGATCCATCGTCATCAACTGTGCACTTAAGGAAAGGACCTTAGTACACTGGCAGTTAAGGACCCTAAGGACCCGAAATGTCACATGTCCACATTCTCTGGGGAAGCTGCCTGACCTGCTGAGTTACTCCAGCACCTTGTGTCTTTTTTTTGTAAACCAACATCTGCAGTTCCTTGTTTCTACTCTATCAATTGTGGTTGTTATCACAGTTGTTTTCAACTAAGGCTCACTATAAAATATCCTTGAAAGTTCAGCATGTCTTCAGCACTTACTCATTTCTACAGATGCACCATGGGAAGCATCCTATCTAGATGCATCATAACTTGGTTTGGCAACAGTTCTGCTCAAGACTACAGAAATTACAGAGTGTGGTGTATGTAGCCCAGCCCATCACACAAACCAGCTTCCCCTCACATTATTCCATCCGCACATCACGTTTCCTCGGGAAAGCAGCCAACTTATTCAAGGATCAATTCCACCCGTTATTCTCTCTTCTCCCTCTCCCTTTCTGCAGAAGATACAATAATTTGAATGCACATGCCACCAGATTCAGTAGCAGTCCCCCCCCCCCCCAACCCCCCCACTATTATAAGACTCCTGAATGATTAAATACGCTAAAAATGTGTAATAACGATAACCCAACCGCCTTTGTCGCAACCTTTGCACTTTTTAAACATCTCCTCTGTAGCTGCAACTTTATAATGCTCTAACACCTTATTCTGCATTCTGGTATTTTTCTCTGCACTGTCTGCTGTATTTGTGTATGGCTCGATTGTACACATGTATAGTATTATTTGACTGGTAGCACGCAAGGCAAAGCTTTTCACTGTATCTAGGTGCATTTGACAATAAAAATCTAAATGAATACCAATAGAATCTGAGATTTATTTAAATGAAGGTTATATTTACTCCATTGGTATCTAAACAGTTGCTTTATTCACATTCTGCACTGAAAATCCCCATTAAATACAACAACCTTTCTCCCCATTGTGTCATCCACCAGTTTTGTTGATGCCTGGATAGATATCTATGTCCGTGTCAGCATTTCGGAGTTCCAGACAATAAAACATAATTCCAGGTCACAATTGGTATCAGTTTGAGATAAACAGCAACATGATGTTATCTCACATATCTGCAGCTTGCTGAACCAAAAAATTAGATCTATATTTTCCTTTAGATCTGTGGACTAACGTGAGATGAATAATTACATCAAGGCAGAGTGATCTTGTAAAGCACCAATACTGCATTGTGGTTTTTAATCCCTCCACCTCCATCGCAGATACAACGTCAAAACAAGATGCTGCACTTCATGCCACAAAGTCATATACAGTACTTCACTTTATAAATTAATTGGCAATGTATTTAAACACAGCCATGCAGTTATTTGTAATTACAGTAGGGAATAAATCATGAATAAAGTGAATCAGTTTACCTCATTACTTGTTTTTGCGTGCGTGTGTGCGTGTGTGTGTGTGTGTGTGTGTGTGTGTGTGTGTGTGTGTGTGTGTGTGTGTGTGTGTGTGTGTGTGTGTGTGTGTGTGTGTGTGTGTGTGTGTGTGTGTGTCTGGTGTTTTCCAACTGCAAAAATACTGCAGATTTTCTCCCTCCCTCTCTCTTTCCTTCACCGTCTCCGAATTCCTCACATTTTAGCTCCATCGCACAATGGCTGTCAACTGGTCAAATGATCTGATGTAAAATGTTGCTTGTCTTCCCGAACTGGGAGACAGTATTACAATTGTATAAAAGAGGGACGTGGAGACACTAATGAAAGTTTATCAGAACATGTAATTATGAATGTGACAGGAGACAGCGGTGACCTTGACAAGCAGTTAAAATGTTAAACATATTCAAAGTTTTCAGTCTGAATATTAAACATTAAAAAAGTCCTTATAAGAACCAACAGTAAAAGATGAATCTTTATGCGATTCACTTTAAACAAGCCCAGTATGAATCAATGACTCCCAGATTTTAAATTTTTAAACGGTAATTGTGATTGAGTAAATTAATTTTAAGTTAACCTTTTCTACAGTTATGCAAATGTGGGAATAATTTTCTTGTCAACAGTTACCCGTCATATCTTAAAGGTGATGTTTGTTTTCCACAGTTGCACTTTGGGATTTTGCTACAGTGCAGTTTCCTGAATTTGCTCCGATTTACAAATGCTTCCAAGAGTGAATATCATCGCTTCCTGACGTAATATAAAAAACGGAATCTTCAGCTTTACACCATCAAGGCCCTGCATCGCCTAATAGGCAAATGAGACCAAATCAGCAAATGTCACTCCAAGTGTCTGATTGTCACTTCCTTGACATCAGAAAATGGAAATATTAAATACGTCTCGGTAGCCATCTTCCAATGCGACCAAGTAATCATGTTAGTAAACTGAGGTGTTAAGTAATGACTAGTTCATGATGTGATAAGGAAGTATAAAGTAAGTACAAAGATAGAAAATGTAACATGCAGGTTAATAGTAGTGGTAAAATAGACTAGTCATAGAGTCATAGGGTGATACAATGTGGAAGCAGGCCCTTCGGCCCAACTTGCCCATGCCGGCCAACATGTCACAGCTACACTGGTCCCACCTGCCTGCGCTTGGTCCATATCTCTCCAAACCTGTCCTATCCATGCATACAGGAGATTTCTGTTTCTGTAGTTTAGTTTAGAGATACAGCGTGGAAACTGGCCATACACTGGTTCTATGTTATCTCACTTCCGCATCCTACACACTAGGGGCAATTTACAGAAGCTTATTAACCTACAAACCTGCATGTGTTTGGAATGTGAGAGGAAATGAAATATGAAATACTGAAATACTAAATACTGAAATACTGAAATACTGAAACCGGAGCAAACCAACAGGGAGAACATGCAAACTCTGTAGGATAGCACCCATAGTCAGGACTTGGGTCTCTGGTGCCTTGAGGCAGCAGCTCTACTGCTGCGCCACTGTGCCGCTCTGAGTATGGAAAATGAAATGATAACCTAATTGAGGTACTGACAATGCGCAGATGCAGAAGTGTAGGGGTGGCACAGTGGTCCAGTGGCAGATCCTGGTTCAACCCTTACCACGAGTGCTGTCTGTGTGGAGTTTGTACATTCTCCCTGTGACCGCATGCATTTTCTCCCTGTGCACCAGTTTCCTCCCATACTCCAAAGACATACAAGTTTGTAGGTTATTTGGCTTTGGTAATGTTGTAAATGATATCTAGGGTGTAGGATAGTGCTAGTGTACGGGGTGATCGGTGGTTAGCACGCACTCGGTGGGCCAAAGGGCCTGTTTCCACACTGTATCTCTAAAGTCTAAAGCATCACCAAAAATTAGAGCCGTACTATTTTAAAGTAACTTTATCTTACACACCCCTCCCCCCTCCCTCCTTGGACTCCCTTCCTCCACCCTAGTAATTTCCACAGTTCTCCACATTGTTTCTCTTGAGATCACAACTTCCCTAGCCAACAATGGACCTACCAGGCTCCGCCCTGCCTGAGGTCATTCGCGGCTGGCCACGATCAGTCCTGGTCTTTTCTCACCATCTCTTCACCAATTGCTTGCCCGATGTCATGAACGGTGGATTTCTGAAAAATGTTGCAGAGAGGGAAGAATACTTAGACCTGTTGGTGGCAGCGAAGGTCTTTAGTAGCTGATGGTGGATCCTGACGGAGCACATATTGTAGCTCAACTAGTTGCAGATCACAGTGAATCTGTGCTCTGCAAAATAAGACGGAAAACACACACTTTCATTGTGAATTCATTCACTTAAAATCTCCACTAGAGTAGGAGGGGAAGTGCAGGCAAATACGTGTTAGCTGGATTTTGTGGAGGAGTGTTAATGAATCTGCCACTGGCAATACACAGCACAAGATACACACGAAAAGCAGGAGTAACTCAGCGGGGCAGTCAGCATCTCTGGAGAGAAGGAATTTGTTGACGTTTCGGGTCGAGACCCTTCTTCAGACTGGTGAGGGATAAGGGAAACAAGAGATATAGACAATGATGTGGAGAGATAAAGAACAATTAATACAAGATATGCAAAAAAGGAACAATGATAAAGGAAACGGGCCATTGTAAGCTGTTTGCAGGGTGAAAATTAGAAGCTAGTGCGACTTGGGTGGGGGAGGGATAGAGAGAGAGGGAATGCCGGGGCTACCTGAAGTGAGAGAAATCAATATTCATACCACTGGGCTGTAAGCTGCCCAAGCGAAATATAGAAACATAGAAAATAGGTTCAGGAGTAGGCCATTTGGCCCTTCGAGCCAGCACCGCCATTCAATATGATCATGGATCCTCATCCAAAATCAGTACCCCATTCTGGCTTTTTCCCTATATCCCTCGATTCCCTTAGCCCTAAGAGCTAAATCTAACTCTCTGAGATGCTGTTCCTCCAATTTGCATTTTGCCTCACTCTGACAATGGAGGAGACCTAGGATAGAGAGGTCTGTGTAGGAATGGGAAGGAGAATTAAAAGTGCCTGGTAACCGGAGATCAGGTAGGTTCAGGCGGGCTGAGCGAAGGTGTTCCGCGAAACGATCGAACGGTCTACGTTGGGTCTCGCCGATGTATAAGAGCCCACATCTTGAACAATGGATACAGTAGATGAGGTTGGAGGAGGTGCAAGTGAACCTCTGCCTAACCTGAAAGGACTGTCGGAGTCCCTGGACAGAGTCGAGGGAGGAGGTATAGGGGACAGGAGTTACATCTTCTGCGGTTACAGGGGAAGGTACCTGGGTGGTTTGGGTGGGTAGGGATGAGTTAACCAGGGAGTTGCGGAGGGAACCAAGATACAGCCACTGTACCCCTTCCAATAAGCAAGCAGAAATTCCCAGTCAGTGGAAGGTGGAGCCCCACCCCAGTCATTCCTTTTACTCCTTGTTCCCGTCTGGCAGAAGGTACAGAAGCTGGGAGGTGTGCACCACCAGACTTATGAATAGCTTCTTCCCCTCTGTTATCAGGCTTCTTCTGATCGGTCCTTCCATAAGCTAATTTACTGTCCGATTCATCTCTGCCCATTGTGGACATAGAAACATAGAAACATAGAAACATAAAAACATAGAAAATAGGTGCAGGAGGAGGCCATTCGGCCCTTCAAGCCAGCATTGATTGTGATCATGGCTGATCGTCCCCAATCAATAACCCGTGCTTGCCTTCTCCCCATATCCCTTGATTCCACTAGCCCCTAGAGCTCTATCTAACTCTCTCTTAAATCCATCCAGTGACTTGGCCTCCACTGCCGTCTGTGGCAGGGAATTCCACAAATTCACAACTCTCTGGGTGAAAAGGTTTTTTTCTCACCTCAATCTTAAATGGCTTCCCCTTTATTCTAAGACTGTGGCCCCTGGTTCTGGACTCGCCCAACATTGGGAACATTTTTCCTGCATCGAGCAAGCTCGCAGAAGTAGCAATCTGTTTTATGGCTGGATGATCTGGATGAGTGATATTGGTTGGGATCAATTGCAAAGGTGGCCTTTTATAGATAGTTGAGGGCACAGACGGGGCTTGGGTGTAAAGGCTGCCACGTTCCTCTGTAGACGGAGCCACACTTACCACATAGTCACCCCTGTATGTTATATGCAGTTCCAAAGCAGCGTTACCCATCAGGGTTGAGTTACTGAGCAAACATCTCCAACAGTGCATCAATCTCATCATAGAGTCAAACAGTGAGGAAGCAGGCCACACGGACCATCTTGCCCACACTGACCAACATGTCCCATCTACACTTGCCCCATCTGCATTTGGCCCATATCCCTCTGAATCTATCCTATCCATGTACATGTCTAAATGTTTCTTAAATGTTGTGATAGTACCTGCCACAACTATCACCTCCGGCAGCTCATTCCATACACCCATCACCCAGAGTACGCATCAGTAGAACAGTAGGCGATCAACGTGGATTTCTGTGCAAAAGTCACTTAAATCCACAATCTTCAGCCTCAGAGATAAGAGTGCAACCAACTGAGCCACATTTGATGTTGGTGTCAATGGACAGTGAACACTTCCATTCTCTGGACTATTATTATAGCCGGACTAAAGTGAACAATAGTCTGCCATGGAAAGAAAGGGTGAAAGAAAGATGGAACGAGAGAGAAAAAGGAAAAAAAAAAATCAATGAACGAATCAATGATAAAGAAAGAAAGAATTTGAGAACAGGAAATGAGCACAAAAAATAAAATTTAGAGAACATGGGGCAGCACGGTGGCGCAGCGATAGAGTTGCTGCCTTACAAGGCTTGCAGCGCCGGGGATCAGGGTTCAATCCCGACTACGGGTGCTGTCTGTACAGAGTTTGTACATTCTCCCCGTGACCGCATGTGTTTTCTCCGATATCTTCATTTTCCTCCCACACTCCAAAGGCATACAGGTTTGTAGGTTAATTGGCTTGGTATAAGTGTAAACTGTCCCTAGTGTGTGTGTAGGATAGTGTTAATGTGCAGGGATCGCTGGTCAGCGCGGACTCAGAAGGCTGAAGGGGTCTGTTTCCGCCCTGTACCTCTAAACTGAACAGGGAAGAACAAATTTGAGAGATAGCAAGAAAGAAAGATACAAAGAATGAGAAAGCAGGTAGGAAAGAAGTAATTAGGCAGAAAGAAAGAAAGAATTAGAGCACGCAAGAATTAGAAAATAAGCACGAAAAAATAAATTAGAGAGCAAGAGGGAAAGACAGAAAAAATGAACAACAGAGAGAAAGCAAGAAACTGAAGAACAAAAGGAAGAATAGTAAAATCAGGAAGGAAGGAAAAAAAGAGAGAGAGAGAGAGAAAGAATGGGTAGACAAAAATGCTGGAGAAACAGAGATAATGGGTCTTGTATTTATGTGGCACCTTTCATATACTTCTCAGGAAGCCTGAATAGACTGCAGTCAAGGCTCTGAAGGTTCATGCTCTGGAGGAAGTGAGATTGTACCCGACTATTTGAGAAAAATCATTTTCTGCTGGGGAGAAAAGTCCATAAAATAATAATATACATGTAGCAAATTGCTGTGCACACAACATTAACACCACCTCATTAAGAATGTTCAATTTATTTTGAAAAGTACTTGATGTAAAACATTGAAATAATGACTGTTAAATTTTATTAGCAGAAGGAATACAGTTCCAATACATTAATATTAAAGCAGAGTGCTTCATATTTCTGTCCTGCTAAACCTATGTTCCATACTCGCACCTGATATGCATGCTGCAATATTCATAAATATTTTACATATTTACAAGAATTTCAATGGCTTACATGCTTACATTTTGTTAGTTTGATGGTGCAGAAGTGTAAAGTTATTGCATTCATCTCATTAAAATAGATTTTAATATTTTGCAATAAATATTGAACAACAGTAATTGCCACTTAATTTGGTTAAAAAAATATTCAAAATGTCTTTTCTGAAATTAACTGGGAAGTATATTCTGCACTGAAGAATGGTCCCGATCCGAACCATTGTCTGTCCCTTCTCTCCATTGAGGATGGCTGACCTGCTGAATTCCTCCTGCACTTTGTATTTTGGTCAACATTCCAGCATCTGCAGTTTCATGTGTTTCCAAATGCAATCTTTGCTCAATGCACCCATTTATATTGGGAAGTTTTTTTTCAAAAGGAAGGAGGTGGAGAGGATTTTGATTTGATTTTTTTTTTTAATGAAATCATTTGTAGGGTATGGACATCATTGGAAGCAACAGCTCCTGTTGCCCATCCTTAATGGAAGCATAATAGAGGCATACAGTACCTGGGCACATTGATCTATCAAATCTCTGCCACTTTGGATGTAGTAGTCAGTCAGTGATGCAAAAACTGGGGTTGGTTAATAAAATGTGAAGGACAGTATTAATGAACTCCTCTCTGTCCAAAGCTAAATTTAATTTGAAGATACACACAAAAAACTCAGCGGGACAGGCAGTATCTCTGGAGAGAAGGAATGGGTGACGTTTCGGGTCCAGACTCTTCTTCAGACAATTTAATGAGATGTGTAATTTGGAATAGAAAAATGAAAGACCATTATATGTTTATAAATTTATATGGTTCCATGTTAAACAAGTCAAGTTTATTGTCATACGTACAAGTACAGTTAGGTACAGGTACAATTAAAATTGTGCTTGCAGCAGGATCACGGGCACATAGACCCAGACGACACACAGAAACAAATAAAGCATAACATTTCTAAAGAACGTAGACTGTGCAAAGAAACAAGACAAAAAAAAGCGTCCCTTTAATATTTTCCTTCTGATATTCGATGCCAGAAACATGGCGACTCTTTGTGTACTGCCCAGGTGAGGTTTGCTGTAAGATTTAACCGGATTGAATGCAAACACAAAGAATTTTACTGTACCTCGGTCCATGTGACAATAAAATATCATTCATTGAATTGCACTTCCCCGACATGTCATTAAGATTGTGCCTGTGCTCTTCCCTGTGTGTGGAGGGCAGCAACGAACAATGACTTATGTAGTGATCATACGATGCAACCCCACGAACTGTCAAAGCGGGCGACAGCCAGAACAGCGTTGCTGCACTCATTCAAGAAGTGGCTCAGTCATTAGGCCTTGAGGTGAGAAGCCTTTCACTTCCTACCCCATAGAACATAGGATGAACAGCATAGGCACAAGCCCTTCAGTTCACAATGTCTATGCCAAACATGATGCCAAGTTAAACTGATCGCTTTTGCCTGCATGTGATCTACATCCCTCCATTCCTTGCATATCTTGCGCCTACATGAAAACTTCTTAAATGCCACTATCCTATCAGCCTCCACCATCACCTCTGGCGGCGCGTTCCAGGAAACCCGCCACTCACTGTGTAAAAAAAGCTGCCCTGCACATCTCTTTCAAACCTTGCCCCTCCCACCCTAGAGCTACACCCTCAAGTCTTTGACATTTCCACCCAGGGAAACAACTCATGTCTTGACAATTAGAAAGCTATAACATAAGATTTAACATATAAAAGCAACAAGTGTTTTGTAGCAGAGAAATAGACAATGAGACATACAGCAAGAGCCTGCAGATGCTGGAATCTGGAGCAGTAAACAAAGTGCTGGAGGGACCCAGTGGGTTGAGCAGCATCTGTGGTGGGAAAGATATTGTCGATGCTTCTGGCCGAGACACTAGATCAGAAAAAGGTAATACGGCCCAAATGGTTCATTTATACTGCAGATGAACCTTCATAAAGCCTTACCACCCTGTCAACATGTCCACCATTCCTTTAAATAACAGATTAAGGCTTTTGTTTCAGCAACTAATATTAGTCGATAGATTTGCGTGATACGATATGCTTTAATTGTCACAAGACTGTTCACAGCACAGCGGGGCAGCAGGTAGAGCTGCCACACAATACCAGAGACCCAGGTTTGATTCTGACCTCAGGGACGGTCACTGTGTGGAGTTTGCACATTCTCCCTGTGACCATGTGGGTTTCCTCTGGGTACTCCGGTTTCTTCCCACATCCCAAAGACGTGGGTTGTAGGTTGTAGGTTGTAGGTTGATTGGCCTTTGTATAATGGCCCCTAGTGGGTAGGGAGTGGATGCAAAAGTAGGATAGCACAGAACTAGTGTGCACGGGTGAATGGTCGGCATAGACTCAGTGGGATGAGGGGCCTGTTTCAAAGCTGACTAAATGGATCAATGCTGTATCTCTAAACTAAACTAAAGAAGAAGCCAGTCATGTACTACAGTTTTCTAAAGTTCCATTGCACCTATTGGGAGACATTCGCAAATGATTAAAGAGATTTCAGTGAATAGACTGGAAAACTACTGTTGTCCTCCATGGAACATAGGAGGTTGAGAGGGGAATCTATTAGAGGTATTTAAAATCGCAAAGGCCTGGACAGAATAGATAGCGAGGAAGGTTATTGCTTTGTGTTAGAAAGCTATAGTTTCCTCCTGTGACATTTTCGCATCAACTTTTGTCTGTTTTAGTTTGAGAAACAAATGGGAGTGCTCTGCTCACGAGATTGACTTCTTCATAAAGTCATTACTTCTGTCACAAGACCATTTTAAAATTGAAAGTCAGAAACAATAAATGATGGCAAAGCAGTTAATAACTGTTAAGAAATCACATTTGGAAAATTGCATTTAAGCAATAACCTTTCTCCCTGTAATTAAATGACAGAAAGGTCCTGGTTTTAATTAAATCAGCAATTTATAGTTATGAAGCTATACTTCACTATGCAGATTAGGAGATGATAGGTCACAGAACACTCTGAGTGCCATTTGAGCAGATCTGATCTTGTAATTACTCTGCTGCTCAATGGTGACCACCATGAACTGTTCCTCCAGATTAAACAATTTCCTCCTAGTGCTCCATGATGTATAACCAGGATGAGTAAATGTACCACTGTGTCTGCACTGAGCATCTTTCAATTAAAATGGATTTTAAATGAGGGGACATCAACAGAGGAAGTACAGTTTGAATAACTGTGAAGGCAATGAATGGGCCACTACTCTTGGCTGCCAGAGAGAAATATATCATTGTTCTACAGAGCTCCAGTTCTTGAGCTTAAATGTTGTCGAAGATAGATTTATGATGAAGAAAAATGCTAATGTTAGTGTATTTATAAACATATGATGGGTTTTCATCTGTAATTTATTCTTCTATTGCAAATTACGCAGCCCACAAAGGCAAATTAAATTCAGTTTTGGACAACTAGGAGTTCATTAATACCGTCATTCACATTTTATTTAACTAACCCCTGTTATTGCATTACAGACTGATTATTACACTCAAACGGTGAGCACAAAATGGTTCTGTCGAAGAGTTCTAAAGCAGCAAATGGATCAACAGAAGTGTTTGCATGAACCGTATAATTGAGACAGTTCTGCCCCCAGGAACACGGCCTCGTTGATTTTAGACTTTGGATTTCAGATGCAGCGTGAAAACAGGCCCATCAGCCCACCGAGCACAGCGGCCAGCGATCGCCTCGTACACTAGTACTATCCTACACACTAGGGAATGTTTTTTATTTTACCGAAGCCAATTAACCTCCAAACCTGAAAATAGGCACAAAATGCTGGAGTAACTCAGCTGGTCAGGCATTGCAACGGTGAATATACTTAACAATGACTTAATTGCCTGGTAAACTCTGAAGCATACTGAGGTTCATAGGTCATAAAGGAATAGGAGTAGAATTATGCCATTCAGCCCATCAAGTCTACTCCGCCATTCAATCATGGCTGATCTTTCCCTCCCTTCTAACCCCATTCTCCTGTCTTCTCCCCATAACCTCTGACACCGGTACTAATCAAGAATCTATCTAACTCTGCCTCAAAAATATTCCCTGACTTGGCCTCTACAGCCTTCTGTGGCAAATAATTCCACCGATTCACCACCCTCTTACTAAATAAATTTCTCCTCATCTCCTTCCAAAAATAACTTCCTTCAATTCTGAGTCTATAACCTCTAGTCCTAGACTCTCCCACTATTAGAAACATCCTCTCCACATCCACTTTATCAAAGCCTTTCACTATTCACTATGAGGTTGATAAGGTGCTATATTAATGCAAATCTTTCTTATTTCTTTCAGGGAGGCTATTGTGTCCACTATGGTCACCCTGTTACAGGAAGGATGTGGATGCTAAGGTGAGTTTGCAGAAGAGGTTAACCAGAATGCTGCCTGGATTAGACGATATTAGTTATGAGGCGAGGTTGGACAAACTTAGATCATTTTCTCTGGAATGTTGAGGCTGAGGGGAGACCTGATAGCAGCATGCACTGTATAAATATTTTTATTTTTTATTTTTTTTTAGTTATATTCTTATTAGAGGCAGTGTACAAAAGTATAGACCGGGGCATATGACATGATACATTTATTGTACAGCTTCCATTTTAATTTTAGCAAAGGTGAAATAGAAAAAGAGAGAAAGAGCAAGAAAGAAAGAAAGTGAAGGAGAAAGTGAACGTGTAAGAATAGAACCCCTAAACTACCAAATGAGTGTGGTCAAAGAGTGAGTAGATAAAAACTGAAAAAAAGAAAAAGACAAAAATGAAAAAAAGAAAAAAAAACAAAAAGTGATGATATACCTGCTTCATTTCTCACCTCACCCATCACCCAGTCCATAAATCGGTTTAATTCCGTATAATTACTGTATAATTATGAAAGGCATAGGTAGGGTAGACAGTCAGAACCTTTTTCCCAAAGTGGAAATGTCGAAGACTAGAGGATGTAGCTTTAAGGTAAGAGAGGCAATGTTTAAAGGAGACAAAGGTTGGTGGGTGCCTGGTGCCTGGTAGAGTTGGTGGTGGAGGCAGATATGATAGTGGCATTAATGAGGCTTTTACATAAAAACATAGAAACATAGAAAATAGGTGCAGGAGTAGGCCATTCGGCCCTTCAAGCCTGCACCGCCATCCAATATGACCATGGCTGATCATTCAACTCAGCATCCTGTACCTGCCTTCTCTCCATACCCCCTGATCCCTTCAGCCACAAGGGCCACATCTAACTCCCTCTTAAATATAGCCAATGAACTGGCCTCAACTACCTTCTGTGGCAGAGAATTCCAGAGATTCACCACTCTCTGTGTGAAAAATGTTTTTCTCATCTCGGTCCTAAAAGATTTCCCCCTTATCCTTAAACTATGACCCCTTGTTCTGGACTTCCCCAACATCGGGAACAATCTTCCTACATCTAGCCTGTCCAACCCCTTAAGAATTTTGTAAGTTTCTATAAGATCCCCCCTCAATCTTCTAAATTCTAGCGAGTACAAGCCGAGTCTATCCTGTCTTTCTTCATATGAAAGTCCTGACATCCCAGGAATCAGTCTGGTGTGATCCCAGGAACATGTGCATGCAGAGGAGATTAGTTTAACTTGGCATCGTGCTCGGAACAGACATTGTGAGCCGAAGAATGTATTCCTGTGCTGCACTGCTCTATGATAGACACACAATGTTGCGGTAACTAAGCCGCAGTCATTCAGACTGTCTGAAAGAGGGTTCCCACCCGAAACGTCATCAATTCCTTTTCCCCAGAGTTGCTGCCTGACTCTAGCGTTTTGTGTCTATCTTCAGTATAAACCGACATCCGCAGTTCCTTCCTGCACTGTGTACTGCTCGACGTGATATCAGTGATTACCATTGAGAATTCTGAAGGAGATATTACTATTTTCAAACGCAAAGCTACAATTCAAATTTATGATGAATTTTAGCAAAATGAGGAATAGATTTTGCTCTTTTAAATTCCAAGTAAAACTGCTGAATAACTAGACCTTGGGGATATGGTGACTTTGACTATCCTTTAGAAAGCTAGGACAAGGCACAGGTCAAAGATAATTGATGGTTCAATAATTTATCGGGCTTCTGAATTTGTGGTGCCCTGGGTTGTCCCCACAGCACTCCAACGGAATGAAAGCAATCTTTCAACAGGGACACCAATGACTATAAAATCTTGAATTTCCCAGAAGGAAAAAAAAAGATAAAATAGCAGGAATTATATATTATGGGGGAGAAGGAAGTGGTGATAAAAATAAATATTGTATTTTATAATAACCAATTGAGTGCAGGTCTTTCAGGATTGTCGGGTGAAAACAAGTGTTGTATTTCAGAAGTTGAGACACTTCAGTGCACTTAACCAACTATGAAGTACATTTAAGATAGACACAAAATGCTGGAGTAACTCAGCGAGTCAGGCAGCATCTCTGGAGAAAAGGAATAGACAATAGACAATAGGTGCAGGAGTAGGCCATTCGGCCCTTCGAGCCATTCAATGTGATCATGGCTGATCATCCCCAATCAGTACCCCGTTCCTGCCTTCTCCCCATATCCCCTGACTCCGCTGTTTTTAAGAGCCCTATCTAGCTCTCCCTTGAAAGCATCCAGAGAACCTGCCTCCGCCACCTTCTGAGGCAGAGAATTCCACAGACTCACCACTCTCTGTGAGAAAAAGTGTTTCCTCGCCTCCGTTCTAAATGGCTTACTCCTTATTCTTAAACTGTGGCCCCTGGTTCTGGATTCCCCCAACATCGGGAACATGTTTCCTGCCTCTAGCGTGTCCAAGCCCTTAACAATCTTATATGTTTCAATGAGATCCCCTCTCATCCAATATAGGTGATGTTTCAGGTCGAGATCCTTCTCACCCTTCTTCCTTCCTTCCTACCAAATGAAGTATATTCGAACATACTGCAGCCAAACTTCCCTGACCTGTTTCACGGCCGGAGATGCACCATTTCTCACACCCACCTGGCTTGGATGCAGAAAGCTGGGAGTCAGGTACCTGTTGTTGGGAGTTCAGGAGCAACTGGTCCTCCAGAGGTGTGAGGTTCCACCCACCAAATGCTGACAGGCTTTGGTAGACAGCAGTGCTGGGGCTAGAGTTGTATCTCATGTCATAACTATGAGGGTTGTAAACTGTTTTAAACCTGAGACATTTAAAGACTATTAAAATTGAGGTTAATAATATCAAAAAATATATATTTAAAATGTAATACTTTAATCAAAAACATTTAGTTTTTCTAAGAGATACAGCATGGAAGTAGCCCCTTCGGCTCACCGAGTCCACGCTGACCATTGATATCCCAGTTTTGGATCCTACGCACTAGGAGCAATTTACAGAAGCCAATTTATCTACAAACCCGCACGTCTTTGCAATGTGAGAGGAAACCAGACCACCCAGAGGACACCCACGTGGTCACAGGGAGAATGTACAAACTCCGCACAGACAGCACCCATAGTCAGGATCGAACCCTGGCCTCTGGTTCTGTAAGGCATCAACTCTACCGCTGCGCCACTGCGTCGCCTTATTTAGAAATCACAATAATATATACACATTAAAGCAAAATTATTCCTTTTTATGGAAGCCCTCATTCTACAGGTTAAGAAAGAGAGTTGGGATCTTAGGCAGTATTCAAGTGGCAATGTTTAGAGCATGCAGCAAAACTGGGCTCCGCCACTGTGGACCAGCGATGGAGTGCACTGATGAATGCGATGGCATCTATTGATGGTTTAATGTCCAATGGTACTGGATTGCCACATTTACCTTGGTACAGTGAAATTCTTTTTTACCAGTTCAGTAATGCCCCTGTCCCACTTAGGAAACCTGAACGGAAATGTCTGGAGACTTTGCGCCCCGCCCAAGGTTTCCGTGCGGTTCCCGGAGGTTCCCGGAGGTTTTTGTCAGTCTCCCTACCTGCTTCCACTACCTGCAACCTCCGGCAACCACCTGCAACCTCCGGGAACCGCACGGAAACCTTGGGTGGGGCGCAAAGTCTCCAGAAGTTTGTCCTTTCTATACTTTAAGGACAATCATACTTACTTGTCAAAGTGGAAGAGTGTCACCCAGGGATCCTGGATTTAATCGGAGCCTGCATTTGGCCGGGAATTCATTCTGTGTGAATGACCGCAGCCAATGGAGAGAGAAACAGACTTTACCGTTTCAAGTCATTGAATGCTTATCAACACTTTGGAAGTGTAGTTTCTCATGGAATGCGATACGCAGCTGCTAAATCATGCAGAAGAGGAATCCACTAACACAATAACCAGATTAATTGTCTTTTTTAATGCTGGTCGTGAATTTTTGTTGTGGTTGAGACACGAGATAACTCCTCTGGCCTTCAAAGTAATTCCATGGGACATTTTGTATGCACTCTGACAGCCTCGAGCAGTGAAGCTCACCCCAGTACAGCATCAAGAGTCAAGAATCATGAGTGTTTAATTGTCAAAAGCACCAGGCATGGAAGAATGGAATTTTTACTGAATGCACTTTTAAGGGCACATTCATGCAACAACACAACAAATAAATATCCAATAAATTGTCAGTTATTTTAGGCAAACCAGACCCCGATACTAAAGCCAAAGTACGTGGTGCAACCTATAAAAAGTCAATAGAAGACACAAAGTGATAGAGTAACTCAGTGTGTCAGGCAGTATCTCTGGAGAAAAAGGATGGATGACTTTTCGGGTCAGGACCCTTCTTCCGACTCGACTCGAAACCTCACCCATCCTTTTTCTTCAGAGATGCTGCCTGACTCACTGAGTTACTCCAGCACTTTGTGTCTATCTTTGGGTATAAACCTACATCTGCAGTTCCTTGAGAGAGTTAGATTTAGCTCTTAGTGCTAAGGGAATCAAGGGATATGGGGAAAAAGCTGTAACAGGCTACTGATTTTGGATGATCAGCCATGATCATATTGAATGGCGGTGCTTGCTCGAAGGGCCGAATGGCCTACTCTTGCACCTATTTTCTATGTTTCTATGTTTCTACGCACAAAGTCAATAGTCATTTGTTGCGGAAGTAGGGTTGAGGTTAAAGTTGTACAATTCATTTAAGAGCCTCATGGTTGATGGGGAGAAGCTGTTCTTAAACCTGGAGGTCACAATTCTCAGGGTCTTGTACCTTCTTTCCATTGGGAATGGCGGGATGAGAGCATGGTGAGGGTGGTGTGATAAGATACAGAAGCTCTATACCTGCCTTAAAACAGTTGACACTGTGTCATATGGGTGTGTGATATCACTGACTACCTGCTGCCGATATCATTGACAGTATCGTTAGGTGTAGTATTTCATTCTTTCATTCACAAGACGGATATCATAAAACAGAATAGCAGGACAATTTTAATTGGAAAGACAGCAATTCTGCACCTTTTATTAATATAATGCAGTTAACGTCAGAAGATATCTGAAGGCATTCTGCAAGAGCAATATGCCAAACCAGTTGAAAGGAAATTAGGGCAGCGATTGGTGAAAGAGAGAGAGAGGGATAGAGGGGAAGAGATTTGGACCCAGAATTCTAAAACTTGGGGCTTGTGCAGCTGAAAATCAGGAAAGCACGACAGGTCAAAGTTGGTGCGTAAAGGTCACTGAGAATTGTAGGGTGGAGAAAAAAATAGCATCTAAAGAGGTTTTGGAACAAAAGGATGAGAAGTTTAAAATCTAATCAATCCCGGATGGGAGTTCACCCAGCCGAACATGCAGAGAATGGTCACATTTGTAATGATAAATGGAACTTGCGAAATGAGAAACATGTAAAGTTCTCATCACATATTTCCAAAAGTTAGTTTGTTGTTAATTCGAGTATTGGTAGCGGGTGGAGATACTGCCTGACCCACTGAGTTACTCCAGCACTTCCTGAAGAAGGGTCTCGACCCGAAACATCACCTATGCCTTCGCTCCATAGATGCTGCCTCACCTGCTGAGTTTCTCCAGCATTTTTGTCTATCTTTGATTTTTCCAGCATCTGCAATTCTTTCTTAAACAACTAACCAGCATTTTATGCCTATCTTTGATATACAAACCTTCTCTGCTGCTGAAAGTGCAGGACATGTGCCCAATACAGGTTTGGTTTTATCTTCTCATCAAAGAGGCTAACAAATCACACATGCCAACATCGTCATTCATCGTTTCAACTTTTAAGAGGTCATTTTATTTATTTGTAGCAAAGATGATGTTCGAAATATTTATGATATGTTCTATACATATGATATAAAAGCAACCAATCCTTTTTTTTTCTCATTTATAGTTAGTTTAGAAGGACTGGTCCATTCTTTCAATGTGGAATCGAAAATGGACAGGGTTGTGTTCTTAGCATTTTTAGGAGTGGCATAGAAACACAAACTATAACACGTGTTGTTAAAATAATCTTTTTATTCATTTGCAGGATGAACACATCAATGGTAAATACGACTAGCCCTGTACGCCAACTTGGTTGGCATGGAAAAGGTGGGCCGAATGGCCTGCTTCTGTAATGTACAGCTCAATGACTCTATGACTCTCCCCTCTAACTAATCTTGCAAAATAGTATGGACGTTTCTCATGTAATGCATTAAAACATTTCCTTTTCAGCAGCTTACTAATGATGGTGTAATTGTGTCCAACATAAATCCGAATAAAACTTGGGAAAATAATATTGAAAACCAAATGGCTAACTGAAATATATCCATAGAAGTCCGAAGGCTGCCCATTGTAGTTTTGCCATCACACTTTGTTGCAAATGCAAACAACTTGTAGCTTAACATTCTTAAAGAAGAAAATAGCTCTATTTATTGCCTGCTTGTTTTGCCTCCTTTCAAGTACCTCTATTACCCTCCTCAGGAGAGGACACAAGGAGCTGTGATTCTCACGAAACATCTAACAACAGCAGTAATTAGCCTCCAATTGACCCCTCAATATGTCTATTTAAAACCTCTTCCCCACCGGGTGTACAAGGGCAATGCCCTGAAAGGCTCTGGGCAAGTTAGCGACTAAACATAATGGTGATCCTGACCCTAAGGCCACTCGGGACAAATATCACAGGAGAATAGTTTATTAAACTGTTACTGGATGTGGCCTGAGTTAAACTAAATGTTTCCCTCCGTCCAACCTTCAACCATCTTTTATTTCAGAGAATATTTAAGGCAGTGAAATGCATTGGTCCAGAGATCGTGAAATGTACAATTTGGATGCAAGCTTTTTCTGTTTTCCCCCATAACCTGCACCTTATGACGGTTGAAAGTGAGCTTTCTTACCTGTAATTTCTTACCTGTACAGTTGCACAAGTACACACGCCTTGTACAGAATAGGGCGGCACAGTGGCGCAGCGGTAGAGTGCTTACAGTGCTGGAGACTCAGGTTCGATCCTGACTACGGGTGCTCTCTGTACGGAGTTTGTACGTTCTCCCCATGACCAAGTGGATTTTCACCAGGACCTCTGAGTTTTGAATGAATAAGTTTATTGGCCAAGTATGTACACATACAAGGAATTTGCCTTGGTGCTCTGCTCGCAAGCAACAACACGACATACAGTAAACCAGTAAGAATAAAACATTAAACATTAAAACAGTAAACATTCCTCCCACATTCTAAGGACGTACAGTGTTGTAGGTTATTTGGCTTCAATAAACATTGTAAATTGTCCCTACTGTGCAGGATGGTGCTAATGTACGGGGATCGCTGGTCGGCGCAGATTCGGCGGGCCAAATGGTCTGTTTCCGCACTGTATCTCTAAAAATGAAAAATGATTACTCGTTGTGTTTTTGTGTACTATGAAAAGCAAGTGCTTGCTATTGGGTGCATGCTCACTGTAGAATCACACAGGCGTAGAAATTCACAACACAACATGAGAGTATTTTCCCTTTTGTGTCCAGACACTGACTTTCCTACATGGCATCAGGCCTGCAGGGAGAAATGGACCAAAAACTCCAAGCTGCAACATTGTAGCTCCATCTCTAATCCATTCTCACTGTGAACACTGCTTCCCCACTGGGAACACAGGATAATGTTCTCCATCAGAAACTTCATGCCTCGTTGATTGTAAATTAATTATGGTTAAATAAAAGACGTTAAGGGCCTGTCCCACTTGGGCGACCTAATCCGCGAGTTCTGGCGAGTTTGCCCTCGACTCATACTCGCAGCATGGTCAACACGAGGTCGTAGGAGGTCTTCGTAACTCTCCTTCATGCTCGACAGTGGTCGCCGCGTATTCGAGGCCTCAGCTAGGTTGCGGCGTTTTTTTCAAGATATTAGAAAATGCCCGCGAGTAAAAAAAGGTCGCCATGGAAAAAATCGATACTTTTTTTACTCATAGGTTTAATCGTAGTAGGTAGGCATGTTAGTCGTATGTAGTCGAGGGTAGTCGAAGGTGGTCGAAGGTAGTCGTAGATAGTCTTCATCATAGTCGAAGGGAGGTCGAAGGAGATTGAAGGAGGTCGCCTTCACTCTCCACTATTCGGTGTCCAATTTTCCCGAAGTTAGTCGTAGCTAGTCGAAGCTGGTCGAAGGAGGTCTTCAACATGTCATTTTTTCAAACTCTTCTAAACTAGTCAATTAGGTCGCCCAAGTGGGACAGCCCCTTTACTGAGTATGCTTACCTCTCTTCACTTGTTATATTTAAACACAACACTCATCCAATGTGTTTATATTCTTCTCATTCTCTTCATCCAGTTGTTCAAGGTTGGGATGACTTGTTCTCAACAGTTCAATGGTGCTTTATTTGGCATGTATGCAGCTGCACAGTGAAATTATTTTTGCATACTTACACATGAGGGCGTTATTCGTTCTCGCTCCATGTATGAGGATTGGATGGTGCCTGCCTTTAAACTCTTTCTATGTAGGGTGGCTGTTGTTCACCACATTTTGGTGTAGGGATTTAGTGAACACACTCATACTCGTAAAAATAAAAATAAAAATAAAAATACATCTGCCAAGAGTCAATAGTGTTTAATTGTCATAGCCACCAGGAATGGATCAATGAAGGTCTTACTTATGCATAATACAAAGTGCTGGATCAACACAATGGGCGATGTTGCATCTGTGGGGGGAATGGACAATATCGGTTCAGCACCACTTCTCTTCTGTAAAGTCTCTGTGGTTAAGTCCTTGAATGGGGTGGGAGATTGCAACCTTCACGTGGTCCGCCCTGTTTCGACAAATGCAATCAACCCGGTGTGCACAGTCAAATAAGATCAAATAGAACAAGTTGTCCTACAACTTTAGGCTGTGCACGCCATACGCAAGAAGAAGAAGTCCTTGAATCAGGTCCCTTCTTCAGACTGATGGGAGTTGGGAGGAGAAAGCTGGAAAAGAGGGGGGTGGGGGGGGGGGGGGGGGGTGTGGGGGGACAAAGACTGGAAAGTGATAGATTGATACAGAAAAGGGGGTGTGGAGGAGTGGAGTGAATGACAAAGGCTAGGAGACAAAAAGGGTCAGATAAGGAGAGAAGAGGAGGAGTGAAATGTAATGATGGAGGGAGGGATCTGGGTGGAAATGGAAATGTCGAGGGAAAAGAGAGGGGATAAAAGGGAGACACGGGACTCGAGGATGGGAGAGGAGTATATGAAGAAGGGGAGAGGAGTAGGAGGTTCTGACTGAGCCTCTCCGATATTTATAGGCTGACACTTCAGCGAAGTTCAGAAGGTGTGCTACAGCAAGAGAGGAAATGCTCTGACAATGATCCCAAATACCCTGTCAAATCAACATAGTACCAGCCTCAAAGAGTGCAGGTAAATTTGCTCGGTAAACAGGTTTTCACATCACTGATTGGAATAGATGCTGTGCACCAACAGGCTGCCAAATTTTCTGCATTAACAGGGGAACATAGAAACACAAGAAAATTGAAGCACATGTAGAAGCCACTTGGCCCCTCCAGCCTGCCCAACCATTCAATAGTCCTTTATTCCATGATCTTTCAAAATATTATTTATTTCTTCCTTAAGAACTGGTATTGCTATTTGCTTATTATTGTAGGGGTTAGGGTTAAACTTGGTTTGACGTGCTATCCAGTTAAATCATTCAATACATGAGTACATCAGGTAGTGCAAAAGAGAAAATAGAGTGCAGAATAAGGTGTTACACGACAGAGAAAGTGCAGATAAAAAGAAGTGCAAAGGGGCGCAACAAGGTAGGCTGAAAGATTGGGAATTGATCCCGAACACATGAGAGGTTCATTCAAGAGTCTGGCCTACACAACCCTCTGGGGTAGAGAATTCCAGAGATTTATCACCCTCTGCAAGAAGTTCCTATGCATCTCAGTTTTAAATGATTGCCTCACAACCTTATAACTATGAGTCTGAAAGAGGATCCCAGCCTGAAACATTGCCTCTCCAGTCCCTCAACAGATACTGCCTGAGCCGCTGAGTTCCTTCAGCAGTTTGGGTTTTGCTCAACTTTTTCAACAGTTTCTTGTGTCATCCTATAACGATGAATACTTTTGAGACTCTCCCCTTGACATCTGCTCTGCCATGGCTCCTAAGGACATTACAGTATATGTTTCGCGAGCACCCTTCATTCTCCAAAAAATTATAGATCTATAGATGACTTCACTCAAAAGTACTTTCTTGACTGTAAAGTGCATTTATATACCCGAAAAGGGATGGGCAATAGGTTCTACATGTGATTTCCTTCTTAATTTGGAAACATCTGTCCACCTCTGAAACAAGTGTATGAGTGAGCCCTGTTAAAATAATTAAAGGCATTTAGACATTTGAGGAACAGAATGGTTGAATACCTGCAGTAATATAAGGGGAAGATATCTTGATTTAGTTTGGTGCTTTAAGCTGGACAAATTGACAGTTTTATAGGGTAATTGGGTCGAAGGAAATTAGTAATTATGAATCACTGTTTGGGAGTGTCAACTATTAACAGGCAGAACTTCATTCACTCTACGTCACCCATCCATATTATCCATGTCTAATCGTGAATCTGTTTATGTGCACTCTGTAGAAGTTATACTTGTATGACAATGTTTTACCAAGTTCCTTTCTTGTACAGACAGTGCATCGAAGCTATAGTTTCATTGGGCATCAAGAACAAGTGGAAGAATATATTTTGACAGCAGGTGCATTCTTGAACATCTTTGGCATCTTATCCTATGGCCCAGTTAGACTTTTCTTCGGTGACACATCACCATGGTGACATCCTTTATTTTTCCCTTCGAGCAGTGTACTCAATTTTGTTTTTCCCACAAGTCATTTCAGGTCACTGATTCTTTTGTGACAATCTCCGGGCGGTTTGACGAGGCGTGAATGCTTTTGTTTGCCTTTTTCTCCGATCCTTGCCCAGGCGCTTGTTCTTCTTTTTAATTTTAGTAGCAAACGCTTTGGCTCCAGAGCGACACAAATAAAATCCTGATGTTTGGCAAAACTGGTACGACGAAGATTGGGATGTTCATATTTGGAGAGAATGCTGCCGGGCATATATGATGCCAAACTCATTTGCATTCATTAGCATGTATTACAATATCACGATTGTCATGGAAGTGGTAGATTTGAATAATGGCATCCAAAGTATGGGGTGTCATCTTAACCCTTGGTGTGCCGTTACAAATTCATGAAGGCACATTGTAACCATGACACTGACGAACATCAGGATATGCTTAAGAAGGGAACTGGAGACGTTGGTTTACACCGAAGATAGACACAAAATGCTGGAGTAACTCAGCGGGTCAGGCAGCATCTCTGGAGAAATGTAATAGGTGGCGTTTCAGGTCGAGACCCTACATCAGACCAAAGGAATAGGCAACGTTTCGGGTCGAGGCCCTTCATCAGACTGACATCAAGATATGTACGCAATGTCTGTTCGAGAAAGGAAGTCGGTGAAGCATTAATATCACCAAGATGGCGCAGAAGCCAGGCATCTCTTTACCTGATGGTCCCAGAGGTTGATCTGCAAGCATTCATTAGAATCGCTCCACTCTATTATTTATTCCCTTCACTTCACGCTGCATCGGCAAGGTCGCCAACATAATCAAGGACGAGTCTTGCCTCGGACACTCCCTTTAATCCCCTCTTCCATCAGGCACAAAAGTGGTACAAAAGTGAGAAAACGCCCACCTCCAGATTCAGGGACAGTTACTCCCCAGCTGTTATCAGGCAACTGAACCATTCTATCAACAATGAGATAGCGGTCCTGAGCTATTATCAACTTCAGGGCCTGTTTCCCTGCTGTATCTCTAAATTAAACTAGACTAAACCACTCCACACTGCCTGCGTTTGCTTTCAATGACTGGTGTATAAGAACACCCAAGCCTCTTCAAACATCAACACTTCCCAATCTATTAGTGTCAGTATTGGTTCATTATTGTCAAAGGCTACATAAACACACACTGCCACACTGCGATACTTAAAGTGCATTGTTACAGCAATAATTTTTGTGCATGCACAGTATTTTCCCAGATTACATGATGGCTGCACTAATATAATTGTCATATTTTTTAATCATTTTCCTTGTTCACCTGACCACCTTGCAGAAATCATTGCCAATTGCTGCCAACTTTGGAATCGACCATATGTGTACTTCTACACAGAATATGTTCCACCCAAAATCATCCACGGCCATGCCTACTTAAGTCAATTTCACTTTGCAACCAGCACTATATCCCTTTATTTATAGGTTTTAGAACAATACTTTTAAGTTAATGGGTGCACCTTCGGAAGATGCTGCTATTTTTTTTGATCACGTTTAAGTTTGATATGCTTCATGCTTTTTGAATATGCATGCATTTCCCTGGCGGTTTTCTTATATTCTTTCACAGGATTCAGCCTTCTCTTTCAATGCCCATTCCTCTTCCCTTTGATAAGGTGGCGTTGGTCTGACTCCCTGAGCTGCTGCAGTGCCCGAGGTGAAGCTTGTTCAGTTGAGTGGCTTTTTGGGTCATTTCAAAGGGCGGTTAAGAGTCAAGCACACCAGTGGGTCTGGAGTCACATACAGTCCAGACAGCAGAGTTCTTTCCCTGAAGGACATTCATGAACGCATAACTTTTTACAACAAATCCAACAGTTTTGTAGTAATAGTCTTTTATTAAAGCAACAAACTTTTTCATAAACTGTAGAAACAAAAAACTGCAGATTCAGAAGTCATGATGTAGTTCTACAGGACCTTGATTGGGCCGCATATGGAGTATTGCGTGCAGTTTTGGGTGTCCCAATATGGGAAAGTTGTGTAGGCTTTGGGGTAGATGTTTACTAGAATGATGCCTGGATTAGAGAGTATTAGCTACAGGGAGAAGTTGGACATACTTGCATTATTTTCTTTGGAAACCCAGAGATTTTGTGCAGATGTGACAGAATTATATGAAATAATGGGAATTATAGATAGCGTAAACAATCGGAATCTTTTTCCCACGATGCAAAAATCAAATAATAGAAGGCATAGCTTTAAGGTGAGAGGGTCAACGTTTAAAAGAGACATGCAGGGCAAATTATTTTAGACAGATGGTAATGGGTGGCTGTAACGTGCTGTCAGGGGTGGTGGTCGAGGCAGATACGATAGTGACATTTAAGAGATTTTTGGATAGAAATACGGATATGCAGGGAATAGAGGGAGATGGGTCATGAGCAAGTAGATAAAAGTTGGTCTTGGCATCATGTTTGGCACAGACATTGTGGGATGAAGGGGTTGTTCTTGTGCTGTACAGTATTATGTTCTATGTCTATATATGCACAATCAGATCTGACACACAGCAATGTGATAATGAGAAGAAAATCCATATTTTGGTGATGTTGATTGCATGGCAAACTTGCAGTATTCCGATATATTTTCTACCTACCCATATGGGCAGGTGTCTTACCCCTCGTTGAGCTGGTGTCTTGAGGAGTGAAAATGTTCCCCACTGATTAGAATTATGAACAACTTACAGAAATATGGGTTTAACTCACAGAAAGGCACTCAATAAAAAGTCCAGATCAGCATTTAAACTTCATTGTATGCCACCGGAACTGACAGACGGCAGCTCAGAACAAATATCAAGAGCTAAGGTGCTGAAACAGCAGCCAGGAACAAAATAAACACCATTAGGGGCAATGTGCAGAGACAAAGAAAAAGCTGAACAGTAAAGCCATCCTACTAGAGGGACAAATAACAGCTGACTTCAAAGAGCGAGCGATGTGGACTGCAATAATCATTAGGTTTTAATTCTCCCTCCCCCACACCTCCACCTTCCCTCTCCCTCCCTCTCCTTCTCCCCCTCTCCTTCTCTCCCCCTCTCCTTCTCTCCCCTTCTCCATCTCTCTCCCTCTCCTTCTCTGCCCCCCCCCCACCTAGCCTTTAGCCCACTCCTCCCCGATTTAAGGCCCATCTACACAATTAAATGGCCGAACCATTCTCTTAGCTTCACTTTGCCACCAAGTGTGTTAATGCACACTTAAGTGTGTAAATGGCAGGCCCAGATGAGTTGAGGAGAAACCAGGTTCAGTTTAGTTTATTCCCACATGCACCAAGGCGGCATTAAACTCCTTGTATGCATGAAACTCACAGAATAAAAAGTATACATATAGTAAAGATATATACAATACATACAACGACAAGTGCAAAACAGCGGAATGGTGCGAGATTATAATGTGATCCAAAGTAGAGTAAAAAGAATTGAAGTACAATAACAGAACAACTTAATGAGGTAGAGTTCAGAGTAAGAGTGCATGGCAGCACCTCCAAGAAGGCAGTGTGAAAGAGGTGTTAAAGAAGGAACTGCAGATGCTGGAAAATCGAAGGTACACAAAAATGCTGGAGAAACTCAGCGGGTGCAGCAGCATCTATGGAGCAAAGGAAATAGGCAACGTTTCGGGCTGAAACCCTTCTTCAGATTGGCTCAGGAGTCTAATAGTCAAGAGAGAGTCAAGGGTCAAGAGTATTTTATTGTCATATGTCTTGAAATGGAACAATTACATTCTTACCTACCAGCAATGAGGAAGAAGCTGAAGTCCGAGTTTTCAAACTCCTATCTTCTTCCATCCGAGGTCAAATTTCCTGTCCCTTGAAAAGGCAGTCTGCAGTAACGAAATACATCCATAGAAAATTAGTCAACAGCAGCGGAGTTGAGGAGGAGACCATAGTGTGGCACGGTGGCACGGCAGTAGAGTTGTTGCATTACAGCGCCAGAGTCCCGGGTTCGATCCTGACTACGGCTGCTGTCTTTACGGAGTTTGTACACTCTTCCTGAGATGGTGTGAATTTTCTCCGGGTGCTCCGATTTCTTCCCACACTCCAAAGACGTACAGGTTTGTAGGTTAATTGCCTTCAGCAAGTTGTAAAATTGTCCCCAGTGTGTGGGATAGTGTTAGTGTATGGGATGATAGCTGGTCGGCACAGACTTGGTGGGCCAAAGGGTCTGTTTCTGCGTTGTATCACTAAAATCTGAAGCAACAGCACCGTCCACTTTTACAGGAGCTAGGTTACAGCAAATCCTCTGAAAGCTCTTCTCACGCAATGCTAGAGCTGCAGTATTAGGATAAGTAAACCAAAGACTGGCTGTGTTAAAGTGCATCTCAACAGAGGATTTTATGTTCTGTTTTTAAATATGGATGCCACTGTCTGGAGAGTTGAACGTGAGATCTTGTCCAAAGCTAGTGCCAGTTTTGAGGGAATCCAGTCCCTGGTGGAAGTGTTGCCTGCCCCCCTCCTCCAGAGGTTCTAAGTATCCCATAAGGACAGCAAAGATCTCCCATTATGAATCCTCACCCACAGTAGGAAATCTCTTACAAACAATTTAAACCATGAAAATATAGTGAAGTAAGTAAACAGTGACATAGGGCTAGCATCACTGGGCAAATGAGTGTAATTGGGATTAATGCGCTAACATCCCCTGGTTTGGACCTGAGGGCCAGGTGTGAAGTGCATCCTGATTCTCTGTATGTCTGATCTCCACAACTTCACTCATGAAAGTGGTCGGATGTGTTGGCATCACTCCAGACCTCTACCTATCGCTGGCCTTGCATGGAGGTTCAAGATTTTCTGGGGACCAAGGAGCTAAAGGATAATGGTCCCCTTGACGTAGACCAAGGATGAGATTCCCTACAATGGTTGAGGATTGTGGGAGAACCCTTTCCTGTCCTTCAGTGATACTTAGAAGCCTCTGCAGGAAGACTCTTCAATCATCTCATCAGAAAGGCAATGGCTTCAGCAGAGATTGGATGCACTTGCACCAGAGTCTTGAATTATCTCTGGCGTTTAACTCTCTGGAGAAAGATTTGATTGATTGATCGATCAATCGATTGATTGATTGCTTTATTGATTGCTGATTTATTTATTTATTTACTGATTTATTGATTGAAAGATCCAGCATGGAAACTGGGCTTTGGGCCCAACGAATCCATGGCGACCATCAATCTCCTGTTCACACTGGTTCTGTGTTATCCCATTTTCGCTTCCATTCGCAACACACTAGGAGCAATTTACAGAGGCCAACTAATCTGCAAACCCACACATCTTTGAAATGTAGAAGGACACTACCCACACAGTTACAGACACAACATGCAATCTCCACACGGACAGCATCCAAGGACAGGATTGAACCCTGATCACTGGCACTGTGAGGCAGCAGCTCTAGCATTTGCACCACTGTGCCACCCACAACCTCATAAGCTGCTTGCCTCAGAGGCAAGATTGCTGCTCAGCCATCCATGACTGATATACAAAACCTGTACAACACCATGATAGCAAAATAGTACAGAAAGATGCATCATAGATGCAGAGCAACTGACTGTAAGTGAGCAATGAAAATCACATTGTTCTGCAAAGCATAGGATAATAATAAATCAATCAAGAGATTTTTATTTTAATGAGGTTCTGGAATTTGTTACATTAGTGAGACTTATCCAATGGATTGAGAAGCTGTAACGTGGATTTATACATGTAATCCACTTCACCTTAACCCTGTAATCTACGTTTACAGGAAGACAGAACGTGCTTACTGGTTGATAGCTAATAACAGTACTGTGCTTGAATGCCACAAATCATCGAGGTTGTGAACACCTAAAAAGGGACAGCATAAACTTATAGTTGCACAGTATAATTAAGCAGAAATGATAGATCCAGAAAGAGATGAAGACATTTTTTTTCCTACCCAGTAAGTTGTGGGTATCATGAAAGAAGCATAGAGACGTCGAGCCATACAGCGCGTAAACAGGCCCTTCGACCCAACCTAGCCATGCCGGACCGTGGTGCCCCATCTAAGCTGGTCCCATTTGCCCGTATTTGGCCCATATCCCTCTAAACTTTTCCTATCCATGTATTTGTCCATTTGTATTTTAAATGCTGTTATAATACTTGTCGCAACTACCTCCTCTGGCAACCCATTCCATATTCCAACCATCCTCTGAGTGAAAAAGATGTCCCTCAGGTTCCACTTATATTTTCCCTCTTGCCTTAAACCTATGTCCTCTGATTCTTGATTGCCCAACCCTGGGAAAAATACTCTGCGTATTTGCCCTTTCCTCATCATGATTTTATACATCTCTATAAGGTTGCACCTCATCCCCCTTCACTCCAAGGAATATGGTTTGACATGATAGACTAGGCTGCCCCCACAATTCTGCAAGTCCTTGGGGTTTGGGTAGTAGTTGCTATTTCAAGCTGTGATACATCTGGATAGATGTATCCAGTCTGAAGAAGGGTTTCGGCCCGAAACGTCGCCTATTTCCTTCGCTCCATAGATGCTGCTGCACCCGCTGAGTTTCCCCAGCAATTTTGTGTACCCCCATACATCTGGATAGGATGCTTTCTATGGATGTCATCCAAATTATATGCCATTCCTACCAAAATCCACCTCACATTTATTTGGATCACACTACATCTGTGGAGAGAGAAACAGAATTAATGTTTCACATTAATAACCATCCATCTGTATTCTGAAATGTCAAACTTATTTCCTCCTCCACAGAAGCTGCAAGATGTCCTGAGTATCTTGTATCTCCAGTGGTATTCTCTTTATTCTGGCAATCTATTTTACTGCTTGCCCCCTGGCTTTTTCCATTTGATAGAGTAGCACAAAGAGAATGAAGGAGAATGGGTTTGAGAGGGAAAGATAGATCAGCCATGGTTGAATGAAAGAGTAGGTGATCGATGGGCAGAATGGCCTAATTCTACTTCTATCGCTTATGAACTGGGCACGGTGGTGTAGTGGTAGAGCACCAGTGACCCGGGTTCGATCCAGACTCTGGGTGCTAGACTGTACGGAGTTTGTACGTTCTCCCTGTTTTCTCCGAGATCTTCGGTTTCCTCCCACACTCCCAAGAGGTACCGATTTGCAGGAATAAATGGCTTGGTATAAATGTAAATTGACCCTAGTGTGTGTAGGGTAGTGTTAGTGTGCGGGGATTGCTGGTTGGTGTGGACATGGTAGACCGAAGGGCCTGTTTCAGCACTGTATCTCTAAACAAAACTAAACTAAACTAAACTAAACTAATGAACTTGAAGGAATGAGTATAACTTGAGACCATTGTGTTAAAGGGCCTGTCCCGCTTTCGTGATTTTTTGGCGACTGCCGGCACCCATCATAGCCGCAGCAGGACATAGTCACACCTGCTACGACCATGACGGGTACCAGCAGTCGCCAAAAAAACGCGTATAAGAGCTGTTCTACTACCGTGACCTAATTGGTGAGTTTAGAAGAGCTTAGGAGAGTTGAAAAAGTGTCATGTTGAAGACCTCCTTCGACCTCCTTTGACTATGTTGAAGACTAGCTTCGACTAGCTTCGGGAAAATTGGACACCGAATAGTGGAGAGTGAAGTCGACCTCCTTCGATCCCCATTTGACCTCCCTTCGACTATGTTGAAGACTATCTATGACTACCTTTGACTACCTTCGATTACCTTCGACTACCCTCGATTACTACGAATAACATGCCGACCTACTACGACCTACCTCGACTAAACCTACGAGTAAAAAAATATACATTTTTTCCATGGCGACCTTTTTTCACTTGCAGGCATTTTTCAGCATGTTGAAAAATATACCGCAACCTCGCTGAGGCCTCGAGTACGCGGGGACCACTCTCGAGCATGAAGGAGAATTACAAAGACCTCCTAGGACCTCGTGTCGACCATGCTGCGAGTATGAGTCGAGGGCAAACTCTTCTGAATTCGCGGATTAGGTCGCCGCAGTGGGACAACCCCTTTAGTGGGACAAGCCCTTAAAACAGCTACCAAGAAACCAAGTCAAGAATCCAGGAGAACTGTGCCCACAAGGGAGACAGGAATAGAGATTTAGAGTGTAGGACAATGGAGAGGAGCGTAAATGCCAGTGTGGATTAGTTGGGCCCAATGTCTTGTTTCTGTGATGTATAATTCCAGAATTATTCCCGTCACACAGAACAATTAAAAGTACAGAACAGGAACAGGCCCTTCGGCCAACAATGTCTGAGCCGAACATGATGCCAAGATGAACTAATCTTGTCTACCTGCACATGATCCATATCCCTCCATTTCCTACATGCCCATACGCCTATCCAAAAGTCTCAAATGCCACGATTATATCTGATTCCACCACCACACCTGGCAGCGCATTCCAGGCACCGAACACCCTCTATGTAAAAAGCGTACCCTGCTCAGCTCATTTATGCCTTCAAGTCTTCGACATTTTCACTCTGGGAAAAAGGTCACAAACACACATGGACCTCCACTCCATGGTATGTGTGATGGTACACGCTGGTACAGCATAGCTAATATTTTGAAAAAACGAATATTATTATTAATAATATTATAAAATTCAAACATCCAACAAATGTACAAACATAATTCCTGGGAAGGTATGTCATTTCCTGTCTCTCCATTTGTAGCGATTATTCTTTCTTATCCAATTTAGGTTTAGCTCTAGGTTTATCATTGCTACATGTGCTGAGATATAGTGAAAGACTTTTGTTTTTCTGCTATTCAATCAAATCAGATATTGCTATACATGTGTACAATCAAGCTAAACCCAAGTACAACAAGAGAAAGACACCAGATGGAGAAGCTAGTTTCTCATCGTCATATCATGACGGTTCCAAATAAAAAGTCCAATGTCCCCAATGAGGTAGGTTGCAAAATCATGCCTATGGAAGAACTGATCATAAGTCTGATACAGGTCCACCACTGATTTTCTGGCACTGATGGTCCAGCCCCTCTTATAATCCAGACAAATTCCCCGAGATGCCCCCCGTAAATGGTGCCCAGGCAGGATGAGGTGGCTGATCCTGGCCTCATCGGGACTTCCACACCGATCGGCTGTTCGAATTTGCCCCCTGTGGCCGGCAGATCCATTCCCATAGCCGGCTTCTGCGGTCGACTTTGTCTTGGCCCCACGAGTTGATGACCTTTGTTGGTCCGACAAAACGGATAACCCAGAAAGGCTTGGGAAGTGAGGGTGTCGGAAAATTGGTGGTGGATCCGTAATAATCTTGTGTTCTCTTGATGCATCTATTACAGTACTATGGAGGCATGGTTACCCTATCGAATGATTTTTGCGTAATTTCCGACTCGGGGACAACGAACATGTTCGTTATCCAGGAACAAAGTATAATCTTAGAAGCGAATTTACTGTTCTGAAGTATAACCGTCTCAGAGCCTAGGCAGTAGCACATTCTGCTTGAGGGGGGAACGATACAGCTTGGCAGTGATCTGTTTAAACACTGTGTGAGATTTTGTTATTAAACACGTTCCCTTAATGAAGTATTTTGGTGCAGATTTGGCAGCCCCATGTGTTCGCTTCGGCAGTGACTTTGCGATTCGCTATGTGCACAGTTACAGAAGGTAGTTGCCAACTGAAATTCTCAGCAGCTGCCATGTTAAGCAATTAAGGTGGATGTACCCTGTTTACTTTGTGTAATAATTAACCAAGCAAAACCACCAAGATCCAGACGATGATTGCTTCAATATTCAGAAAATAATGCCACTTAAGTCATTCACAATAAACATTGCAAAGCACTTTTAGGGCAGAAAGCCTAACTGTATCTATCACTGCAATCCATTTTCTTAGTGTTCACCCTTGGACCATGGAAACAGGCCATTCGCCTCTTCCGCTGCCTGTCAATCAGGTTGTGCCTGATATGTACCAGTACAGATTTACCCAGTCCTTCTCTCACTCTTAATACATGCATATAATTGAAAAGCTCACGCTCCTGGGTCTGAAATTTCCTCTTGTTCCTTCGCCTCAGCAGTTCCTTAAAGGAGAAAGCTTCAGTTTGCCTCCAACCTTTCAATAAAGTAGAGCTTCCCGACACTATCCATGAACAGCTAAGCTATAATTTTAAGCAACGATGATCAAGGAACAGTAGAGCCTCCACCTATCTTTTCATTCCTTTGTTCTATATCTCCCCATATCATCGTCGTCTATATCTCTCGTATCCCTTTCCCCTGATTCTCAGTCTGAAGAAGGGTCTCTACCTGAAACATCACTTATTTGTTTTCTCAAGAGATACTGCCCGATCCGCTGAGTTACTCCAGGTTTTTGTGTCTATCATCGGTTTAAACCAGCATCTGCAGTTCCTTCCTACATATAATTTTAAGCTTTAGGTTCTGGTCCCTGGTGAATATTGATTAGATTTGCTTAGTTTCGTTTAGTTCAGTTTAGTTTAGTTTAGTTTAGTTTAGTTTCGTTTAGTTCAGTTTAGTTTAGTTTAGTTTAGTTTAGTTTAGTTTAGTTCAGTTTAGTTTAGTTTAGTTTAGTTTAGTTTCGTTTAGTTCAGTTTAGTTTAGTTTAGTTTAGTTTAGTTTAGTTTATTTTAATTTAGATATACAGCATGAAAACAGGCCTTTGGGCCCACCGAGCCCATGCTGATTAGCAGTCACCCATACACTAGTTCAATCCTACACACTAGGGACAATTGACAGAAGACAAACAATCTACAAACCTGCACACCTATGGAAAGTGAGAGGAAACCGGAGCAGTTGGAGGAAACCTACACAGTCACAGGGAGAACGTACAAACTCCACACAGCAGCACCTGTGGTCTCCACCTTACAGTATGTTAATGCATAGCCTTCTTCACATTTCAAGTGTTATTCAGTTTCATCGTGTTAGGGGTTCACTAAATTGGTAGTGTTGGCACCCTCTGTGTACAAAGCACCAATGGACAATTCAAATTTCAGGTGTTTGTGAGGCTTTTACATGGGACTTATCCCCTCAATGTCTAGTGGCAGCAGGATCTTAGACTACAGACAATTCCCCACAAAGGTTTTGCATGTAGATTGGAGAGTACTCTGTTATAGAGCTGTTTGGGATGAACCTCAACAAGGATCCTGTCCCAGTCCTATAGTTCACAAAGAGGTGGGCAATCGTCTCTCACCCTCATTGCATCTGTCTTGAAGGCAACGTGCACTGCAGGTGAGAAAGCGACTGAGAAGGAAGGAAGGATCTGATGGGAGTGCTGCCAGTTAACCAACATCTCAGTGATGGAAGGGTCTCGACCCGAAACGTCGCCTATTCCTTCTCTCCATAGATGCTGCCTCACCCGCTGAGTTTCTCCAGCATTTGTTTCTACCTTCTCAGTCATGGCTGGTGAGTCCTGGTGATGAGGCATTCTGCCAAGTGTTTTAGATGCATCAATGGGATGCATGAGTTGATTGCAAGCCAACATTTATTGCCAAACATTGATGGGCAAGCCTGGATTAGAGGGTTTCAGCTACAGGGAGAGGCTGGATAGACTTGAATAGTTTTCTCTGAAATATCAGAAGTTGAGGGGAGACTTGATAGAAGTATATAAAATTATGAGAGGCATAGATAGGGTAGACAGTCAGAACCATTTTTCCATGGTGGAGATATCCAACACCAGAGGGCACAGCTATAAGATGAGTGGAGATATGCGGGCATGTTTTATACAGAGACTGGTGGGCCTGGAACACATTGCCAGGGGTGGTGGCGGACGCAGATACAATGGTGGTGTTTAAGATGCTTTTAGGTAGGCACATGAAAGTGCAGGAAATAGAGGGAAATAGATCTTGTATAGGCAGATGAGATCAGTTTAACTTGCCATCATGTTCGGCACAAACATTATTGGCTGGCCCCGTTCATGTGCTGTACTGTTTTATGTTCGATGATTACAGAAAAGCAGAGTACTTCTAATCCGGAATAGTGGGAGAAATGTGTGTACAACATCCCCATTTAAATTGAATGGCTTAATGCACCTTTTTAGGAGAATGGACATTTGAGTGCACTGTGAAGTTTAATACAATAATATTGCTAGCATCAACCTCTGGGCTTCACAATGGTTTCACAATGCTGCCCACGGGTGCGTTTTCTGTACTAAATGGCCACCATATTTTCTAAATTAGAAATATGGGTTCAAATGATTTCTTGGTTGTGAACCAAATAGAACCAACGAGAGACAAGAAACTGTACAAGAAGTACAGGTTTTTTAATTGTGCAGGAAGGAACTGCAGATGCCAGTTCATACTGAAGATAGACACAAAATGCTGGAGCAACTCAGCGGGACATCGGTGTGGTGTGGGTAGAGGGTTCCCACTTAGGGTAATAGGGTAGTATGTTTATTATGGTAACATGCTTGATAACAAGCATGCCTACTGTGATTTCCCAATGAAAATAGGGTAAGGTGTGAAAAAGACAGATCAGAGCAGACGACGATCAAGGAAATATCGACTGGTTCATTGTCAGTTCTCCGACTAGTTTCATTGTCCTCCTGATTAATTTTACTGATTGTATGCCTCGTTGTCACCTCCCCCTCAGCTAACAATGAACTATTCGACATCTTCTTGATCATCGTCTGCTTTGATCGTCGGCTTTTCACACCTTACCCTTCCATATCTCTAGTTTCCCTCTCCCCTGACTGTCAGTCAAGAGTCAGCTCCCGACCTGAAACGTCACCCATTCCTTCTCTCCAGAGATGCTGCCTGTCCCGCTGAGTTACTCCAGCACTCTGTGTCTGTATTCAGGTTTTTTTAATTGTCTTTTGCAAAGCTAACATTGGTCTATCAATCAGACCCTGCTTTCGGTTTGCTGACCTATGTGTGTAAAAAAAAGAACAGATTGAATTCTTTTAAATTGTCAAAAAATTATCCGTACCCATGAATATGAAGCAAGGCTGTCCTCATTGAAAGATTCAATTTAGCAGAGTATTTTAATCTCACCTGCGACAGCATAATTAATGCAGAAGTGCTCAGGAAGTGCAATTAAAATTCTAAAATAAATGGTCTATTAGCACACTAAAGGCTAGAAATTAATGTTGCCAACACTGGCGGGAGAAAGCTTAAATGTTTGTACAGCGTTCCCATTTAAAATAAATAGGTTAATGCATCTATTAGAATAATGGTTGATGGAGTACACAGAAAGGTTTGATCCGCTAATATTACCAGCAGTGACTTCTAGGCTTTAATGGTTTTACAATCTGGGGCAGAGATCATATTGATTCTCCAAGAGGAAGAAAGACATTGAGACCGAGCCTTTTATGAATTATCAATACACTTGATAGAAATAAAGCACTTCAAAAATGTACAGTAGCTGTATAACGAATGATCAAATGGTGTACAGTGAAGTCAAATCTTCCAGTCGGGATGACATTTTTGAATTTGATAAGTATTCATTCTGAAGAACATTATAAATTGTGAACTATTTAAATCCTGGCAAACTGACCGTGGTCTAATGAGACATATTAGTGCCTTAAAGAGACCTTTTCCATTGTTCAGGTAGCCTCTTTAAAGTTGATTTCCTTGTCCAATAGATGGCAGTGTAGAATGTGCAAATATCTCAGTGCTGTAACTCAGACCTTGATAACAAGCATGCCTACTGTGATTTCCCAATGAAAATTATTTTTATTTCCTTCAGCAACAATAAAACGCTGTCCATAAATCAACCGCGAGGCTTGCTTAATTTAATCTGGATTCAACCGCTCGAGGTCGCACTTGAACTGACCTCAAAGATACCACCTGTGTCGTAGTCAGTCAGACATACAAGGCAATTTGCAGGTTGTGTTTCTATTTCCATAACTCAGAATGATTAGATCTTGATTAATGAAGATGTTATTTAGGACTTGCGGTGTTACTGACTGCCGGGCGCTGCTGTGAAGCTGTTTCCATTTTGCACCACAGTCAATGGCGCTTGACTTGATGATGTGTCCCACATGTTGACTGCAGCTGCAGGAACACTCTGATATACTCCAGTAATACCTGTTCCCATATCTTGCCCCCCACCCCACACACTCCTGCAGACAAGCTTGGTAATATCTCTGGACATTGCTGCGAAAACATCTCTACTGCAGTTGTAATCTTTTAATATACAGCACACTAGTGAGTGGGTGGGTGAGTGAGATTCAGCATGGAAATAGTCCCTTCAGCCGAGCATCTACCTCCCATTTATAGTAATCCAACATTATTCCCACTTTATTCTCCCCTAGTTGCTACCCGTCATGCACACACTAGGGGGCAATTTACAGAAGCCAATTAACCTACAAACCTGCATGTCTTTGGAATATGGGAGGAAACTGGAGCACCCAGAGAAAACCCACGTGGTCATAAGGATGATGTACAAATTCCACGCAGACAGCACCCGTATACAGGATTGAACGTCATCACAAAGAGAGAGACCATTTGGTCACTCACGCCTCTACTGGTCTTTGAAGGAATTATCCAAATATCCCCAAATGCCCTGTTCAGTTCCCAGAGCCCCAACAGTTTTATACTTTTCAAATAACCATATAACCATATAACAATTACAGCACGGAAACAGGCCATCTCGACCCTTCTAGTCCGTGCCGAACACGTATTCTCCCCTAGTCCCATATACCTGCGCTCAGACCATAACCCTCCATTCCTTTCCCGTCCATATAACTATCCAATTTATTTTTAAATGATAAAAACGAACCTGCCTCCACCACCTTCCCTGGAAGCTCATTCCACACAGCCACCACTCTCTGAGTAAAGAAGTTCCCCCTCATGTTACCCCTAAACTTCTGTCCCTTAATTCTCAAGTCATGTCCCCTTGTTTGAATCTTCCCTACTCTCAGTGGGAAAAGCTTATCCACGTCAACTCTGTCTATCCCTTAAACAATTGCCTTTTGAAATTCATAATTCAATCTGCTTCATTATCCTTCCAGGCAAGATATTCCACACCAGAACAACTCACAGCATGGAAAAATGGTGACTTCCCTTCTCGGCAGTCTCTCCAACCGAGATGCGTGTCCTGTGTTTGCTGTCCCTTCTATCTGTAGAAGGAGCTTTCCCTCATTCACCTTATCAAAGCTATCCCTGAATTGTGAAGATAAGGACATAAAACATTGACTCTTTGTGCCCATTCTGGTGTTCATTCATATCATTGTCCTTTTCATTTCTAACCATTTAGAAAGCACCACGAGTCCCATAATCTTTGAATTCCCCTAACATCCAAAACTCAGTGACCAGGCCTTCACAGTCCCCTTGAGGAAAAAAAAGTCCACAGATTCACTACCCTCTGGGTGAAGAAATTTCAATACATCTCTGAATTTAATGGTCAATCCTATAACATGATCTCTGCTTTGAGACAAACCTTCCTGGGAAATATCTTCCGAACATCCATCATCTTGTAAGTTTCAGTGAGTTTGCTTCTCCTTCTTCTAAACTCCAGACTATAAAAGTCCAATCTTTTAAAGCTGTCTTCATGAAATAATTTCTCCACCACAGGAATCCATCTGATGACATGATCACAATGAAAGGTGGTGCTGGCTCGAAGACCAAATGGCCTCCAAATGGCCTCCTCCTGTACCTATTTTCTATGTTTCTATTTTCTATGACCCGTCATCACTCTTCCTGTATTGGGAGTATATTCCTAAACAAGGTATGGAGACCAGAACTGTCCACAAAATGTAAGCTATTGACACATCAGGGTCCTGTATAATTGCAGGAAGACACATAAGCTTCACTTAATTTAAAGAGAAGTTGATGTGGTTGTACATAAGATGTGGAGGCTTTGGAGAGGGCACAGAAGAGGTTTACCGGAATTTTTCCCCGGATTATTTGACTCCAATTAAAAAATTGTTCTGTTCTTTCAATGTTTTATACCAAAGTGAATGACTTCACATTTTCTGCATCATATTTCACGTGCTTCTTCCTTGCAGATCCTATATCATAGAACATAGAAAAGCACAGCGCAGAAACAGGCCCTGCCACTTCATCTCTCTGCCAATGGCAACCTCACCTCCAACTGCTCTGTCCCAAGGAGTTATAATTTTTGCTGCAAATCTCCCCACCATCTGACCTCTTTTTCTCTTCCTAGTGGACCCTCCTTCAAGCTACTCCTTTGACAAAGGTTTCGGTCTGCTGTACTGATGAGCTGGTTTGCGATCACGGCTCGATTGTAATCGTGCACTGCCTTTACGCTGACTGGATAGCACGCAATAAAAAGCTTTTCGCTGTACCTCGGTACACGTCAGATGCAAAAATGGCGATGATGGGAAAGGAGCAAAAGAGTTTCAGACAGAAGGCCTTCCTTAGTGAAGTCTCGAGGAAAATACTGTTACAGTAGTGACTCTTCAGGAAATTGGAAAATAGCTTAATGTGGCTATTGAGAGGTCTGGACCGGGTTCAGAGAACTATTCATAAATTCATCTACATAAGTCAATGGAGCAGAAGTAGTCCATTCGGCCCATCGAGTCTACTCCGCCAATCAATCATGGCTAATCTATCTCTCCCTCTCAACCCCATTCTCCTGCCTTCTCCCCATAACCATTGACACCCTTACCAATCAGGTAGCTGTCAATCTCTGCTAAAAATAACCACCGACAGCCGTCTGTGGCAATGAATTCCACAGATTCACTGACTACAGAAATTCCTCCTAGTCTCCTTTCTAAAGGTACATCCTTTAATTCTGAGGTTATGCCCTCTGTTTCTAGACTCTCCAACTAGTGTAAACGTCCTCACCCCATGCACTCTATTCAGGCCTTTCACTATTCGGTATGTTTCACTGAGGTCCCCCTCCATTCCTGCTGGTGACAAGGCCAATAAGTGGAGGTTATGGGATCGTGGAGTCGTACAACATGGAACCAGACCAACTCAACCATGCTGACCTATCTAGGCTTATCCCATTTGCCTGCATTTGCCCGATATCCCTCTTAACCTTCCCTCTCCACGCTCCTGTGCAAATGTATTTGAAATGTTGGTATTGTGCCTTCCTCAACCACTTCCTATGGTAGCTTGTTCCAGAAACCCAACACTCTCTTGTGTGAGCAGGTTCCCATCAGGTTCCTATTAAATCTTTCCCAACTCACCTACAACCCGTGCCCTCTAGTTTTTTGATTCCTATGAAAGGCTGTGTGCAGTTATCCCCTCAACGCACCCTCGTGATTGAAGAAATTAATTGAATAAAGAGCCTGATATATTTTTGTTTGTTGGTGATTCCACAAATCATGTGTAAAGGGAGATTGGACAGATTCTGAGCAACACGAAGGGTCACAGACAAGATGTGGACTAATCTTAGCTGCAGGTTTCAACCGATACAGGTAATGTGGGCCATTTAGTTTGATCTCTGCTCAACGTCTATGTTTTTTAAATTGTAATTGCAGCCTGTTATTGTGTCTCAGTGTATGCCGAGATGCAGAGAGAGTACACTGCCATGTAAAGGACAATTTAGTAAGTTTTACGCACGTATTAAGTGTGCCGCAGTGTTTACCAGAGATAATTCGTGTTGCAGCAGATTCAGTCTCTCCTTTGTTAAAAGGTCAATGCTTTTAAACATGCGATTTATAGACAGTCTTTAAGAGCCTACACGGAAAATATCCCATATTCCCAATTCAGCAATGCTCTCTCTCCCTCTCTTCTCTCTCTCTCTCTCTGTCTCTGTCTCTCTGCCCCTCTCTCTCTCTGCCTCTCTCTCTCTCTCTCTCTCCTCAGCTCCCGGAGAGCTCCCTCTCCTCTCCTTCTCTCTTCTCACACTCTCTCGATCACTACTCTCGCCGCACTCTCTCTCTCTCCTCTCCTCTCTCTCTCTCTCTCTCTCTTCTCCTCTCTCTCTCTCTATCACACTCTCTCTCGCACTCTCTCTCTCACTCTCTCACGCATTCTCTTTTTCTCCATACACCCCCTTTCCTCACTCAACCAGAACCAGAACTCTCTCATCTGTGCCTCCTGCGCATTTGTGTCCTCCTGTTAAACCTGCCTCTTGTACCTTCAAGCTCCTTTGTTCTTTTTTTTGATATTTGTTTTAAATGCATCTGCCACTCTTTTGGCTCTCTGATCCAGCAACTTCCCTTGGGCTGAGATGTTAGTTTCCCTTGAATGCAGCTGGAAGACTCTGGGACAGATGTCCCATTTGCAGAGATCTCTCTTTGCTTATTTACCTTGCGCACTGCAACTGGAAAAAGGCTGCTTGTCATACTTGATGAAGTATGACGTGTGTGCCTGTGTGTGTGTGTGTGTGTGTGTGTGTGTGTGTGTGTGTGTGTGTGTGTGTGTGTGTGTGTGTGAGTGCGTGTATTAGTCTACGTCTGTGTGAGTTTGTATACATGTGTTTGTAAATCTGTACGTTCATATGTGTGGGTGTGCAAATACACATATGCACGTGTAAGTATGCGTGAGGGCCATACATGCATATATATTTTTACTTGAGACTCTGTGTATATTTGTGTTTTATGTTTGTATATATTCCGTGCAAGTGTGTGCATTTTTGCATTATGTGAATGTTCATATATGCATTTCGTAAGATAACATGTGTGCATATTTGTGTGCATGTGCACATGTGGATGTATGTGTATCTGTACATCTATATATTTTAATGCATGTGTGAATGTGTTAGTGTGGATAGGTAAGAAAGTGTGTGCGCGCATCCCAAATTGTGCACATGACTGCAAACATTGGTTCCAATATTGCTCTGTAAGATAAATTGCTTTAACTCCCTGCCACCTCTCTCCTGCCCCAAACGCTCAACAACAAAAAAAGAGATTAAATTTGCAACATGCAGCACATCATACGCTCTGAAGCAGATGGGATATGACCGGGAAGGAGTAAGGAACAGACAGGCAAATATCAGGTTGGCGTGGTGACAAACTCAGGTACAGCTGCAGCCTTGTATTGCATCAAGTACTTTTCGAGTACTCGAGCCACCTTCTGCAGCAGCAGTCTGCCGCAGCATCCAATGTCGTTTGAACTGAGCTTGAAAAATCTAACACTTCACTGTCATTTAATTTTCTTTCAGCTAAGTTATACTCAATCCCCTAACTTCCCCTCATTTTCCAGCATCGGTTAAAATAAGGAGCAACCTTTCCGATGTGCTGATATGGGTGGTGGAGATTAAATTTTCAGGTGTAAGCTAAAATTATCGGCGTACTGTGTTACAGCTGCCACCATGGTAACAATTCATCTTAAATCGGAAGAAAATAAAATATCTCCAGCCTGCAAAGCCAGAGTTATTGACCCCATCAAACATGGACAGAAGTTGTCAGAGAAAGTTGAGAATATTATGGATAATGCTGCATTGTTAACCCTATTTTGAATACAAGGTTCTAGTTTCACAAGTAGACAATGGGGTAATTTTAGGTCGCATCTGTGGATCACAAAACATGAATTGATTTTTTTGTAATCTACAGAACGGTAATCGATGTTAAAAGATTGGCTTGGTTTCACTTTCCCTCAAACGCTGCCTGACCTGATGAGTATTTTCTCCAAATTCTAAATGTGATTCCTCACATCCAGATTCGACACAATGGGTACTATGATGGCTGGGACAATATCAGGTGGCATAATGGCACAGCTGGTAGAGACGGTGCCAGATGTACCAGCACAGCACTATAAAACCCTGCAGGGTCCATGGTCCTGGCAAACTGCATATCCAGGGCTGTAGATAGGGCTTTAAACTGAATAGTGGATAGGTGGGTCAACAAATTTGAAATGTATGGGTGAAGTTAAAGGGAAGGGGCCACACGTGAGGTTGCTAAACAAGATGAGAGTCTGTGGTATTAGAGGGGAAATATTAGAATGGAGAGAAGGTTGGCTGAATGGCAGAAGACAAAGAGTCGGAATAAAGGGGGCTTTTTCTGGTTGGTGACTAGTGGTGTTCCACAGCGGTCGGTGTTGGGGCCACTACGCTATCATCAATGATTTGGATGAGGGAACTTTGTGGCCAAGTTCGCAGATGATACGAAGATAGATGGAGGGACAGGTAGGGGAGAGGAAGCAAGGGACTCTGCAGAAGGACTTGGACAGGTTGGGAGAGTGGGCAAAGAAGAGGCAGATGGAATACAGGGTAGCAAAGGGTGTGGTCATGCACTTGGGTAGTAGGAATAAAGATGGAGACGATTTTATAAATGGAGAGAGGATTCAGAAACCTGAGTTGCAAAGGCGACATGGGAGTGCTGGTGCAGAATTCACAAAAGGTTAATTTGCTATTTGAATAGGTATTAAAGAAGACAAATGCAATGTTAGCGTTTATTTTGAGAGGACTAAAATATAAAAACAGGGATGTAATGTTGAGGCTTTATAAGGCACTGGTCAGAACACTGTGAGCAGTTTTGGGCCCCTTATCTAAGGAGGCATGTGCTGGCATTGGAAGGGAACAGAGGAGGTTTATCTGGTGATGATTGGGTTAACGTATGATGAGCGTTTGACGGCCCTGGGGCTCTACTCGTAGAGTTTCAAAGGATGAAGGGGAACCTCATTGAAACTCACCGAATAGTGAAAGGACGAGATAGAGTGAATGTGGAGAGGATGTAATGGGAGAGTTTAGGACCAGAGGGTATAGCTCAGAATAAAAGGATGTACCTTTAGAAAGGAGATGTGGAGGAATTTATTTTGTCAGAGGGTGGTGAATCTGTGGAATTCATTGCCACAGATGGCTGTGGAGGCCAAGTTATCAGGTATTTTTAAAGCGGAGATTGACATGTTCTTGATTAGCGCGGATTTCATAGAAACATAGAAACATAGAAAATAGGTGCAGGAGTAGGCCATTCGGCCCTTCGAGCCTGCACCGCCATTCAATATGATCATGGCTGATCATCGAACTCAGTATCCTGTACCTGCCTTCTCTCCATACCCCCTGATCCCTTTAGCCACAAGGGCCACATCTAACTCGCTCTTAAATATAGCCAATGAACTGGCCTCAACTACCTTCTGTGGCAGAGAATTCCAGAGATTTACCACTTTCTGTGTGAAAAATGTTTTCCTCATCTCGGTCCTAAAAGATTTCCCCCTTATCCTTAAACTGTGACCCCTTGTTCTGGACTTCCCCAACATCGGAAACAATCATCCTGCATCTAGCCTGTCCATCCCCTTAAGAATGTTGTAAGTTTTCTATAAGATCCTCAAAGGTATGGGGAGGAGAATGGGGTTGAGAGGAAAAGATAGATCCACCATAATTGAATGGCGGAGTAGACCCGATGGGCCGAATGAACTACTTCTGCGCCAATGACATGAACTTATGAAACTGGGGTTCAATCCTGATCCTGCATAGAGTTTGTACTTTTTCCTGTGACCACGTGGGTTTCCTTCAGGTGCCCTGGGATTCCTCCTACATCCCAAAGATGGACGATAGGTTATTTGCGATGTAGATTGTCCCTAGTGTGAAGGAACTAATAGGCAAGTGTGAATGTACAGTTACAGGGAAGTAAGCGGGGAGGATTGGAGATGATGGGATTGCCCTGAACACCAGCAGAATAATCTCCTTCTATATTGTGAAGAATATAAAGGAATACAAGAGGGAACAAAGCAATCTGGAATACAACTTGAAATCTCTTCAGCACAACAGGAATGCAATATGAATACCTTTGATCTGATTATTTTCACACCACATTGCCACTAAACCTTTTATTTCATGTTCTCAGTTGAACACTCACTGTTCATGTAGTCCTATGGCTGTGCTTTCCAGCGACTATACTGATATGCTCTGGTTGTTGGTGATTGGATTTCGGAGGGGTCAGCACCACATCTGTCTCAGCTCCAACCAAAGCCCTTTGGGTTTCATCGCAGCAAAGCATATGCTGCCTGGCAGGTGAACCTACATTTGTTGAGAGTTGCACTTTCATTTGCTGCATATGGTATTGGCAAGGTCTGCACACAGCAAAATGACCTTTGCTGTGATCGCAACCAAACCATCCTGTTTTCTCTCTATACCTTTACCTCTCTCTGTCTCTTTCATACTCTCTAACTATCCTTATATAGCTCCTTCATCCCTCCTTTCTTTCTCTCCTGCCACTCATAGTCACTATCTTTCTCTCTAAGATCTTTGTCACAATTCTATTTCCCGCACCCCCTCTCTCTCTCTCTCTCTCCATCTCTCTCTCTATATATACATACATACATATATATATACACACATACACATACATATATATATATACACACACACACACACATATACATACATATATATATATATATACACACACACACATACATATATATATATAATACATATATTTATCTTACCCCATATTTCCCTTTCCCTCTGTCCTTTATACAATATCCCTTTTCTTAATTTCACCCTCTTTATCACATTTTGACACTTGTTCATTCTTTCTCTCTCCCACATTAGCTTTCCCTGTATTTCTCTCTCCATGTCCAAACTCTGTATTTGTGTCTGTCTGATGTCCATGTCTCTCTCTCTCTCTCTCTCTCTCTCTCTCTCTCTCTCTCTCTCTCTCTCTCTCCTCTCCTCTCCCTCTCCCTCTCTCTCTCTCTCTCTCCCTCTCCTCTCTCCCTCTCCTCTCCCTCCCCCCTCCCCCCCCCCCCCCTCCTCTCTCTCTCTCTCTCTCTCTCTCTCTCTCTCTCCCCCCCTCTCTCTCTCTCTCTCTCTCTCTCTCTCTCTCTCTCTCTCTCTCTCTCTCTCTCTCTCTCTCTCTCTCTCTCTCCAAATGTCTATACTTAGAACAAATTAACTTGTTGTACTGCTAGATTGAGCAGACCCTATTATTTTAAATCTATCTAAACCATCCAATGCATTTTATATCGCTGCAAAGGCCATCTGTATTTCTTTTGACAGCCTCTTTGTACAAAAACAAAGTGCTGGAGGAACAGTGGGTCAGCCTTAATATCTGTGGAGGGCAAATGGACAGTCCATGCTTCAGGTCCAGTCTCTTCTTCAGACTAATTAGATCCCGACCCGAAAAGTTGTCTATCTTTTTCTCTCCATAGATGCCGCCCGACCCACTCCTCCAGCACTTTCTAATTTGCTCAAAATTCCAACAACCTTTGTTCATTGGAGTTCATTGGACATTGAAATATATTATTCATTTTACAGTACTCCACATGATTCTCATCTTATATGTTAATATATTAATTTTCATAAAGTAATGGTGTGACCTTTAAGGAAGGGGTACATTTGTTAGAACTGAATCTGAACTGTGACCTTTGGTCTCCCAAGACCGTTTCGTTCCTGTTCTTTAAAATAAAATATTCTCGGGAGTTGTTTCATGTTCTATAGTTCAATTTGTAACTTTCATTCCATTATTTTTTTCGTTACATACTTAAGCTGCACAACTCCAGCCTCTTTAAAGCTGCACCGTATCAGCTGTCAATGGGTATTAGTCCCTCGAACTGTAAATGAGCTCTGCCAAGCAGCATCTATGGATATCCCAGGACCATCCAGCCATCTGCTGCTTCTGTAAGATGAAGGGCAGCATGAGGATAAAAGACCTTGCATTTACATAGCGTCAGGAAGGGAGGACATGCCTGAACACTTTGAAGCTTTTATGAAGGCTTTTTTGAAAAGTAACAAATTGCACACAAACTCTGAAAACTAGCAACGAGGGAAATGACCAAAAGATCTGCTTTAATGGTATTTATTTAAAGACGAGTGTTCACCAGAACAAAGGGATAATCCTCTTGCTCTGAGCCAACTCTTATGCACAGAATAGGTTAACACAGAAAACTGCAGATGCTGAAATCTTGAGGAAAACACAAAGTGCTGGAGGGACTCAGTGAGTTAAGCAGCATCTGTGGAGGGAATGGATAGGATTGGACAGAATGGACAGAGTCCACGTCAACCAGCGATCCCCGCACACTTACACTATCCGACTAGTGACACTAGGGACACTAAGTACAATTTACAATTATACCAAGCCAGTTAGCCTATAAACCTGTACATAATTGGAGTGTGGGAGGGAACCGGAGAACCCAAGGCAGGTCACGGGAAGAATGTACAAACTCTGTACATGGTCAGGATCGAACTTGGGTCTCTGGCGCTGTAAAGGCAGCAACTCTACCGCTGCGCCACCGTGCCGCCTTTTGTATCTGTACGAGGAAGTAGCATCTTATACCTACAGCCCGTTATTGTCTTTGCAGGAGTTATCTCTGCCTCCTCCATCGGTAAACTGTCCCTAGCTAACAAGGCTAAAATGTAGATTCAGTGAAACCCTTACATTTTGTGGTAAGTCTATCACATGTGTTGCTTAGTGGGTTGAGAATAATTCGTCAAGGAGTGGAAAACAGTAGTAGTGCGGCAGGTGAAGGGATTCAACCCTTTGCAGATGATAAATTAAGTAAGATCAGTGGAGGGAACAGTCAGGGATCTGTGACCAGACATGTACCACATGGATCAGTTGTTAGCGATTATACAGTAGATAAACAACTCTGACATAAATGCAGGATGTAGGATTCATAGGTTTGCAGATAACACAAAGGTTGATGATGTCGTGGACAGCAAGGAAGGTTGTCTAAGGCTACTTTCAGATGGAAAGTTGGACTGAGCACTGGCATACAGAATTTAACCCTACGAAGTGTGAGGTGATGCAGTTTGGCAAGTCAAATCGAGGTAGGACATATACAGTACGTGGCAGGGCATTGGGGATGTTGATGTTCTTGTTGAGGGAACTTGGTGTTCATGTTCACAGTTCCCTGAAGGTGTCAACACAGGTAGATAGGATGGCGAAAAAGGCACGTGGCGTGCTTGCCTTCATAGATCAGAGGATAGTAGGTAAAAGTTGAAACGTTAGAAAACATGATTAGGCTGCTCTCGGAGTATTATGTGCAGGAAATGATGTGGATGTGCTAGAGAGAGTGCAGAGGAGATTCACCAGGAAGCTGCAAGAATGAGAGGACTTTAACTATGCAGAGAGATTGGATAGCCTGGGCTTGCTTTCCTGGAGTGAATGAGGTAAGAGTGAATGAAGACTGATAGAGGTATATAAAATTATAAAGGATACGGGATATGGGGTTGTAGACGGCATCATTTATTCATCAAAAAAAGAGCGCATAGGTTAAAAATGAGTGGAAGAAGGTTATTACATATAGAGTCGTTGATATCTAGAACTCACTGCCAGAGCAGGTGGTGGAATCAGATAAAATTGTTACTTTTTAAGGACGTTTGGGCAGGCGCTGAAATGTGCAGGAAATAGGAGGGAATGGACATGATCCCAGCAAATGGGATTAGTGTAGATGGGCAATTATACAACTGTGCTGTATAACTATGTCTCTAATAATTGTTTTCAATGGAATATGATCTATTCCGATATTCACCCCACCCTGTCTATAGATACACAGTTCAAACATCACTGGCAACCATAATTGTCGAGAATTTTGTCTAAGTTTGCTTCTGTAAAAGCCCTTCATGTGCAAATAATCAAATGATCTATCCTGTACCAAAGCTCCAATTCCCGAATGATGCTTGCCATTGTAAAGTTATATATTCCATGATTACATCTCAGAATTAGTGAGCAAGTGAATTCTATTAAAGACACTTGGGTTGAGTGCTTTCCGAGGGTTTCGTAGGTGTGGTTATCTATCCAGCTACCTAAAGGGCCTGTCCCACGAGCATGCGACTGCATGCGGCAAGCGCGACCTAACGTGGTTGCTTGAGCCGAACGGCCTCGCGGTGCCGGTCCCACTTCGATCGCCGGAGCTGAAAAACTGACCGTGTTCAAAAATTCCGCGCAGCAACGGCCTGCCAGCCCGCAGCCGCATTGAGGCCGTACGCACCGTCTCGACGGCGTACGCACCGTCTTGATGGCGTACGCCTAGCGCAAACTTCCCGCGGGCTTTGCTTGAACTTCACGTCTCTCACTCGACCTCCGCACGGCTCCCGCTTCCGGTTTGGTCGCGCTTGCCGCATGCTGGTTGCATGCTCGTGGGACAGGCCCTTCACATGGCCGTGCAAGGAGTTGTTCTAATTTGGTCAAGGCGCAGTGGCCAGTCAAATTTGGTTGAGTGCTGGTGTTATGGCCAAGTTTTCGCATAGGCATCTCCTGATCTTGAAATTCTAGGCTTAATATGGATAACATAGCAATGCGTTTTACTCCTCTTCACCAAGCATGGAGTCCCTCCACAACAACGTGAAATGACCAGTCCTATCATTCTAATAGTTGCCACCTACATCATTAGTTGTGTTGTTGTTGCTTCATTAATCTTAACCGAGCTTTCATGAAGGAAATGACTTGTGTTAGGTGAGGTCTGTTTGATGATCCATAAACATTCTTAGCACATCCATGGTGAGACGGATTGCGAAACATGGCACATTTTGGCCAAAAGCCCTGAAGCATTTGCCTGCATTTGGCCCATAGCTCTCTAAAACCTAAAGGACACAAAATGCTGGAGTAACTCAGCGGGTCAGGCAGCATCTCTGGAGAACATGGAGAGGTGACATTTTGGGTCGGGACCCATCTTATCCTTTGCCCACTTTCCTTTGGCTCCCACTGAACTGTTGGGCATTCTGTCCTCCAGTCAGTTCCTGGATCCTCACCATGAGATGTTTGTATTTCTCAGTCTTCTACTTCTATGCTTTTGTGAGTGATTGGTAGCTGCTTTTGAACTGGATCATCCTTTCTACCACTGTCTCTTCCCTTTGTTTGACAAATATCACATCGCTCCAGCATCTGAACTCAGAGGCGGATCGAAGAACGTCTTTCGTTGCCTTCTCCTTCCATCTAAAATTCTAAATCACCAGCAATGGTTTCTGTGCACAGAATTCCTTCCACCAACTTGTGCATATTCCTTTGGAAAACTGCTGGACAGGGAAGATCCCAGGAAGGACGCATTCCAAAAATTGGGTGGAAGAAGGTTAAAAATATGATGCCTGCTCAACCAAAACATTTAAATTGATCACAGATACTAAAGGTGGTGGAGGAGGAAGTATTCCCACACATTAACCAATATCATTCCAGGGTCGGCATTAAATTCTAATCGGTAACCCGAAATTGTCCTCGGGATAGAGTGATTAGGCACCAGTGACTGAGCAGGCCACAGCAGATGGTCAACATTTACACACAGCATCCAGTGCCATTGCCAAGTACAGTGAGAAATGACATTTTGACATTGAACATCTTTGGAAGAAATTTGTAAACTAGTGACTTGGGGTAAAATGTGGTAGAACAGCTGAGACCAGAGCCATTTGCTTGGCTGAAGTCAAATAGATACAAGCACAAGCCTAAGCACTTCACAACTCACAATCCTGCACAGCTGGGCACATTAAACATTAAGTTAATCGTTTAACATATTCTGCTTGATGTTGACATTGATGGTTAACTGTGGGGTTGTCTATGGTTTACTTAACTTGTAATGATGTGGTGCACAAAGCAAATGGCCTCCTTGCATTTGCCCTTAGCTAGTGGGATGCCGTGTGGAACAGATAAAGTTTCACCCAACCACTTACCGAATAGTGAAAGCTTGGATAGAGCGGATGTGGAGAGCATGCTTCCTCTAGTGGAAGAGTCCAGGACCAGAAGTCATAGCCTCAGAATTAAAGGACGTTATTTTAGGAAGGAGATGAGGAGGAATTTCTTTAGTCAGAGGGTGATGAGTCTGTGGAATTAATTTCCACAGAAGGCTGTGGAGGCCAAGTCAATGGATATTTTTAAGGCATTGATAGATAGATTCTTGATCAGTATGTGTGTCAGGGGTTATGGGGAAAAGGCAGGAGAATGGGGTTAAGAGGGAGAGATTGATCGGGCATGATTGAATGGTTGAGTAGACTTGATGGGCCGAATGGCCTAATTCTGCTCCTATCTCTTATGACCTTATGACCACCTGTCCCATGCCAAAAAGGGATGTTTTCCCCCCAAGATAAAGTCTTCATTAAAATATCAAGCATCCATTGAATCTAAACATAGACACAACGTGCTGGAGTAACTCAGCAGGTCAGGCAGCATCTCTGGAGAAAAGGGATGGGTGATGCTTCGGGTCAAGCCCCTTCTTCAGACTGAGAAAGGGTCCCGTCCCCAAACGTCACCCATTCCTTCTCTGCAGAGATGTTGCCTAACCCGCTGAGTTACTCCAGAACTTTGTGTCTATCTTCGGTATATACCAGCTTCTGCAGTTCCTTTCTACACATTGAAAATAGTTTTAAAGGGTCTTCTGTCAGTATTTTGATGAGGACCATGTGCGTTCTCTGTAATCACCTGCACCCTTCAACCAACGTCACTTCTAATGAAGAACATCGGGTAGTTCAGGATGATTATTACATTGCTGTATGTGGGAGCTTATTCTGTGCCTATTGTCATCCCTACTTAACAACAGTGACTGTATTTCAAATACTCCCTTGTCTGTGTAGCAAGGAACTGCAGATGCTGCTATATACCAAAGATGGACAGAATGTGTTGGAGTAACTCAGCGGGTCAGGCAGTATCTCTGGAGAAATAGGATGGGTGACATTTCAGGTTGGGTCTAAATAAGGGTCCTGACCCACAACGCACCCATTCTTTTTCTCCAGAGATGCTGCCTGAGTTACTCCGGCACTTGGTGTCTATCTCCCTTGCCTGTGATAGTCTGTAGCTATGGACGATGCTATAAAAATGCAAAATGTCCCCTCATTGCTGCTGATAGAAACATAGAAACATAGAAAATAGGTGCAGGAGGAGGCCATTCGGCCCTTCGAGCCTGCACCGCCATTCGATATGATCATGGCTGATCATCCAACTCAGTATCCCATCCCTGCCTTCTCTCCATACCCCCTGATCCCTTTAGCCACAAGGGCCACATCTAGCTCCCTCTTAAATATAGCCAATGAACTGGCCTCAACTACCTTCTGTGGCAGATAATTCCACAGATTCACCACTCTCTGTGTAAAAAATGATTTTCTCATCTCTGTCCTAAAAGACTTCCCTCTTATCCTTAAACTGTGACCCCTAGTTCTGGACTTCCCCAACATCGGGAATAATCTTCCTGCATCTAGCCTGTCCAACCCCTTAAGAATTTTGTAAGTAAAGAGGGTGAGGTATAATCATACTACCTGACCTTCAAACAACCTCCCAGGCTGCTTCAGTACAGGTAATTATCCATTATTGCTTTCTATATTTATATTAATTCCTTCTGATTTAATAACCTGACCGATGTACTAGAAAGGAAAGGAAGTGTTCAATGGCAAGCATACTTTGTTTTAGATCATTTATCTGCAGCAGATATAATACAGACTTCCAAAAGTCTACCATGTTTTGGCATGTTATGATGTACTCGGCTTCCTTCCCATCTGCTGAGATTAAGAGTTGATCTACATTGAGTCAGCCGAGGCACAAAAGTGCAATGTGTGGGGAAGAACTATTGAGTTTCAGTATTACCTGACATCAGGGCAGACATCAGCCTTCTGGTCAAACAGGTGTGGAGTGAGGCACAGTGGACCCAGTGCATCTCGTGATTGAGGAGCGGCCTTTAACGCTGCCCTAATTAGGCTCCCAAACTTGTCCACCCTCTGCAGCACTGTTGCGGTGACCTTAAATAAATTCGCTTGGCACAGGAATCTTTGCAAATTCCAGAACCATCCCAGTGGAATGCGTTTTGGCAGCCGTACATTCCATAATAAATCTAACGAATCTTTCAGCAGTTAAGGATTTTTCGCAAGATATATATTTTTAGACCAGAATCAATAAAATAAGCCTGATAATGTGTCGTTTTGTAGTACCAACAGGCGACAGAGTAAGAAAGATGTATCTGCCCCCGTCTTTTAATGACATCCAATGATTCATGCAAGTTGGCAGCAGATCTTTGATATTTTATCATCCATTATTTCCAATCCATTACCAGCCTTTGGCACATGGTTAGGAAACCACAATGTTTATTTCCCCCTTGGTTGTGTGGTTTGTGTTTAATTTCTTTTGATTCTTTCCCTCATTCTCTCCCTATTCCAACATTTTGTCTTGACACAAGGGCCCACTGTGTAAACTACGCACACAAACGCAAAACAAATTTCATATAAATAACCTATAAAGATATGAGCAACCCAAATAGCCCTTGATCACTCTTTAGAACTGCTGTTTTTCATTCAACTTTCATCACGGCTGTATGTGAATCGATTTCCCCTATTTATTTGTCCTAATCACGAGAGAAATGTATTGCGTAACCAGGAATGTGCTCTGAAGTCGGCCAGCTCCGCGAAGGCGAGTCCGCAGGCTCTGCGACTGGAGGCCTCAGGTTGGTTTCGGTTGGGGCCACCGCCAGCTCCACGATGTTAGGCCCAACGACACCGGAGACCCGACAGGGAAAAAGTCGGGAAGTTTCCCCCCCCCCCCCCCCCCCCCCACATATACACAGTTAAAAAATAACAAAAATTAGCACCAAAAACATACATCTAACGGGACAAAAATGAAAAAAAGACAGACGGACTGCAGTTGAGCCGCTTCCGTTAGGCGCCACCACACTCCAGACCTGCGGGGATAAGATGGGGATAATATAAAGGAGATCTGCAGAACAAGTGTTTTTTTCCAGAGATAATAGCTGTGCAGAACATGCTGCATGGCAGATATGATAGTGGCATCTAAGGGACTTTTAGGTAGGGACATAAATGTGGAGGGAATGATGGGATAAGGAGGCATAAGCTTTTACAGACACTCCACTACGAGTGCCCCGGTCTCCTGTCTCCGGGGAGGAGGCAGCCGCTCCAGACTTTCCAAGCCGCTTGAGGAATTGTTTCACCTGACGCCGGAATTCCATCTTTCACGGCAAGAGGGCCCTGAAAATCATCGGACTGGCTGCAAGGCCACAAATGGGCCCCGACCTCGGGTGTTTCAGAGGAAGAGGACTTAACTTTCTGGTGCCTTTCCCCACAGTGGAAATTTTTGATTCTGCTGTGGGGGGATGTTTGTGTTGAACTCTATAATGTGTTGTGTCCATTTTCTTTATTTTTTTGTTAACCTTTTTCTATGGTTTGTATGGAAACTTATTAGTTATTTTATGTAAAGCACTTTGGTGTCAATGCGAGTTGACTTAAAACGTGCTATATAAATAAAACTTACTTACTACTTACTCCACGACTAACGCAATAGGCGACTTACGTAAATGGGCACTTACGTAAACAATTCCGTACTTAGTCCCGAGTGTAACCAAGGCAGTTTGCAATTTTCACAACACTCAAGTTTACATCAGGAACAAGCAGGCAATGGTGGCGGTGCTGAGACAGTTAACAGTCTCAGTGAACTATTTCAGGCAGGGGATGGGGATGGTGATTCCGACTCGCATAAAATCTGACACGTGAAGGTTCATGGAACGTAACCATTTTGTAAATCGGGGAGTGCCTGTAATATAATTTTGTATCATGTTCAGTACAGACATGGTGGGCCGAAGGGTCTCTTTCTGTGGTGCACCTTTTTATGTTCTACGTGTATATAGCGCATGCGGTACATAGCTACTACCGTTACTGGAGATGTGCACTGCTGGTTAGTGTCTCAGATTGGAGGGATTTGGCCAAGAAAAATGCCAAAATACACCTGCAAAAAGGAGTCGAAATTCTCCTCTCCTTTTGTGAGCGATGGCTCGGATTTTACACAGCAGACTGCTGCAGCTCCATGTTGTCTGAGCACGCTGGGATGAAATGAGAGAGAGAACCAAAGGAAGTAAAGCGTGAAGACTGGATCTGCCCAGGTGATCTCCAGAGGGCTACTGTTCTGAGAGTGCCGGTACACCTTTAAATACAATGAGCAAAGTAAACCCCATGCGAAGACCCACCAGGAGAGCAAGGTTGAAGTGTTGTCAGCGACCTACGGGGTTTACTCCTGAGGGATAATTTGTCACTTCTTGTGCGTTTTATATATTATCTTGCACGGCTTCGATAATGATAGCAACTGTGAGGAAATCGCATTCACTGTCTAACCAGTGAAGACACTTAGCCGGCACAGAGGAAATAACAGCATCGTGAATTACAGTTACATTGGCTTCAGGTTGTGTTACTTAGATTGATGCTTTCGAACTGGCAATAACAATGACTGGTTTGAAAAGCATGCTGATGAATTGACTCCACCCATCAGAGCCAAACAGCAGCCTTTTGTGAATGCAGTAATCCCAGCGAGAAATGTATCCTTCACTGCACCAGAAATATGCACAAAGAGCAAATATTTTTTTTGGATTTGAAATACTTGTTGCCCAATCTTTATTCCAATTGTAAGACACAATGTACTGGAGTAACTCGCTGGGTCAAGCAATATCACTGGAGACGATGGATAACCCATTGTACTCATGTATTGTCTTTCCGCTGACTGGCTAGCACGCAGCAAAAGCTTTTCACTGTATGTTTAAGAGAGAACTGCAGGTGCTGGAAAAATCGGAGGTAGACAAAAAAATGCTGGAGAAACTCAGCGGGTGAGGCAGCATCTCTGGAGCGAAGGAATAGGTGACGTTTTGAGTCAAAGCCCTTCTTCAGACTGATGTGGGGGTGGGCGGAATGAATCATCTATTGCATCCGCTACTCTACGTGTCAACTGCTCTACATCGGTGAGACCAAGCTCAGGCTTGGCGATCGCTTCGCCCAACACCTCCGCTCAGTTCGCATTAACCAACCTGATCTCCCGGTGGCTCAGCACTTCAACTCCCCCTCCCATTCCGAATCAGACCTTTCTGTCCTGGGCCTCCTCCATGGCCAGAGTGAGTCCCACCGCAAATTGGAGGAGCAGCACCTCATATTTCGCTTGGGTAGTTTACACCCCAGCGGTATGAACATTGACTTCTCCAATTTCAGGTAGTCCTTGCTTTCTCCATCCTTCCCCTCCCCTTCCCAGCTCCCCCACAGCCCACTGTCTCCGCCTCTTCCTTTCTTCTTCCCACCCCTCCCCCACATCAGTCTGAAGAAGGGTCTCGACCCGAAACGTCGCCTATTGCTTCGCTCCATAGATGTTGCCTCACCCGCTGAGTTTCTCCAGCTTTTCACTGTACCTCTGTACATCTGACAAAACACTAAACTGAGGTGGATAAGTGACATTAACTATCCATGTTCTCCAACGATGCTGCCTGACCAGATTGGGTCTGGGCTCATGGTTGCTTCCTGGGATTAGAACAGTATTACTAGACTAGTGGTGCTAATGACCAAGACCATAAACCTTGGATTTTGCTCAGGCATCACTATACAGCTTGAAAAGTTTTCCTAAAACTTCCTGCTTTGACCAAACCTTTGGCCACTTTTCCCAATATCTCTCTGTACCACACAAAGTGCTGGAGTACCTCTGCGGGTCAGGCAGCATCTCTGGAGGACATAGATAAGCGACAATTTGGGTCGGGGCACTTCGTCAGACCCTTCATCTGAAACATTGCCTATCCATGTCCTCCCAGTGATGATATTTGACCCATTGGGTTACTGCAGCATTTTGTGTTTTACTCAAGATTCCAGCATCTATAGTTCCTTGTGTCTCTAGGTACCACATTTATTTGCTATGTCTACTGTGTGAAGTATATGCTAAATTGAAGGCATTGTTTAAAAATCCAGCTTGTTGTTGCATTGTTGGGATAAGAGGCTGTTCCCCAGTCTGTCTGAAACAAGTTCCACCAGATCCATTGATTCTCATTGCTCTCTCCAGCAGAATGTAACTGTGCCTCCTGTTTCTGAGACTTACTGGTGAAGTAACTGCTCTGCCCAGGACCACAAGAAATGGCAGAGTTGTGGACGCAGCCCAGTCCATCATGCAAACCAGCCTTCACCCCCATCAATTCCATTCATATTTCATGTTGTCTTGGTAGAGCAGCCAACATAATGACGGATGACTCACACCCCAGTCTTTCTCTCTTCTCCCCTCTTCAAGCACGTACCAGCAATTCAAGAGCCACTTCTTTGTTGCTGTTGTCAGACTGTTGAGCAGACCTCTCATTTGCGAATGATGAATTCCTGTTCATCCAATCTACCTCATTGAGGCCATTCACTCTTTTATCTGCACTTTCTCTGTAGAGGTATCACTGTATTCTGCACTATGCTTATTTTCTCTTTTGCACTACCAGATGAATTCATTTATGGTATAATTTGCCCGAATGGCAGGCAAAGCAGGATTTTCACTGTATATGTGACAATAATAGACCAATAGCTTTACCAATACTTACTGATGCAAAAGCACATTGTCAAAGAGTCATGGAGTCACAGACCCTTTTGCCCAACTTGTCATTGCCAGCCAAGTTGGACTCTGGGCTAGTCCCGTTTGCCTGCATTTGGCCCAAAGGCCTCAAACCCCTTTCTATCCATGTATCTGTCCAAACTAGAGACCAATCTGTCTGAAGCAATCTGGAGATAGCCGCAAGACCCAGTCACTGGTGAGGAGTCACCACAGATGGAAAAAGCCAAGACGCAAAATATTTTCTTAAACATTTGTTCATTTTATCATTTCTTTTTTCCAACACAGATTCAATGCATTTCAAAGCCAAGCAGCTGTATGAGAGAGGTTTTGTATCCTAGTGGAGAGAGCAGTGGTCATATTTTCTCAATACACATATTTAAATGCATTGAACAATCTGCTGGAGGAACAGGCAGCATCAGTGGAGGGAAATCGATATTCGACCTTTCAGATAAGAGCCTTTCACCTGGACTGGAAGAGATGGAGAAAGGGTTGGAATCTGACAAGAAACAGGATGGGAGGAGGTAATGGTCTAGGTAGCTCTGGGAGTCAGAGTGTTTGTAGTTTTTTTTCCTAATTCAATAAGTTTGTTGTTGCCCGTCTAGTTGTAGAATCATTGATTCTTCACCGCACGGATGAAAGGCATTTAGTTTATTGGATCAGTGTCAGCTTTTTCCAATCAATCCCATTCCCCTGCTCATTCCGAATCCTACATTAGTTCCATCCTGGAATCTAACCCATTCCTCCCACCCAGCAGTGTTTGTCTTTCACTATCTCCTGATCCAGCATCACCTCCAATGTAAAATCCTGGTCCTGATGTTCAAATCCCACTTTGGTTTCACACTTTCATTTTTTTTTTGTAACCTCCTCCAGCTCACCAACTCTCATATCTCTATTCCACCAGTTCTGCCATCTCATATATCATGGAGCAAACTAATACAGGGGTTACGTTGTGAGACAGATACTCCGAGACCTGGATTGCTGATCCACAAATAATTCCCACCAGCGGCAGCTGGAGAATTAATATTCCAGTAATTAAATTGAAATCTGCTCGAAGAAGTTAGTCTCAGCAATAGCGAGCATGAAGCTATCAGATTGTCATGAAAATATATCTGGCCCGCTTATGTCCTGCAGTGAGGGAAATCTTCCGTCTATAACCAGGCTGGCATGTATATGACACTAAAACCTCAACATGCAGTTGCCGTGTAATTGTCATATGAAATGGCTTCAACAAGCGACAATTCTAGGACCAGTTAGAGATGGGTAAGATTTTGCTTGCTGGTTGAGAGCTAGACCCTTCCTGTCAGATCCTTCACACATAGCCATAGCCCCCCAGCACACTATCCCCCTGGTATCTGCAGTGGGGCTGAGACCATTGTTCATGGTCTTCAGGTCTGCCTCCAACTGTTGGCTCGAAAGGCCGAATGGCCTACTCCTGCACCTATTGTCTATTGTCTATTGTCTATTGATTTTTCTTTCATTCTTCGTGTTTTGCAGATGTAATTTAATTCGGACCAATGTGAAATGGTGCATTTTGGTCATTCAAACTAAGGTAGGCGTTTGCCCTCTGCTCACCACTTTTAGGGTAATTTCATATGCAGAGGTATGGTGATGGACAGGTACAATGAAAATCTTGCTTGTAGCAGCATCACAGACTCACACAAAAAATATAAATTATACATACATTCTGGAAGAAAATGGAAAGGAAAAAGATTACAAAAAATAAAATATTGCTGGAAATCCTTGGTACCGCAAGAGGTGGTCCATCACGTTCCATCGACGAGGTAAGATTAGTGTTGTGCAGGTCGGTAGCAGTGAGACAAGGGCATAACAGCTCAGTAAAATTCATTCTTGGCTTGGTAACTCAAACGCATTGTGAGGATTTGTAGAACATGGAACAGAGAACTGTACAGCATAGGCCATTCGGCCCACAATGTCCATGCCAAACATGAGCCCAAGTTAAACTAATCTCCTCTTCCAGCGTATGATCCATATCTCTCCATCACCTACATATCCATGTGCCTATCTAAAACCCACATAAATGCCGCTATCGTATTTGCTTCCATCACCAGCATGTTCCAGGAACTCCAGCTCTGTTTAAAAATACTTGCCCCGCACATCTCCTTTAAACTTTGCTCCTCCCAAATTAAAGCTATGCCTTTAGTCTTTGACATTTCCAATCTGGGGAAAAAGGTTCTGACTGTCTGATTTTGTTCTGGCAGTAACAAGGAATTCGCTTTTCACTTTCGCATTCTCAGTCCTTATTTCAAAGATCATCTGACCAGATAGTCTTTTCAACGGGCAACGTGTGTCATTGGGAATTGGCTGTGGTGCAAAGCAGTTTTTATCGGAACATGGGAATTGCCGGATGAAGACAAGAATGCCTGGAATGACAGCTGTATCGTGCTTTTCACAACCGCACGATGTCCCTTGGCAGACAGCAGAGAACAGCTGACATGTCACCATTGTCCTATTGTAAAAATGCAGATTCCTCTAGTTTCCTTTCAACCATCTATCACAAGAAAACAATGATAAAGGAGTTATTTGTTAATCAAAGCAAATGAGCTCTATCAATTAGTGTGTAACAGAGTTAAGGAGGAGGACAGGCAAACCCCAGAAGAGGAAACTGTGTGCAACCAGAGGTCAGGTATTACCTACCCCTCCTAAGGATGATACTCACGCTTGGCATCAGTCCCCAAATTAGTCACATATCAGATCATAAAATGTTCCTTTCTTAAAGTGCATTGATGTCAGAAGCTTTTAATAATGTTAGCATCAGTTAGTCGTACTTCCGCATAAAGATGTTTCTGCCCGTTCTCAGGGAAATTTATGGATTTAGAACATAGTGCAGCAGAAGAATAGGCCCTTCGGCCCACAAAGTCTGTGCTGAACCTGATGCCAAGATAAACTAATCTCATCTGCCTGGATGTGATCCATATCCCTCCATTCTCTGCATATCCATGTGCTCATCTAATTGGCATTTGCACCATAAACCTGTTAAATAGCTAGTTCTTTAATGGATGCAACTTGCACACCCCTTTTCCAAACCTTCCCCAAGCTTAGCAAAACATTTGAATCTGTTGCAAGCTTTAAGATAATTTACACATATTTGGTCTACATCATTCCAAAAAGCTTTTATCCTTCCCTTATAACGAACATCCTCAAAAAACATAATCAGTTAAACATTGTCTAGTAGTTAAAAATAGTTTAACTATCAAGCAGTAGCTTTTTTATTGCTCTCTGATCATTTGCTATTTTAACAGGAACAGACAACCAGGATTAGGTTTTCTTTTTTTTTTTAAAGAGGAAACTCTGAAAAGAACAAGTATGATTGAAAGACAGAAACAGGACACATAGTGGGTAAGTATAGGTTAATGGCATCCTGGAGGCATTTTATTCCAACTCATGTACATTCTTGAAAAGGTTAACATGAGCCTATTCTGTTTCTCCTGCCATACACATGGATAAACTCTGCATGGATAACTTCAATTTCATCCAGAAAATGATATCGCTGTTTTGAGACAAAGGCTTGCACACGGGCAAAGAGGACAAAAAAAATAAATAAAGAAAGCAAGCTCCGTGCCACTTACCAATTATGGTGAGGAATCAGCTCTCCAAAAGGTGTGAGTTCCACATAAAGTTACTTTTAAGAATTGCCAGACAAAGGAAGGAGATCATGGCCCATTTAGTTTCGCTGTTCATCCAAGTGGACTCAGAGGGCTGGAATCCACTCCCTAAAGGGCAGTACGTTGGCACAGCTGGTAGAGCTGATGCCTCACAGCGCTAGACGCCCAGGTTTGGTCCTGACCACGGTTGCTGTCTGTGTGGAGTTTGTAATTTCTCTCTGTGACCGCGTGGGTTTCCGATGGGCGCTCTGGTTTCCTCCCACATCCCAAAGATATGCGGGTTTGTAGGTTAAATAAAACTTAACGCCCTAGTGTGTAAAGAGTGGATGAGAAAGTGGGATAACAGAACGATTGTGACTGGATGATTGATGGTCAGCGTGGACTTAGTGAACCAAAGGGTCTGATTTCATGCTGTATCTCGAAACTAAACTAAACTAAACTAAACTAACCAAACCAAAACCTCTCCATCTCATGCCCCTTTAAGATGCTCTTTTAAGATGATCAATTTGACCAAGCTTTTAGTTATCTGTTTATATGGCTTGGAGAAAAATTGAAAACTTGAAAAATACCTTGAAATGTTTCCACATACTTACAATACTCTGGCAGTATTTATTGGTGCTGAGTGTTTACTGCTACCCAAGGAAGAGGAAAAATTACATCATGCAGGGATTAGATGGGTAAAATTCAGATTGGAAATGTAGACATTGAAATGGTGAAGCACATTGATGAGAATGAATGGCCTTCACTCGATCCTGCAGTCAAAACATTTGGTTCAATGGTTCAATAGTTTCTTTATGGTTGTGTGTACCAGTTACAATGAAATACATTTTTTTGCATACAGTTCAGCAAGATTATGGATAAACTCCATACATAAACTCCATACATAAGCACAATCACCAATGCCAGTACAGTATGCACAGAACAGCTCACTGAGTCCATATGCAAGAGGTGCCATTTTGGGACCATTTTACAGTCCCAGCTGCAGCTGACCACAAAGGTCCATTGCAGCCATCACCTCCAATTCAGTTATCCTGCAAACTTATGTCCCTCTCCACACCTGATGATAAAGGTATCAGGATGATAATCAAATCAATTCACCACCATCAATTAGTCTACAAGCAATTTCTCTGCAGTCTCAGTAACCATGGTTGCATCAATCATTACCATGTATACTGTGTACTCTATGAGCTTTATGTGAACAAGGAATTTCATTGCAGTCTGCATCTATATGACAATAAAGTCATCTGAATCTGATTCTAAACCTTGACAAAAATTGGCATGAGAGTCCATTGCATTTGAGTGCAATTACTTCACCACTGTGGTCCTTGTTGTTGATGAAAGATACTGGAAGAACTGGCATAGATAGGGTAGACAGTCAGAATCTTTTTCGTAGGATGGAGATTTTAAATATTTGATATCATAGCTTTAAGGTGAAAGGAGCAAAATTTAAATGATATGTGCGGGGCAAGATTTTTACATAGAGGGTGGTGAGTGCCAGGAGTGGTGGTTGAAGCAGACACGTTAATGGCATTTAAAATGCTCTTGGATAGGCATATGGATATGCAGGGAATGGAGGGATATGGGTTATGTGCAGGCACAGACATTGTGGGCCGAAGGGCCTGTTCTTCTGCTGTAGTTCTATTTTCTACGTTCTAACTGAAGATGATATAAATGGACAAAAAATTGAATCGAATCAGGGGAAAACTCGGGAATACTCTTGAATTACCTCGTACAGTGGGACAGGGGCTTTAACCTCCCAAGTTTGCTCTAGCATTTAGTTTGATTTGGCTGGTCCGATTGTAACTTCATCTCTGCATCTCTATGTACCACAGTGATGTTTCATCTCCTGGTTTATCGTGTATCTACCTAATTCTGCCTTTAACAAAAAAAAAGACAGCTTCCACAATCCTTTAAGGAAGAAAGTTACAAAGATCGCCAGAGGAAAATGCTGATACAATCAACTGCAGATGCTGGCACCATGTGTGGAATACAGAGTGCTGGAGTAACTCAGCAACATCTCTGGAGGACATGGATAGATGATGTTTTGGGTCGGGACCCGTCTTCAGAGGTGGGAGTGGGACAAAGCCTGACAAGTGATGGGTGAATACTGGTGAGCGGGTTTGATTAACAGATGGATGGACAAAGGCAAAAGATGAAAAGGAGACAAAAGGGTAACAAAAGGGGAGAAAAGGTGACAAAAAATAAGGGGAGAGAAGAATGTCTTAAATGGAAAATCCTTTTTAACGGTGATTCTTTATCAGGAATCTCCCACAAGGGGAAACATCTTTATATTCCCTGTTAGAAATTCTCAGGATCTTATATACTTTAATGGACACCTATGGGACTGGTGGAGATTTTAGTTTAATGTAGAGATACAGCAAGAAATAGCCGACTGAGTCCACACCGGCCAGTGATCCACGCACATTGACACATTCGAGGGACAATTTAAAATTTCACCAAGCCACTTAACCTATAAACCTGTATGTCTTTGGAGTGTGGGAGGAAACCGGACCATCAAGAGGAAACACACGCAGGTCACGGGGAGAACGTACAAACTCCGTACAGACAGCACTGGTAGTCAGGATTGAACCTGGGTCTCTGGCACTGTAAGGCAGCAACTCTACCGCTGTGGCACAGTGCTGCCCCCAAGATAAATGAACGTTCAAACTAAAAGCAGGAGTAGGCCTGCACATGGTTCAATAAGATTATAGCCAAACTGATTGCAAACTCCACTCCACATTCCTGTCCACCCAGGAACTAGTGACTGCTGAGCATTTCCCCCGCTATTCTTCAAAATTGTGCCGTGGGATCTTTTCTATCCAACAAAGAGGGACGTCTGCTCCAACCAGATTGTGTAGCACATCCCAAGTGCTGGATTTTACTCCCTGGGGCTCTGGAACCCACAATCTTCTGACTGAAAGGAGAAAGCACAAACTGTGGAAGCTGGGGAAAGGGTCCTTGCATTTTTATTTCATTTGCGAAAGGAATGAGTTTGGCAAATTAAGATATTCATATTAAACTTTTTAAAGTATCCCTGGTTACATGTGATTAATTCAGCTGGCCTTTTGCTTGCTGGGAAGCAAGTGACAGATCCACCGTTTTGTCTCGATTGCTAAGTTCCAGCTGGATAGATTCCAAGAGAATAACGCACCTCTGTTAATACCGTTCGTTGATTAATTCTACCTTATTTTCATAGATGAAAGAATTCCAAAAGAATTGAATTGAGGGTAGAATGGATTTGTATTTTGCCACCCCTGGTGTATGAAAGCACAATCACCATTAATAAGAATGCTCCTCCACTGGTACTTAAATCAATACACCCTGAAAATTGTTTTAGGTTTCTCTAATGCATTTCACGAGAACAAGATCATTAGTGGAAAAAAAAATAATGATTAACCTTTAAAATCAGAATGGCATTTCTTTTTTTTTTACTGTAAATGTAGAATTAATAAGCATTTTTTAATCATTAGTTTAATTTTCAGGATGGTACTTTTGTTCTTTTGGGTGTTGAACTGTTACAGTTGGTAGTAACCCTTCAAATCATTTGCTTCATTCAAGCATTCTTTGCTGAATAATTCATCAGGCATTATTATCCATGCGTGGAACACCTCATTTAGCACTCGTGATCTTCTCTTATGTGTAGCTGACAGGCAATCAAAGTTTTTATCAGTGCAGAAAATTTGCAATTCAGAAATGTATTTGCAGCAATTAGTAGCTATCAGGTAGCACAGGCTGCCCAGTTTCATAAAAAAAGATTTCACTTAGCTCAACTGATATCACAGAATAAAGTACAGGAACAAAAACTAACCAGCTGTTTCCAAATTTGCCTGATGGAACGTTCTTTAGCTCGGAGAGAGAGGAAAAAAAACTTTAATTAACTATGTGATCCATATGACTACACCCAAGAGGACAGGGAAAGGTACAGGTACTATGTTTTCCAAGAATCCCAGGGAGGGTTGTTGATGCATATCGAATTCATTTTGCTCTTTGCTGTAGCTAAACCAGTGCCTTCTCACGATGTTGTAAGGCTTTGCCATTCAAATAGGCTCTTGCAATCTGCCCATTTCGCAAGAATAATATTCCATACATTATCAGGGTCAGGACACAATGGTAAGGCGACGAGAATCAAATTAAAGGGTACATAAAGGCAAATATTTCTTAAAAGTCATAATTACCGACTCTCATAAGGACGCCCAAAGTAATTCCCAGATACCAATATATATGGAGCCAATATTTCCAAAATGATATGAACATTTTAATGGAGTGAACATTTACGTATATAATGTAACTGTAGCGCTTTAGATATGTACTTGACATTTAGCCCAGAGTGACATAAATAAAACTCCTCTTAAATGCCTGAGTACTTCAGCACCAGGCAATATTATTTTATATCTGTTAAAATGAGATTGTAGCTATCATAATCACACATATATCATATCAGAATATGTCTTCCCAGTAAAGTACGAACAACATTAATTGCGCTCTAAAGCCTCATAGCATGTAGCTGAATTAAAATTCAATTTCTTTTGGATGGCTATTATTGGGTTATTTAATGCAACCAAAAATTAGAAATTTGTTCAACAATGAAGCTTTATCCCAATCTACAAGTGAAAGAATATACTGTACTTGCTGGGGGGAATAAATAAGTTGCTTAAAATCAGAAGCTACGATGCTGAGGAAAACAATTATTAATTGCTTTGCACCGATTGTTGAGAAATTTATTTCCTTTTGTGAAGTTTGAAAATGGAATTTGCCAGTGTTTAAGTCAATGACTTACTAACATGAATATATCAATTTGGATGCAACAATGAAGGCGTGACAACATGGATATCTCAACACTGATGACCCAACCAAGATACAAGATACAAGATACATTTATTTGTCACATGTGCCAGATGGCACAGTGAGATAACCATACAGCCATACAATAAAAATAAAGAACACAACACACGATAGAGTTCAACATAAAAACATCCCCACACAGCAGAATCAAAGTTTCCCACTGTGAGGGAAGGCACCAAAGTCAGTCTCTTCCTCCAATGTTCATACTATGTTCATTCCAAAATATTTAACTTTAAGAAACAAAGAGTCCGTACGACTAGAAAAACCTTTTGTATTTCGGTTTGTGGAGTAGGAGTGTGGAATAAATTGAACGGGGAATTAAAGAAATGCACAAACATGAATCATTTTAAAATGATATATAAAAAAATAATTTTCAAGGGGTACAGGGATGGAGGGGATGGTTGACAAGTGGGGGTTGATGTTTATTTATTGCTTTACTATTGTTGAACTTCAGATATGAAGTTTGTATGTGCATAATAGTTGTATGTATATATATGTCTGTAGGTATTATGGGAAATTGCCTAGGGTAGTATTATTATTATTAATTAATTAATTTTAAATATGGTAGAAGTGTTGGGGAAAAGGGGTGAGATTTAATAAGTTATTCTTCTTCTCACTCCTTTTCGAGCTTGTACAGACACAGAGTTGGACATTGGAACTTTGATTTTGTTCTTTTCATTGCTTTGTAAATATTGATTGTAAAGTCCAATTGTTTGATAATTTCGATTTTGTTACTATTAATGTCTTTAATGTCTTACTTGTTCCGAATAAATTTAAAATTTTTTTTTTTTTAATAAATAAATAATAAAAAATGTTCCCCAATGTTCACCCGTGGTCGGGGCCTCCCCGAGCCCTCCGCAGTCGCCGCTACGGGCGGCCCGATGTTCAGACTCGCACCGCCGGGGTGATGTAAGTCCGACGTCGGGGCTGGGGGACGTCCTCAGCGGCCTAGACAACAGAGTCGGCCACCTCCTGCCGGAGCCCGCGGCTCCCAAAGTCCGCAGGCCGCGCCGGGCGGAGACTCATGCTGGCGGCCCTCTGCAAGGAGTCCCAGGACTCCGCGAAGACGGTCAGTGCCGCCCGCGTTGGAAGCTCTCCCAAACCGCAGCTCCACGGTGTTGGAACCATGACGTACAAGCACTTTGAAGTCCACAATCATAAGGCTCGTTATTTGTAATCCTAAAATATCAGAAATCATAAACTCAAGTGTAACTGCTTGAAGGGACATCGAAAAGATGCTTTTCCCTTGAGGCAGAAAAACAACCTGCAGAATGAGTCACTCTGGACTTGCTCCTTGACGTATCTTACTGATTGAATCACAGAGCCACCATAATCTTGTAGTGGTTAACTTGGTCATTCCCTTTACTGTTTAATTTTGGGTAATATTCCGGGTGGAGTTAGATACTTTCCAGGATCAGTAAACTGCACATCAATCGGGTGTCAATGTTCAATGGAAATAATATGTAATTTTCATTCTTGGGTTGCACACAAAAGGTTGTGACCATAACTTTTAAGTAAATTGTAACCCCAGTATTCTGCAGCTCAGTCAAATCTCAGGAAACTCACAAACGGATATTCAAACTTTAAACGTAGTTTCTAACCCAACATGTGCACAAACACATTCAAAAAGTTCTAACATTTGCATCTACAAACAACTGATATATTTATGACAAAAAAACAAGCTGTTGGTGGAACAGGCAACATCTGAGGAGGGAACTGGGTCACCAATTTGGGTCTGGACTCTTCTACAACACCTGATTTGGATTCATCCTTGAGTATGAAAAAAGGGTCCCCACCTGATTATTCATTTCCCTCTACAGATATTGACTGACCCACTGAGTTGTTCCAGCAATATTTTCTTGCTCATGATTCCAGCATTTGCAATCTCTCATGTCTCGACTATATTTATAACCCCATTGCTAGGTATAGAGAAAAGTGAAATATCTTCCTTTAAAAAAGAACTTGCTTTTGCCAAGAAAGCTTGTCTTTGCACTAGCCAAGTCTCTTTGAAAATTATCTCTAAATCTCCTTAACTTCTCATTTCCAAGCATCTAAGAAAGAAGATGAGGAATCAGTGGCTGCAGCATGTTGTTAAAAAGTAAAATACCTGATATGGATCCCTCCCCAGATGCTGCCTGGTCCCCTAAGTTCCTCCAGCATTTTATGTGTTGCTTGAGATAAAATGTATATCTCCATCAAACTATGTCAGAATTTTAGACCCAACATCATCTTTCACAGACTGGCATCCCAGCCCATTGAATCTGTACCAATGATTATAATCTCCAGTTAAAATGCATCAATTCCAGGATTCTCTTTCTGCATACAGCACATCATTTTTGTAATGAAGAGCAGGAACTATACACAATATTCCAAATGTGATTTACACAAAATTATATACATACATGCTTATGTGTGTGTGTATATAATATCTATTACATAACTAAAACTCTGATCTTGTGCTCTTTCGGTTTTGCGTTTTTTTCTATTTGCGCAAAAACGGTACGTGATAGTGTTATGATTTTTCGCCACCTTACTCACTATTCTTCTGTGCTACAAGGGCAACAAGTTTTGTTCCGATCGATGGTATATTTTAAAAGTTATTAAGGTTTCAAAATCTTAAAAACTGCACATGTGCAGATTGGTCTCCTCTCCTGTCTGTCGCCGGGACAGCGACGCCCCTTCCTGCACCATCGCCATACTGATTGGCCGGGCCCATTGTCAGTCACAGGCAGTGCCCGCCTCGCCCGGTGAGGAGAATATAAAGCTAAAGGAGTGGAGTGAGCATCACTAATGCTCCGCCAGATGGAGCTGCGTCTGCGGGCGCCTCCATGGTGCCGAGCGGGCAAGCGGCCAAGCCCACTTCATGGACTCCGTGGTGCCCAGCCACGGGCGCCATCGGCCGCTTCATCCCGGTTGGGGTTTTACGCGGCGATCCGGGGGGCATCGAGACCGTGGCGGTGAGGTCTCATGACGATGGGGCCGCGGCGGCGGTGGGGTCTTGCTGTGGCGGTGGGGCCTTGAGGGATAGGAGGGGGGTAAGGAGGGGAGAGGAGTTATGGAGGGAGGGAGTGACTGAGGGTAAGGGAAAGGAGAGTGAGGGAGAGGTGAGGGAGGGATTGGGGGAGGGGAGGAGGAGAGGGGAGAGATCCTGGGTGGGTGAGGAGGGAGAGTGGGGGGGATTGAGGGAGAGGAGGGGGAGTGGGGGAAGTGAGGAGTGAGGGGGATAGGGGAGGTGAGGAGTGGGGGAGGTGAGGAGGGATATTGGGGGGGATAGGGGGAGGTGAGGAGTGGGGGATAGAGGGATTGGAAGGGGGTGGGGAGGGGAGAGGGGTTATGGAGGGAGGGCGGGAGGGCGGGAGTGACTGAGAGGAGGGGGAAGGAGAGGAAGGGAGCGATTGGGGAGGGAAAGAGGAGAGGGGTAAGAAGAGGGAGGGTGAAGAGCAGAGGAGGGTGTGGGATTAGGGGAAATGAGCTGCGCCTGCGCAGTTGGGGGCTATGCGTGAGTGTTTGAATATTGCGTTGGGGAACGGGTTGCATTGGGGGAACGGGTGAGTGATGGAATATTGCGTTGGGGGAGCAGACCAAACGGGGTCGGCAGTTAGTCTAGTAGATATTACTATATATCTTACATTGGGAATCTCCTCCATCACAACCAGCAACTCAAAGCAGACAACCAATGTTTTATGAATTGCTGGAAAGCCCTCAGTCAGTCTCGTTGATAATTTGTATAACACATGCAAAAAAATGATCCTTGATAGTTCCAGGCTGCCTCTTTAGTGCGGTGTGAAGGGAGTGCCGTCATTTTGTGGTTTAATCTTCAAAATGAGAAGTTAAACCTGTCTGACATTAAGGTGGATGTAAAAGAAACCTAGAGAAATATTATTGAAGAACTGCGGCTTTCTCTCAAGAACCCTGGCCACTATTTATCCTTCAGTCAACACCAAACAACAACAGATGATTCAGTCACTATCAATTTGTTGTTTGTGGATGCTTGCTATGGATGACTTCTGCGTTTCCCACACTACTAGCCGTGACTACACTTCAAAAATATTTCTTGCTTGAATAATGCCTTTGTACATCCCAGGATTGTGGAACACACTATATTAATTCAAGTATTTCTACTTAATAAACAACAGCCTTTCCATTAAAATGCTCAGCTATACAGTTCTCATAAACAGATTTAACTTGTTTTTTATCCCCCTAGTCATAGAAGTTAATGAAAACCTGGAGTGTTATTTAAACAGTGTTATTTATATTCATTGGTATTCATTGCCAAATTCAAGTTTGTTGGCAAAAATGGAAGAAAGTATTTCATTACATAGCACCAACTAACAATGTACTTTCCTAAGAGAGCAAAGCTCAAAAACTTATGTTTAAGAAGGAACTGCAGATGCTGGAAAATCGAAGGTACACACAAATGCTGGAGAAACTCAGCGGGTGCAGCAGCATCTATGGAGCGAAGGAAATAGGCAACGTTTCGGGCCGAAACCCTTCTTCAGACTGATAACGGATTGTTATCAAAAACTGTTAACTGATTGTTATTTTGCCAGCAATGTTTTAAATTGACCACATTGACACAATAAGCTACAAATACTGCAAACCTAAGCAACACACATCCCTCCCCAGATGCTGCCTGATCCGCTGAGTTTTTCCGGTCATTTTACCAGGTGATAGATGTTATGGGGAGAAGGCAGGAGAATGGGGTTAAGAGGGAAAGATAGATCAGCCATGGTGAAGTAGACTCGATGGGCCGAATGGCCCAATTCTGTTCCTATCCCATGAATTTATGAAAATGTTGTAGATAACATGGAACATTTTCTATTGAACATCACAGCCAGTTGTTCTTACATAATCAGTAGTATTTCAATCCTTGCTTCCTTTCTTAAGCATAATACAGATAAATAGATAATCGACATAGTAAAAATAAAAGGGAATGATTTTCACGGTATAATTTACAAAAGCTGGAAAATACCTCAAAATACAGAGAGAACAACTGCTAACATTAATGAGTTTACAAGTTTAAATATCCCTTTACAAAAATGTTTCCTGTAAATCGATAAACCAATGGGATGATAAGTCTTCAGTATATCTTCAATAGACAATAGGCAATAGACAATAGACAATAGACAATAGGTGCAGGAGTAGGCCATTCGGCCATTTGAGCCATCACTGCCATTCACTGTGATCATGGCTGCTCATCAGTACCCCGTTCCTGCCTTCTCCCCATATCCCTTGACTCCGCTATCTTTAAGAGCTCTATCTAACTCTCTCTTGAAAGCATCCAGAGAATCAAGCCTCCGCTGCCTTCTGAGGCAGAGAATCCCACAGATTCACAACTCTCTGGGTAAAAAAGTTTCATGATGATATTTTAATGAACTAAGCAAATTTTCATGACAATGTTTGAGAGGACAGAGGTGAGCATCTTCACTATGATTTCAACCATGTAGGAAGGTGATAGCAGCAAGACAAACAAGTCCTCTCTCTGTCACGTTGGGACTTAAGGGATGGTTTGTACTTTAAATGGAAACTGCATGGACAAGTGGTTAAAAATCACACTCAGGATTTATTGAGGACTTGCTCCCCTCCTTTGGGTTTTGAATTTAACCTTTGCCTCTGAGTGCTAATACGTTAAATATTCAAACATGATGGATGATCTAATTGAGATGACTGTTAATTTAACCAAAATCTGGTGCAGGGAAGTGGTGGTGGGGTTTGCCCTGAAAGGTTTAACTGAAAGAGACTTTAGCAAATTCTCGTTCTCTCAACCTGCCTCAGACAGCTGACTTTACTAACAATTCTGAAAACCACAGTGAGCTTTGTTGTGACTACCATATTAATGGTGAAAGGGTTGATGACATCTATCTTCCTGTCATGTCAAATATCCTCCATCTCAGAACGCCTACGGGCTCCAGCTCACAATCAAACTGGAAATAATCATCTTTTGAAATCAGGGACATTTCCAAAGACATTTGTTCTTATTTTAACAATGCCTGCCTGAAAATTATTTTTCAAAGAGTAATCTGATCAATCTTCAATTGATGTGTGTATCTGTGTGATATGTGTGAGTGTGTATGTATATATATATATATTATTTATATATATGTGTACATATATAGATATAGATAAATACATATATACATATATTGTGTGTGTTTGTGCGTGTGTGGATATCTCTATGTGTGTCTGTATGGAGCAATGTGTCTATACATGTGTGCGCACTTATGTGTGTGGCTGTACGTGTATGAGGCTATATATGTGCTTGTATGTGCTTTCCTGGTCTTGTGCGTGCATGTTTGTCTTTGTATCTGTGTGTTGTATATCTATATTTGTGTGTGCATGCAGGTGTGCAAATGCATGCATATCTGTCTTACTCTATGTGCTTCCATACATACATGGGCATGGACTAAAGAGATATAATCCAGATCGTATCTCAGTCTGCACAATTTATGTAAAGCTCCTTATTGTGAAGTGATCTGTACAACTCTGTTTCAACATTTCATGGGAATAGCCGATGGGCTTTACACAGAGATATACTGGAACAACTTGTCTGGATGCAATAAAGCAAAACATTTAATCAAATTATTATCATTTTCATGCACCATATCTCATTAATATTGCACTCTGCGGAAGAAGTTGTCAGATTTCTAAGTTGGCTTTTCCAGCATTTGCGATTGTTTGATTCAATTGCAAATTAAAATTTGTATTTTGAAATCTATCTGAAATGTTGTTTATGAGCCACCTTTTCACAATCAAAACCTCTCAAAAAGTGAGATATTCTATCATTCAATGGCTCTATGATGGCATGTTCATCTCCCTGAATCAAACATTGCTATGTGTGTTCAGGTCACACTCCAGATTCCTGCACAAAGCTTCAGGGTTCTAGATTCCTTCAACATATTCTAGAATCCATTCTGGCTGGGTGCTACACAGTCAGTGGTATGGTATTAGCAATGAGATATTGACCCCTCTCAGGTACAGATGAAAGATCCAATGGCTATATTTCAAAAAATATCAAAATAATTATTTCTCATATCCTGATCAATATTTCTTCTTTTCTGAATAAATTTAAATTACATTAATGTTACTATTTCAGGTCCGTGTGAATTGGTTCTGTATTACAATCATGATTCCTTATTGGATAGATTTAATTAATTACAAAGCACTTTTTGATATTGGAAAACATAGAAAATAGGTGTTGGAGGAACCCTTTTGGCCCTTCGAGCCTGCACCACCATACATTGTGATTATGGCTGATCATCCACAATCAGTAACCTGTGCCTGCCTTTTCCCCATATCCCTTGATTCCATTAGCCCCTCGAGCTCTATCTAACTTTATTTTAAATCCATCCACTGAATTGGCCTCTACTGCCTTCTATGGCAGAGAATTCCACAAATTCACAACTCTCTGTGTGGAAAAAGTTTTTTCTCATCTCAGTTTTAAATGGCTTCCCCTTTATTCTTAGACTGTTGTCCTGGTTCTGAACTCCCCCAATATTGGGAACATTTTTCCTGCATCTAGCTCGTCCAGTCCATTTATAATCTTATACGTTTCTATAAAATCCATCTCATCCTTCTAAACTCCAGTGAATACAAGCCCAGTCTTTTCAATCTTTCCTCATATGACAATCCCGCCATCCCGGGGATTAACCTCGTGAACCTACCCTGCTCTGCCTCAGTAGCAAGATGTCCTTCCTCAAATTAGGAGACCACAACTGCACACAATACTCCAGATGTGGTCTCACGAGGGCCCTGTACAACTGCAGAAGGACCTCTTTACTCCCATACTCAAATCCTCTCATTATGAATGCCAACATGCCATCAGCTTTCTCCACTGCCTGCTGTACCTGCATGTTTATTTTCATTGACTGGTGTACAAGGAAACCCAGGTCTTGTTGCACTTCCCTTATTCCTAATCTGACACCATTGAGATAGTAATCTGCCTCCTTGTTCTTGCCGCCAAAGTGGATAACCTCACATTTATTTACGTTATATTGCATCTGCCATGCATCTGCTCACTCACTCTACCTGTCCAAGTCACCCTGCAACCTCCTAGCATCCTCTACACAGTTCACTCTGTCACCCAGCTTTGTGTCATGTGCAAATTTGCTGGTGTTACTTTTAATCCCATCATCTAAATCATTAATATATACTGTTAATAGTTGTGGCCCCAGCACCAAGCCTTGCGGCACTCCACTCGCCACTGCCTGCCATTCTGATAGGGACTTGTTTATTCCTACTCTTTGTTTCCTGTCTGCCAACCAATTCTCTATCCATGTCAATACCCTACCCCCAATGTCATGTGCTCTAATTTTGCCCACTAATCTCCTGTGTGGGACCTTATCAAAGGCTTTCTGGAAGTGCAGATGCACTACATCCACTGGCTCTTCTTCATCCATTTTACTTGTCACATCCTCAAAAAATTCCAGAAGATTAATCAAGGAGGATTTCCCCTACATAAATCAATGCTGACTGGGACTAATTCCCCATTTGCTCTCTCGCTCTTTTCTTGAAAAGTGGGATAACATTAGCTACCCTCCAATCCCCAGGTACTGATGCTGAATCTATAGAACATTGGAAAATGATCACCAATGCATCCATGATTTCTAGAACCACCTCCTTGAGTACCCTGGGATGCCGACCATCAGGTCCTGGGGATTTATCACCCTTCAGCCCCATCAGTCTACCCAATACTATTTCTCGCCTAATGCAAATTTCTTTCAGTTCCTCCGTCTCCCTAGATTCTAGGAGATTGTTTGTATCTTCCTTCGTGAAGACAGAACTCTTCTGCCATTTCCGTGTTCCCCATAATAATTTTACCTGTTTCTGTCTTCAAGGGACCCACATTTGTCTTTTCTAATCTTTTTCTCTTAACATACTAAGTCATTCACCTTTTCCCAGATCATAGTACATGGACCAAAACACCTTCAGTCTTACACATTCAGCACAGGGACTCGCATATATGTGTAGGAAGGAACTGCAGATGCTAATTTTAAACAAAGAAAGGCACAAAAAGCTGAGGTGACTCAGCGATTCAGGCAGCATCTCTGGAGAAAAGGAATAGATGACGTTTCAGGTCGCGACCCTTCATCAGACTGAGAGTCAGGGGAAAGGGAAATGAGAGATATAGATGGTGCTATAGAGAGATATAGAACAAAGATATATGCAAAAAGTAATGATGATCAAGGTGGAGCCCACAATGGTCCATTGTTGGCTGTGGGCTAGGTGATAACGAGTTGTACAGACAGAGAAACGCACTTTACTCAATAACATAGAGGCATAAAGTCATACAACATGGAAACTATCCCTTCAGCCCAACTCGGCCATGCCGACCAAGATGCCCATCTATGCAAGTCCCATTGGCTCATGTCGATCCATATCCCTCTACATCTTCACACCAACCAGCTGCAAGTGATTGGGATTGACTTTCCACACAGAGTTTATGTTGCGTAACTATCCTCCACTCACTGCATTTTTCTGAGAGTCACCCTGTTTTTTTTTTTAAACCCAATTGTTGCAATGATGGAAATCCGCTTTAATTAGTCTCTAGGAATAGCACGTATTCTTTATAAAACAGACCATTTTATGGTTTCTCCGTCTCTCCAAAAGCAACAGCTCTGGTGTCATAGTTTCGTGGGTTAGTAATTTATGCTCGCGTTAAATGGTTGCTTGAATGTTGGGCTCCCACTCCCAAGATCTGGCTTAAACGCCACTATCACATCTGCCTCATCACCACCCCTAGCATCACATTCCAGGCACCCACCACTCTCTGTGTACAAAACTTGCCCCGCACATATCCTTTAAATGTTGCCCTTCTCACCTTAAAGCACAGCCCTCAAGTCTGATATTTCCACCCTTGGAAAAAGGTTCCCACTGTCTATTCTATCTATGCCTCATAATTTAATATAGCTCTAACAAGTCTTCCCTCAGCATCCGATGTTCCAGAGAAAACAATCCAAGTTTATCCAGGGTACACAAAAAAGCTGGAGAAACTCAGCGGGTGCAGCAGCATCTATGGAGCGAAGGAAATAGGCAACGTTTCGGGCCGAAACGTTGCCTATTTCCTTCGCTCCATAGATGCTGCTGCACCCGCTGAGTTTCTCCAGCTTTTTTGTATACCTTTGATTTTCCAGCATCTGTAGTTCCTTCTTAAACACCAAGTTTATCCAGCCTCTCCTTATAGCAAATAGAGTGGTGGGTGCCTGGACATGCTACTGGGGGTTGCAGTAGAGGCGGATATGACCAAGGCATTTAATGGGGTTCAATATGGGCGCATGGATATGCAGGGTGTGGAGGGATATGGATCACGTACAGGCAGATGAGATTAGTTTAGATTGATGTCATGTTCGGCAACTGACATTGTGGGCTGAAAGACCTGTTCCTGTGCTGTGCTTTTCTACGTTCTCTATTTTAAGAGTCAAAAGGGGAAGGTCGGGATTGCTCATGACATTAGGTGGAAGCACAGTCAAGCATGACATTTAATTTCACTGTGGTTTTTCTGTGTCAGGTATGGGGAGCCGGCAATTCCATGGAGACCTACAAAGGCAGGTTGACTCACCATGCAAAAGAAGAATCTAATCGAAGTTGAGTGAGCACAGCATGAAGAACACAATGGTTCACGTTCAGCAAGAAACAGAGACATTGGGCTGACATAAGTTATTATATTCAAGTTATTATATTTATACATTATTATATTTATATTATTATATTTATGTTATATTATATTATATTATATTAGTTATTATTAGTTAATGTATTAGATATATCAGTTATATTACTTATTATATTATGCCATGGGGCAGCACTGTGACATATTGGTAGAGTTGCTGCCTTACAGCACCAGAGACAGAGGTTTGATCCTGACTACGGGTGCTGTCTGTAGGGATTTTGTACATTCTCCCTGTGGCAACGTGGGTTTTCTCCAGGTGCTCCAGTTTCCCCCCACACTCCAAAGATGTACAGGGTTGCAGTTTAATGGGCTTCGGTAAAGATTGTAAATCGTCCCTAGTATATAGGATAGTGCTAGTGTATGGGGATCACTGCTGGTTGTGGACCCGGTGGGCCAAAGGGCCTGTTCCCACGTTGTATCTCTCTAAAATAGTTCAGGATTACATGTCAGTTCTTGGATTATAAGGCTAAATCTCACCAAGATGGTAAGTATAAAGACCAAATGTGGGGAAGAACCCATTGAAAGGTTGCTCTGCATTTCTACAAACCGAAAACTGTGAGCACGTTTTAGTGACAAAACACAGCTATCGATCTCTGTTTGGATTCTGCACAGGTCAGGTTAATGGTAGAGACCCACTGCCTAGTTACTATGCACGTATCATAGACTCATAAATTCATAGTTATATACAACAGAAACAGGCCCTTCAGACCAACTCATCCACACCAGCAAAAATGACTGCCTATGCCAATCCCATTTGCCTGCATTGAACATCTGACCTCTTGTTCAATACCAAATTCTGCAATGAACTCAGGGCGGCTCCCAATCTTACTACTAGAGATGCAGATTAACATCAGAACTGGCCACTCAACTTGACACCTTAACTTGACCACTCTGCAGTGGTTCTATTCACTAAGATAGAGGCGCCAAACTTCAATGAAAGTAAGTGCTCCGGGTGTTTTCATGTGGGTGGCATGGTAGCACAGCTAGTAGAGCTGCTGCCTCACAGCGCTGGAGACCCGAGTTCGATCCTAACCCTGGGTGCCGTCTGTTTGGAGTTTGCATGTTCTCTCTGTGACTTTGTGGGTTTCCCCCAGATGCTCCGGTTTCCTCCTCATACCAGAAGATGTATTGATTCATAGGTTAATTGGTCTCTGTAAATACCCTTGATGTGTAGGGAGTGGATGAGAAAGTGGGATAACTGAAGTGGTGTAAACAGGTGATCAAAGGTCAGTGTGGACTCAGTGGGCCAAAGGGCCCTGTTTCCAGGATAGTGAATCTCTGGAATTCATTCCCACAGACTGCAGTGAAGGCCAAGTCTTTGGGTATTTTTAAAGTGGTTGGTAACCTTTGACACATTAAGGGTGTCAAAGGTTACGGGGCGAAGGCAGGAAAATGCAGTTGAGAGGGAAAGATAGATTGACCATGATTGAATGGTGGGATTGATTCAATGGGCCGAATGGCCTAATTCTGCACCTTTGACCTATGAACTTCTGAACTTATCTCCAAACCAAACTAAATTATATTAGTATATTAATTATTTTATGTAAGTCATATGTGTTTTTAATAAATTTGTAATGCTTAGATGTACTTTGACTCTTCCTAAATGTTCCGGGTGAACTGGGACATTTAGAAAGATGGGAAGTATATTTAAATACATTTAAGTATTACAGTCTTGGCGGGTACTATAACATTTAAAATACATTTGGACAGGTACATGGCTAGGAAAGGTGTAGAGGGATATGGGCCAAATGCTAGCAGGTGGGACTAGCGTAGATGGGGCATTTTGGTCAGCATTGGCTGAAGGACCTGTTTCCGTGTTGTACCATTCAATGATTCTATTCATTCTGGGTTCATTAATTTGCAACCATTCTATGCTACGAGATGCTGACAATTCCATGCAGAATACCAGCAATTCCATCAAAATCCCAATCACTGATTTCAAACCACAAATTTATCAACAGATCTCTTCCTAGTCTTGTCCGCTCGATCCCACCCAACTCCCATTCTCTGCCCTTGTTTCAATCTTCAAACTCCTTTTAAAAATACACAAGCAATATAAACAAAGGACACAAAATAAAATAATTAAACACAAGTGTCTGAAAGAGCCCTGTACTGAGAAGTGGCAACAAATGGTGGCAGAATTGGTGATGAAACCCAGCAAAATCTTGGCCAAAATAGACCCAAATATGCTGGGGTGATTTATGTAAAATGCTTCAACAATAGAAAGTAATTCATAAAGTACAACATGTACATTAAATGCAGATCCACCACTGATTTTGCGACACCCAACCCTTGCTGTATTGTGAGTTTTGCCAGACCAACAGAGGACATGGCCTCTGAGAAGAGTTGAACGATAGCAGAATGATCCGCCTAGGCCGCTGGGGGGCCGAGATACCGGCTTACAAAGTCAGCCTCGGAAATCGGCGACAGGAACGGATCTGCCAGCTTCGGCTCAGCCAGACTTCCAGAGCCCCAGCCACAAGGGGCCAATTCGACCCGCCGATCAGCCGCGGATGTCCTGACGAGGTTGAGATCTGCCGCCTCACCCGGCCTAGGCACCACATTGTCGGGGGAACTTCCCGGGGGAATTTCAAATGTGCTCTTGTAATTTTGTCCAGATTAAAGGAGGTGCTGGATCGGCAGTTGCCGGAAAGTCAAGTCAAGAGAGTTTATTGTCATGTGTCCCAGATAGGACAATAAAATTCTTGCTTTGCTTCAGCACAACAGAATATAGTAGGCATGAATACAGAACATATCAGTGTGTCCATATACCATTATATAAATAAATACACCCATCAATTAATAAGCAGATAACGTGCAAATAAACAGATAATGGTCTATTAATGTTCAGAGTTTTGGTTCAGGAGTTTAATAGCCTGATGGCTGTGGGGAAGTAGCTATTTCTGAACCTGGACGTTGGTGGGCCTGGTCGATGGTGGACCTGTATTCCAAAGAATGAGGAAACAACTTGTAATATACTGCAAGCAGCAACCTTCCTAATATAATCGTGTGTCCCTATACATCAACGAACAGTTCTAACTGCAGGTTGATGTATAACCTACAATCTGTCCCTCTCTCTCGGCTTCTTTGCAATCCTTCTGGGTTAGAGAGTTCCCCATCCCAGTGCTTTACATCTCACGCATACTGAGATGTTCTTGTCAACGACTCCAGTGCACTCGTCTGCAACTTCATCGGAAGGTGACAGGACTGTACTGCAGAGCTGCAGGCCACTGGTTCACACCTCTGATTATCCCCTTGTGTTGAGATGCTCAGTCTCAGCCTGGTCATCAGCAGGAAGCTCAGGACTGAGCCAAGGTCCAGCCTCTTTCAGGGAGGGATAATTGAGGGCAAGTAAACCTGGGCTCTCCTGGTTCTCAGGTGACACAGTAACCTTAGCAGATTTCCTTGAGATTGATGGAATGCTTGCTTCCTCTTTTTAGGAGATTAATTTGCCGAAGGTGGTTTTAAGATTTATAGATAATAAAAAATAAAGTGTCAACGAGGACACAACAAGATTTAAATTGAACACAGATTTCCAAATTTAACATTTTCTCTTATCCGTCTAAACACAACTCTCTCCCCTGTTCCTTGAACCTTATAAACTGTCTTGGCCACATATAAGATTCAGAAGATGAGGTTTGTGCATCTAACTATGACTTGGTTAGATGTAAAGGAATAAATCTAAAGATGCAGCAAAAATGAAAAACTGTTCATATTTATTTACTTTGAAAAGCCTCCAAAGCAAGAAAAGATGAAACAAAGCTTTGCAGCAGATCTTAACAGCGAAAACATTCAGTTCAATGACTGGAAAAATAACTCTGCAGCTCCCTCTAGTTGGGGTTGCCTAGTAACCACAGAAGGCCATCCATATTAACTCTTCCCTTTCCATTTCTTTGCCAGGAATCCAAAAATCATTCCAAGTTCTCCAGCAATCCCTGGGAAGGACATTCTCCGCTAGCTGATTAAGTAGATGGATAAATTGTAGCCAGTGGAAACATAGAATAGGTTTGCAGGAAAGGTTAGTCAGGGAATTAAATTGGTTTGTGTGGGAAAGAACTGCAGATGCTGGTTTAAATCGAAGGTAGACACAAAATGCTGGAGTAACTCAGCAGGGCAGGCAGCTTCCCTGGAGAGAAGGAACAGGTGATGTTTCGGGTCGAGACCCTTCATGAAATTGGTTTCATGAGTGGCATAGGGTCAAAATGGGTCGAAATAGCATTGTTCAATATCATAAGGAAATGTCAGAATATGGAAATAAACAATTTAATTTTTTTAACAAACTTAGAAATAAGTTATTTTTTAATTCATTTTTCGGGATTTCAATATCACCAGCATCAATAGCCCACATTTATCACCCATCCCGTGATTGGCATTGAACTGAATGGCACAGCGGGCCATTCCAGTGAGTTCGACAGCTATTAACTTAAAAGTTTACGAAGTTTCAAGCAGTGTGCATATGTAGATGGGAATGATCACAGGTTTCAATAATGATTCAATAAACCCATGTTTAAACAATACTCTGCATACCCCAGAGTGGGAGGTTGCCATGCTGGGATACGGTACAAGACGATACCGAAAGATAAGCAACTGACCTGGAGGTGAAACAACATTTGGGGAAAGAGTGGCAGGATCTAATTAGGTTCATGTTTAAACTCGCTGAAGACAGAGTAGAGTCAATAGTGAGGATGTTGGACTGGAAATGAGTTAATAACTTTCGGATGAAAGGGGATCTGACACAAATTAATTGATTGGAAAAAAAAAGGCAGCTGGAACAAATATCACAGTGGTGATATTTAAATGGGAAATTAATAAATCACAGGTGAGTAATATTCCGTCTCTAGGTAAAGGAGGGGGGTCAACATCTTGGACTCAATGGATAGAAAAATTGAAACATTTTAAAAATAAATGTGAGGCAGTTGATCACAAAAGAAATATAGAAATAACAAAATCAGATCAGAATTAACAAAGATGTTGCCAGGGCTTGAGCTATAGGGAGAGGTTCAACAGGCTAAGATCCTATTCCCTGGAGCGCAGGAGGATGAGGGGTGATCTTATAGAGGTGTACAAAATTAGGAGAGGAATAGATTGGGTAAATGCACAGAGTCTCTTACCTAGGGTAGGGGAATCAAGAACCAGAGGACATAGGTTTAAGGTGAGGCGGGAAAGGTTTAATGGGAATCCGAGGGGTAACATTTTCACTCAAAAGTTGGTAGGTATATGGAATGAGCTGTATGAGCTGTACTTGAGAGGAAAGGGATTACAGAGATCCTTAACAAGGGTTTTCTCTTTTGTTTTATTATTTGAAGGAGGTGAAAGTTGAGCTGTGGGATTACCTGCCGAGGGATTTTCACTCAAAAGTTGGTAGGTATATGGAATGAGCTGTATGACTAACCTTTCCTGCAAACCTATTCTATGTTTCCACTGGCTACAATTCATGTTGATGCAGGAATGCAAAATGCATTGATGAAGGAGATGATGCAGCTACCATCGCAACGTTTAAACATGTACATGTGTAGGACAGTTTAGAGGGATATGGGCCAAATGTAGGCGGGTGAGATTTGTGTGGATGGGAAATGTTGGCCTGTGTAGGCAAATTGGGCCGAAGGGCCTGTTTCCACAATGTAAGTCTCTATGACTCTATGATTCTATTAAGGCAGAGACCTATGAAAGTTGGAGCTCAATGTTAAGAAAAAAAAACTAAGAACTTTTAACCAAAAGTAAATCGAACATCAAAGGAGGGGAAGGATCATTCAGCACAAAGGCCTTGTACTTGAGAGGAAAGGGATTACAGAGATCCTTAACAAGGGTTTTCTCTTTTGTTTTATTATTTGAAGGAGGTGAAAGTTGAGCTGTGGGATTACCTGCCGAGGGATTTGAAAAAGTTAATGGGAGTAAATATAAAACAGTCGCAAGGCCCAGAGTATTGATGGAGGTTGCGGAGGAGAAGTGGACTAACGAAGATATCCACGTGTGAATTTTAGAAGGGTGACAAATATCCTTTTTTTTTCCATTTGAGAAAGAGGAATGGATTTATTGTAACATTCCAACTTAATATGTGTAAACTTCCAAAGTTAAGAATATTGGATGAAGTAACTGAACACTTGGAAGGTTATGGATGAAGCAGGGATATTCAGATTTACTAAGGGCAGCTATTGCATGACTGACCTGATTTTTTAAGGCAATTTCCAATACAGGAAATGGAAAGATTGTATCATATTGAGGTTACCAAAGTATTTCAATAACAACTCATGAAAAATGTACTTAAATTAAACTAAACTAAACTACAGTATAAAGGGAAGATACACAAAAATGCTGGAGAAACTCAGCGGGTGCAGCAGCAACTCTGGAGCGAAGGAGATAGGTAACGTTTCGGGCCGAAACCCTTCTTCAGACGGCCAAAACGTTACCTATCTCCTTCGCTCCATAGTTGCTGCTGCACCCGCTGAGTTTCTCCAGCATTTTTGTGTACCTTCGATTTTCCAGCATCTGCAGTTCCTTCTTGAATACAGTATAAAGGGCATTAGAGCTCCAAGTAACAAGATTAGAGTAATTGAGTCATACAGCACTGCCGGAGGTTGCAGGTAGTGGAAGGTAAGACCTTCCACTACCTGCAACCTCCGGCAACCACTTTCAACTAGCATCGCAACCGGCTTCGACTAAAAAATTACCGATTTTTAAAACGGCAACCTAATTTTAGTCGCGGCCAGTTTTGAATTTTTTGAAATAATCGCCGGAACATAGAAGAAGTGGAAACCACTTTCGACCATTAGGGAGACTGACAAAAACCTCCGGGAACCTCCGGGAACCGCACGGAAACCTTGGGTGGGGCGCATAGTCTCCAGAGGTTTCCGTTCAGGAATCCTAAGTGGGACAGGGGCATAACAGACGTGAAGAAGTGTCCTGACCCAAAACATCACCTATCCATTTTCTCCAGAGATGCTACCTGACCTGTTGAGTTACTCCAGTACGTTGTCTTTATCCATTGACCTTCTTTGACTTTGTTGACATGAAGTACATAGAACGTATAGGACAAAATTGGGTCTGTGCCTCTTTATGTATTTGATACAAACCTCCCATTCTTCCCCAAACTTCATCTCACCTAAACAACACATTTCTGTTCCCTCCCCCTCATGCCCTTAACTGTGTCTAGGCTTTATTGAACACTAGATTATCGATAATATGCAGCTCAATTGATTCCTTTGTTCATGTTTTTTTAATTACAGGTATTTTGTCCACCTGACTGAACAAAGGTGCATTGATAAAAATTTGAAAGTTTTATACACATTTTACCGAAATGAAATAAATTTTGTATTTTTGTAATTTGTATTTTTTAATTTTTAATTTGTTTTTTTTATGCTTAATTGCATCATAAACATGAAGATAGACACAAAAAGCTGGAGTAACTCAGTGGGCCAGACATCATCTCTGGAGAAAAGGAATAGGTGACATCACCTATTCCTTTTCTCCAGAGATGATGTCTGACCCACTGAGTTACTCCAGCTTTTTGTGTCTATCTTCAGTTTAAACCAGCATCTGCAGTTCCTTCCTATGCATCATAAACATGACATATGGAGTCTCTGTACGTCACTGCCCCATTTTCAGTATGTAAGAGATGATGTATTACACGTAACGCTTACATACAGACAGAAAAAAACACATACTACAATCAGTTTGATTCCTTCATTATAAAACCTAACGACATTGACATGAGGCTTGCTTGTTCTTACACATATCAATGCCCACCCCTGTCCAAGTACTCCTGGGGTTACAGGCAACCGTGACCTGTCAGGAAGAACATATTTCACGTTGAACACTTCTGTCAATGTTGAATGTGCAAGCAGTATCTGTAAATGGAACACTCGTGCCTCTGATGGGCATCAATGAACCCTCAACTTGGTCTGGCATTTAAGAAAGCACGTGGCTGCTATATTGTGAAATCATTAGATCCAGCTTAACGGATTGAGTTAACTGAACTGGAAGATAGTCACAAGTTCCATAATAATAGAAACACTCTATTTAAAATTTGCCATGATTAGGAACGTTTTTAACAAATGCTCACCACGATTAAAATAGTGTTGAATACTAAGAATTTTATATCGTAAAATGCATATGGGTGAAACAGTGTTGAAATATGTCATCCGGTTAAATGTAATGAGACAATTAGGTTACATTCCTTTTCTTTGCTGGCACACAAAGAAATGTTAAGCTGTAAACACATTTTCATTCATAAGAAGAAAACATTATGAATTAAATGTGCCTTATTCAGCTGCTTTATTGATATCTGAATGAATGAGATATAGAAGAAACCAGAATCTTCATAAGTTCCATGAGCAGAATTAGGCCATTCGGCCCATCAAGTCTACTCGGCCATTCAATCGTGGCTGATCTATCTTGAATCTTATTGAAGGAGAGAGCAGGTTAAAGGGGCCATAGGCTTCTATTATTTATGTTTCTGTTTCAATTAATTTGATAATGTTCAGGAATGCTTTATAATTAGATATTTCAAGCTTTTGAAGAAACTGAACACTTGGGTATTAACTACCTTATAGCATAGGAAAATGTTACTAATACAATTAACTGTTTTTGATGCGTTGCTCAGCGTTTTGGTCAGAATTTACTGTAATAAGAGAATTCAATTCATACATGAGTTTTTGAAGATGGCATCGGTTGAGAAGCCATTGACCATTGTAATCAGCATTATCCACACCACCCTTCAATTTGTGACATGATCTGTTTTCCGTTAAATTGCTTCCAGTCCTCTTGGGTAAAGGCCAAAGATCCCTCATTATTAGGAAAAGGTTTGGACATTCTCTGCAGTGTCAAGACCATCAATTATCCCTCAACCATCACCAAATGGAGAAAGAAACAAGGATAACCTGGTAATTATCTCATAGCCGTGAGCAGGTTGGCTGTTTTATTTCCTTGTCCATGGTTTTAACTACACTATATTTTGGAGGTTTCATGCACATTTTACTGAAAGCAACTAAATTCCTGGACTGATAGTATTTGTGCTTCATCACATCATAAACATGTTGGAAACTTTGTTTTGCTGACTGCAATGTGTATTGAACATCCTGGAATTGTGTTAGCAATGCAAGCTATTTTCTTTCTTTGTGATATTCAGGTTTCTTGTACTTATTTTGGAGAATTGTGTACAGTTCTGGTTTCCCCCATTACAGGGAGGATGAGGAGGCTTTCGAGAAGGTGTGGAAGAGGTTTACCACTATGCTGCCTGGGTTACATGGCATGAGCTATAAGGAGAGATGGACTAAACGAGGATTGTTTTCTCTGGTGCTTGAGAGGCTAAGGAGAGATCTGGTAGAAGTATATATAGTTATGAGAGGCGAAGTTAAGGTAGACAGTCAAAACCTTTTTTTCCCAGTGTGGAAATGCCAAAGACTAGAGGGCATTGCTTTAAGATGAGTTGGGCAAAGTTTATAGGAGATGTCTTTAGACTTTAGACTTAGACTAGATGTGCGGGAAAGTCTTTTACACATAGAGATGTAGGTGTCTGGAACATGCTGCCAGGCATGATGATGGAGGCAGATAAGATAAGGCCATTTAAGGGACTTTTCAAAGTACATGGGTATTCCAGGAATGGAAGGATAGGGATCATGTGCAGGCAGAGAAGATTAGTTTAACTTGGCATTATGTTCGATACGGACATTGTCAGCCAAGGAGTCTGTTCTTGTGCCACACTGTTTGTTCTATGTTCTAATATCAGATGTAAAATGGCACAATTGTCTGACAAAAAAAAATAGTGGAAAATAAAGCAGGCTGATGCTCTGACACACAACATAATGCATCAGAACAAACACTGTAAATGTTATATACACCAATATTTAATTATAGTATGTAGTAACAAACAACTAAAGTTATAACATCCTCAGACTCGTATCAAAGTGATAGCGGTTATAATTATAAATCCTTGCCATTAGTATTATATTTATGTTATCTGTTAACTTACAATGCACTGAGCTTGCTGAACATCAACCATTTGTGAAATTTATATGTGCCAGTTAGTGGAATGGTGTCAAGTCAAGGCAATCATGAACATATTGTCATGAAATGGAAACAAAAACAGGGCATTTTAAATCCAGAATTTTTGTCACATTGGTTTATTCACAAAGGAACATAATTCCATCTGAAGTAATATATCAGTTGAACGTTTGGCTCCTTGCCACTTGTCCGTCACTCAATAAGAATATTGTTTACCGTAATTTCATTTTCTTGCACCAACTTCATAATTATTGATTCCTAAATATCCAAAAATCATACAATATCTGTCTTTTATACACATCGATAAACTAAAAACCCATACCTTTGAGGAGATAATTCTCACTATTCTCTGGATGAAGAAATGTTGCTATTCAACCCTGAATGGCCAACACCTTACTACACACCAGGTCAACGAGCCTTTATGACCAAGTTAAGAACTCTACATTTATAACAACCTGGACTTGAATCATGGAGAATTTGTGCCAGAACATGGCAGCCCTTGTATACTGTCTCAGTGTACTATTTGTACTTAATTAAGATTGTGCTGAGGTATGGTAATACATTTTACTGAACTGTATGCAAAAAAAGGAATTTTGCTGTACCCCAGTACATGTTACAATAAACTACCATTGAAGTACTATTGAACCTTGTTCTGAGGTTGTGAACCCAGGTTCCAGACAGAATTATCATCCCTACACTTAGCCCCCTAAGAATTATCTATGTTCTAATGAAATTAGTTCACATTTTTCCTGAATCTTAGATAGGCCTAGTCTGCCCAACCTCTCCTCTAAAGACATACTTCCCCATCTTAAGGTTCAATGAACCAAACGTTCAACCCTTCTTCTGTTTCAATCTTCTAGCAATACAATAAAAGTGGGAAAACTGCAATGAAAGTCTCAAGCCTTTAGTCTTCCCTGCCACCATCTTATGTTTGGCTACTAATTAAAAAAAAAAGATGGACTCACAATAGAATAGAATAGAATAGAAAATGAGATTTTCTTCAGTGTTTTTTAAATCTAATCTATAAAGCCACTATATATTTTTTTAATTAATTTGACTCAAATCTGAGATTTAAAAAAATATATATACCAATTTCCCCAGCTGTTGAAAGTTACAATAAACAAGTACAATAAAACTGTAAATATGGTCGGAAAGAACGTGCTGACCACAGTCATTGGGAGATGACACACTTGGTAAGATCACTGCATACTTGAGATAATTAGATGGCTCTTGCACAGATTAACTTGTTAACTCTTATATTTATAATGCTGCTTGTTAAGAAACCCTGGAGTCAGTCCATCAGTGAAGGTTGCTCCTACCAAGAGACCCAATGTAAGTAATTCTGTTACTGAATGCAAATCGAGCTGTGGATTTCTCTGCTGATGAAAAAACAAGATCTCCATCCTGTGATCTTCATCCTCGATCCACAATGATCGAAGTTCTTATTCCCAACAAAATAGATCTACCATTAAAGAAATTACCAAAAAAATTTATGATGATGTTTTGTCTGCCTTTGGCATCCAAGAACACAAATATTGCTGAGTGCATTGATGCTTCTTTGCAAAGCAGATGTGATGCTCCTATCGATGAAAGGAGAGAAATAAAAAAACACACAAGCCAGTAATCCTAACCTTGCCATTGAGAAAATGCTGGAGTGCTTCATTTCGGAAATAATAACAGAGCATTTAGAAAATCATAACACAATTAAGAAAAGTTATAATGGTTTCCTGAATGGGAAATTATGTGTGACAAATTAGTTAAAGTTTTTTGAGGATGTAACAAAATGGTAGATAGAGGACAACCAATAGATGTATTAGTTGGATTTCCAAATGACAACTAAATGGCCCTGCAAAAAAAAGTTATTGCACAAGATATGAGGTCATGAGTTTGGAGATGGAGATATTGACATAACTAGGGGAATAGCCAACAGTCAGGATAAATTGATCATTTTGGATTAGCAATCAGTAATTGGTGGGGTACCAAAGGAATCAGTGCTGCCTACAATCTATATTAATGACTTGCGTGAAGGGACCAAAGATACTGACCTAAACTAAAACTAAATAATCATATGACATGTAATTTTATCCTAGTCTTAAATTGCCAATACTATATTGCCAATACTATCTAACTTGTTCCACTGGAATAGTTGGCCAATCGACATGTATCCAGCCCTTTAAATGTTTTATGCAAGTCAAAGAGATCCCCTCCACGACTTCATTATTCAAGCATATAATTTGCAAGCACTCACAGAAGGAAATACACATTCTGGGATATGATGCTACTAAAGTTTTCTAGAAAGAAAAATGCGTTTGATGAATCTTTTGATGCTAGTCTACCTAGATGAATCTACTATTAGATAATTCAAGATCTACTATCTAGATGGATCTACTACCATAAACAAAGGTGAAAATCCTGAACTTACATTTGCCTCCATTATTACATCCCTGGGCAGGAAGCTCAAGGTTTCTGCAACTTCACAGAAGTTAAGAAGTAAAACAATCCACATGTACAAGTGTGTAGAAAGGAACTGTAGAATTGTGGTTTATACGGAAAATAGACACAAAGTGCTGGAGTAACTCAACTGGTCAGGCAGCATCTTGGGAGAAAAGGATAGTTTGCTTAGGCAGCTTACAACCCAGCAGTATGAACGTTGATTTCCATAATTTCAAGTAACTCCAAGATTCCCTCCCCCCCTCTCTCTCTCACCCTAGGTGTCCTACTAGTTCCAATGTTTGCATCCTTTCTTATCCCCTCTTCCCCAACCAACAATGGGCCACTATGGGTTCCACACATCCTTGGTCATCTGTTGCCGGCCCTGCTTTGTTTCAACCATTTCCTACCTAAATTCCACCTGTTCTACTTTCCGTCTGAAGAAGTGCCCAAACCCGAATCACCGCCCACTTCCTTTTTCTCCAGAGATACTGCGTGACCCATTGAGTTACTTCAGCACTTTGTGTCTATCTTCCGCATGTACAAGTACCGGATTAGATATAGTGCATTTCAATTCAATAGTGCAGGAGTAACAACTTCATAGATTTAAATGAGAGGAGATTTTGTAAGGCCGTAAATAACAGTATATTATTAACTAAAATTAACGGCTTTATTAAACGCTTTTAAATATTTTAAAGTTTTCCTCGATGTTAAACGTCTTAGTTCATTTATTGCTTTTATACTTTTTGTAAAGATTAAATTTTAGTTTATTAAATATTTTATAGTTTTAGAGACGTTTAAACAGTTGGATAACACATGGGTCATGTCTTACTCCAGCATTTTGTGTCAAAAGATTTTCATCTTTTTTGTAGATTTACAAATAAAACACCATCAATACACCATTTTTTAAAATTATGTTTTGCATAAATGTCTTGCTTATTTCACAATCTTTTTTTACTTTTTCACTCTCTTGCAGAACTTGTGCAGTTTACATCCAAAGGGAGTCCAAATGGTATCTTGTGTGTTGATTCCATGAAAGTCAAGATACAAAAATTAGATGCCATATTCATGTGATGGATAAGGATGTTGGGCCTTATTCCCCAGGAGCTTGAATGTTGCCCTGTGAGCTCTGCAATGAATATCACATCAAAATCTTGGATAACTGGTAAAGCAAACCAATTCCAAAAGACGTGGTCTACGTTTATGGACCTATTACAAGCATGAGGTGCAATAGTAATTTTAAAAATAAATAAATGGTATCAGGACCTGGCAATGGGAGGTAAAACAACAAAAACAGACTTGGTTGGTAGTCTTTCTGCGGAGTTTAATGTTATAATAGAGCGATTGTCCTTACTTTCTTTTTCTTTCTTTTCTAGGGTCTACTTTCTTACTTCACTTCCTTCTCTAACTTCTTTTCTAAGGGGCTTTCTTTTCCCAACACTCTCTTGCACTTCACGACTCTTGCGCACCTTCTTTACTTTCCTTACTTCTATCTTTTTCTTAAAGCTTAAAAAAAAATGAAGCGGTACAAAAAATGTATTAAGATATTTGTGTTGTGTGTGATTGTAATTTACCGTACTTCTAATAAAAATAAATATTAAAAAAAAAAAAAAAAAAATCTTGGATAACCACACAGAGAAAACTCGGAAATTATCAAACAGAATGACAGAGAAATAACACCTCGTCTTCCGTCTGAGCACATACTAACATTTGCGACTCAGTGTTGAATTTATTTTATATCTCGTATATTTCACTTGGGCAGCTTATAACCCAGCAGCAAGAAATTTGACTTCTCTCATTTCAAGCAACCCCTGCATTCCCTCCCTCCTTCCCCACACCCACCCTGGACGTCCTACTAGTTCCACTGTTCACATCCTTGTATCCCTTCATTCTCATCTCTTCCCCATCCAAGAACGATGCAGGAAAAATGTTCCCAATGTTGGGCGAGTCCAGGACTAGGGGCCACAGTCTTCGAATAAAGGGGAGGTCATTTAAGACTGAGGTGAGAAAAAACTTTTCCACCCAAAGAGTTGTGTATTTATGGAATTCCCTGCCATAGAGGGCAGTGGAGGCCAAGTCACTGGATGGATTTAAGAGAGCATTAGATAGAGTTTTAGGGGCTAGTGGAGTCAAGGGATATGGGGAGAAGGCAGGCACGGGTTATTGATAGGGGACGATCAGCCATGATCACAATGAATGGCAGTGGTGGCTAGAAGGGCCGAATGGCCTCCTCCTGCACCTATTTTCTATGTTTCTACGTTTCTATGTAACGAGCCATTATGGGCACCAACCTTCTTTGGTCATCTGTTGCCGACCGTTTTTTGTTCTGGCTTTTCCTAACTCCAGTTCCCTTCCCTATACTTTCAGTCTGAAGAAGGGTCTGGACCGGATACGTCACCTATCCTTTTTCTCCAGAGATTCTACCTGACCCGTTGAGTTACTCCAGCACTTTGTGTCTATCTTTGGATTTAACAATATCGGGTAAGCAGCTTTAATGTTGCATTCTCAGTTTGCATCCAAAGGGATGCAAACTTTTACTTTCTCTATCTTTAATTATTAATGGTGTTGAAAGTAATGAATAACAGCAATCCATCACAAACACTCCTTCTGTTCTCTTCACCCCTCCATCTTTCTGCAACTAAAAAATGCCTGTTTTTTTTTTTTTGCTTCTCCTTTTCTGGTGAAGGGCCATTAACCTGAAACGTTGAGGCTGTTTCTCTCTTCACAGATGCCACCAACATCCTGAAACCACTGTATCTTGCTGGCATTTTCTGGTTTTGGTTCGTATATCCAGCGTCTACGGTTTTGCAGCCCCAAGCATTCTTCAAGGTGAAATCTAAAGCTGGCAATCGGTATCTCAAGAGTTCTTGTTATCGTAGCTGACTCAGTATATCATTTGATTCATTTGGTTTAATTTAGAGAAGCTTGTCTGCTTAATTGCTCTCAGAGGAAGGTAAAGTGTAATATCCTTTTAATTACCTTTTAAAAGTCTTCATTGTAATAGCCATGCTACTTATTAACAGTGCTTTTCAAATCTTAATTTATAAGTAAACTATTATAACACCTACCAAATCCATTCCAGTTATAATTTTTATATTATTTATTCATTTTCAGGAGCTGCCCATTACTGGCCAGGCCAATCCCTAGAAGATGTTGGTGTGCAAACACATTGAGCTGTGTGAGTAATTCTGCTGTTGGTGCTTCCACAGTGCTGTTGCATATGGAGTTCCAAGATTGAGATTGAGGTCCCAACTCAAAATGTCATCAGTCCATTCTCTTCACAGGTGCTGCCTGACACACTGAGTTTCACCATCACTTTGTGTTTTGCTCAAGATTCCAGCATCGACGGTCTCTCGTAACTCCGTTTTACAGTCCCACTGCAAAATCTCCTCAAAGTATGCCTCCACCTCTCCTTGTCAGGGGTTCTGTGAGACCCTGTCTCACTGCTCACTCTCTGATACATTGACCTTATGTATGTACTTCAGGTCATTCGAAGCAATCATTCGGTGATAAAGAACCAAAATTCCTTGCACTTAGCAGAATGCAGTTTCGAATGAAGAATTAAGCACTTTAGAAAACGCAACATGCTGGAGTAACTCAGTGGGTCAGGCACCGTCTCTGGAGAACATGGATAAGTGACGTTTCAGACTGAGTGACAAATCCCCTTATCCATAATTCCCGGAGATGCTGCCTGACCCGTTGAGTTACTCCAACCCTTTTTTGTAAACCAGCATCCTCAATTCCTTGTTTCTTCAGGAATATGACCACTCCATTTGACAAGGTAGCTCATACTGACCAGCCCTACCTGAATCCCACAATGAATTTGTTTGATCAGTTCCAGATAAGCGTTGCCACTTTTGAAATAATACTAATAGAGCAAAGTGGAATAATTTGCAATTACAAAATGATTCATGAACTGGTGGACTAAAATTCATCCATTGGTCATGTTGGTCCCTCCCTACCTGGAGTTTGGTGCAAGATAGTTCAGTTTAGTTTAGTTTAGTTTAGTTTATTATTGTCACTTGTATTGAGGTACGGAGAAAAACTTTTTTTTGCTTGGTATCCAGTCAAAGAAAATGCTATACATGAATATGATCAAGCCGTCCACAATGCACAGATTAAAGGGTGCAGCATTCAGTGCAAAGATCTTCAGTTTAAACCAACAACTGCAGGTCCTTCCTACACATAAACTCTCGGCAGCTTCATTTAAATAGCGGCCACACTTAATACCGAAACCTATCTAGAAGAATGGACAATAGATAACTCAGAAACGATTTCACAATGGCTGAACAACCAACTAATGCCAGGATTAATGTGTAGAAAGGAACAGCAGATGCTGGTTTAAACCGAACAGAGACACAAAATGCTGGAGTAACTCAGCGGGACAGGCAGCATCTCTGGAGAGAAGGAATGGGTAACGTTTCGGATCGGGTCTGAAGAAAGCTGAGTTACTCCAGCATTTAGTGTCTATCCAATGTTACGATTAATTTGTGCTTGAGGACGGACATTGATGGCGACTTTCAGAAATATCCCAGCGCCCGAGTATTGCACCGTAGAACAATTTAATGTCAATTGCACCTTGTTAGGTCGGTCTAACCGTGCGACTCACTAAAGCTGCATCATTTCTGTGTAATTATGCCAAACATTAATAATTAATCATTCCCCCAATCATTTCGCTTCTTTGTTTTAATTGCCTGCGGAGCCTGTATTTCTGCGCAGATTATCTCATGTCCCTGATCAAAACGCGGCGCGGCCTCCCCCTGTTACAACTGCATTAATAACTGTTCCATCGGCTGTTACTCTGACAATTGAAAGCTTTTCCACACCGATGTTTCGCTTAGACGTGGATTATTTAACAGCTGCCTGCTTCCCTCACTTAAGCTGTGCCTGTAGTCTTTTTTTTAGTTTTGAAAATAAGGTATGCAAACATATTTTAGTAATTTCAACACACCCCGAACTTCCGTGTCATAGATCCCACCGAATTTTTCATAACATGTATTTTTATTGCAATTAAGGAAACGCGAGGAAAGTCGTTTTAGCGCGTCCATGTCATCGATCCCACCGTTTCGAAACAAACGTCAAAATCTGACCCAGTGATGTAAATAAAGAGAGATTGGCGAGTCCAAAGTAAGAAATTGTTTAGAATTAATTGCTGGGCACGATTCGACCTGCAAGTCAATAAACGAAGGTAGACACAAAATGTTGGAGTAACTCAGCGGGACAGGCAGCATCTCTGGAGAGAAGGAATGGGTGACCCTTTCGGGTCGAGACCCTTCTTCAGACTGATGTCAGGAGAGTGGGTGGGACGAGATAAAATGAGGCCGGAGACTGTAAGACTGATGGGAGAACTGGGAAGGGGAGGGGATGGGGAGAGAGGGAAAGCAAGGGCTACCTGAAGTTAGAGAAGTCAATGTTCATACCGCTGGAGTGTTAACTACCCAAGCGAAATATGAGACGCTGTTCCTCCAATTTGCGCTGGGCCTCACTCTGACAATGGAGGAGGCCCAGGACAGAAGGTATGTGTAGGAAAGAACTGCAGATGCTGGTTTAAATCGAAGGTAGACACAAAAATGCTGGAGTAACTCAGCGGGACAGGCAGCATCTCTGGAGAGAAGGACTGGGTGATGTTTCGGGTCGAGACCCTTCTTCAGACAGAAAGACCCAGGACAGGAAGGTCAGATTGGGAATGAGAGGGGGAGATAAAGTGCTGAGCAACCGGGAGATCAGGTAGGTTAATACGGACTAAGCGAAACGATCGCCGAGTCTGCGCTTGGTCTCGTCGATGTAGAGAAGTTGACACCTGGAACAGCGGATACAGTAGATGAGGTTGGAGGAGGTGCAAGTGAACCTCTGCCACACCTGAAAAAACTGTTGTGGTCCCTGGACGGAGTGGGGGGGGGGGGGGATTGGTGGGAGGTAAAGGTATAGGTGTTGTATCAGCGGAAAGTACCTGGGGAGGGGGTGGTTTGGATGGGAAGGGATGAGTTGGCCAGGGAGTTTCGGAGGGAACGGTCTCTGCGGAAAGCAGAAAGGGGTGGAGATGGGAAGATGTGGACAGTAGTGGGATCCCGTTGGAGGTGGCGAAAATGTCGGAGGATTATATGTTGTATGCGATGGTTGGTGGGTGGAAGGTGAGGTCAAGGGAGACTCTGTCCTTGTTACGACTGGGGGGAGGGGGAGCAAGAGCGGAGCTGTGGGATATCGAGGAGAGCCTAGTGAGAGCCTCATCTATAATGGAAGAGGGAACCCCCCGTGCTTAAAGAATGAGGACATCTCCGATGACCTGGTATGGAAACCCTCATCCTGGGCACAGATGTGGCGTAGATGGAGGAATTGGGAGTAGGGGTGGAAGCAGGGTGGGAAGAAGTGTAGTCTAGATAGCTATGGGAGTCAGTGGGTTAGTAATAGATGTCATTCAATAGTCTGTCTCCTGTGATGGAGATAGTGAGATAAAGAAATGGTAGAGAGTTGTCGGAGATGGTCCAAGTGAATTTTAGTGCAGGATGGAAAATAGTGGTGAAGTTGGTGGTCAGTGAGTTCTGCATGGGTGCAGGAGGTAGCACCAATGCAGTCGTCATGTAGCGGAGGTAGAGTTTGAGGATAGGGCCAGTGTATGCCTGGATCAGTGATTGTTTGATGTACCCTACAAAGAGGCAGCCATAGCTGGGGCCCATGCGAGTGCCCATAGCTATGCCTTGGATTTGGAGGAAGTGCGAGGAGTCGAATGATAAGTTGTTAAGAGTAACGACCAGCTCTGCTAGGTGGAGGAGAGTGTTGGTAGATGGAATTTGGCTGGTTCTGCAGTCGAGGAAGAAAATGAGGGATTTAACACCAACCTGGTGAGAAATCGAGGTGTAGAGTGACTGGACATCCATAGTAAAGATGAGGGAGTGGGACTGGACATCCATAGTAAAGATGATAGAGGGAAGTCAATAAACAAAATGAACAAGAGACTTGTTGGGGCGAGTCCACTGAAAATGTTTCTCAGTTTCTCCACAAGATGGTGATTGTCTCAAGTAAGCAAAAGTTTTGCCATCATTGTGATAATATGGACTGCGCAGCTGGTAGAGACGCTGCCTCACGGCGGCAAAGACCCAGGTTCGAACCTGATCTCGGGTGCTGATGTGTGGAGTGGGTTTCCTCTGGGACTCCGGTTTCCTCCCACATCCCAAAGATGTGCAGATTTGTAGGTTATTTGGCCTAGCATATAGGCAGAAAGTGGTCTAGCATAGAACTAATGTGCACAAAAATGCTGGAGAAACTCAGCGGGTGCAGCAGCATCTATGGAGCGATGCTGCTGCAAACGTTGCCTATTTCCTTCGCTCCATAGATGCTGCTGCACCCGCTGAGTTTCTCCAGCATTTTTGTGTACCTTCGATTTTCCAGCATCTGCAGTTCCTTCTTAAACACATAGAACTAATGTGAACGGGTCAGTGTTAACTCGGTGTGTAGAAGGGCCTGTTTCCACGTGGCATCTTTCAATAAATCAATCGATATAAGAATAAAGTACCACGAGTCAATGACGTTGAACTCATAATTGAAGATGCATGCTATCCGAGTGTAGTTTGATCCGCGTTTGGATCAAACGAGTTAATATTTAACGTGTAGGAAGGAACTGCAGATGCTGGTTTACACCGAAGATACACACAATATGCTGAAGTAACTCAGCCGGTCGGCGTAAACCAGCATTTGCAGTTCTTTCCAATTGTCTGCTCCACTGCGAAATCTCCTCAAGGTATGCCTACTTTGAAGACGTTCCCCTCTCTCCGATTGGAGTTCCGCAACACCCTCTCTCGATGCAGTCTGAAGAAAGGTCTCAGCCCGAAATGTCACTTATTCTCTTCTCCATAGATGCTGTCTGACCCGTTGAGTTACTCCTGCATTTTGTGTCTATCTTCCGAGTTAATACTTAATTTTGACTTGGCATCAAGTTCAGCACGGAGATTGTGGGCCGAAGGGTCTTGTTCCTGTGTTGCGCTGGTTCTATGTACAAACTTGAATGTCTTCACATAACAAAGCATGGTTGAACTATTTCAACTGAATTTGTCAATCTATTGAGAGCTCAACGTTTCTTTATTTTTTAATCAAAGCATTTCGCGTTGCAATATGATTGTCTATTTCCTACTTTCCCAGTGCGAAATCCTTTAACTTTTTTAGGATGCTAATTCCGATTTATTTACATCTGCTGGTAACATGGTGGGCCGCAAGAGGGCGTCTCGCCCACTCCATGCTAAACTGCGTGACAACCTCTCGCCCACCGGAGTGATTGGGTGAGTTACCAGCTTTGCTAGAGAGAGAAAAAAAAACCCCACGTTAGTTTAAATTGTGCTAATCATTTGGCCGAGCTGAAAGCGGGAGGAGTTTGTCCAAAACTCAATCGTGTTCAATGACAGGTGTGCTTCAATTAGCATGTCTTTAACTAAACGGGCTTGAAGCACCACCATAGTCCTTGACCCGCATATTGTTAGAACTACTTGTGTGAATTAAAGGCAGAGAGAAAAAAAGAGTTTGCAGATGCAAATACCAAACTACAACTCTCTTTAGATTCAATTAGCGGTTCGGGCTGCAGCTGTGGAAATGGCCCTGACTGCACTAATAAAGACAGTGTTAAAAGAACTATAAATTGCATGTGGCCGGGTTAAACAATGCTATCCTTGGCTTTGAAATCACATAAAACGGGGTGATGTCTTTTACAGGATACCAATTAAATTGTCTTATTATAATCCGCTTGGAGTTGTTATCTATGAACTATAGCTGGTTGGCAAAAAGGAAAATTCTCAGTGTGACAGACAAAATGGTTTCATTTGGTCTTGTTCAACGTCAGGGATGAATTAAGGATTAACTCATTAAGGGTGTTCATTAACAAACCGGCAGCCTTTCATTCCTGGAAGGTTGTTAAAGATGCAAGCAATTTCTGATTATTTATTTTTACGTTTCCAGATACTTTTTTTATGAGAGATAGCAGTGTCTGCAAGTGCAACTAATTTATATGCTAATGAGATGCAGGAGATAGCTGGGTTTTAGGGAGCAAAAACAGTTCATCATTCTTACTTGTAAAATCTTGCAAATCAAAACAAACCTCTGTAGGTTCATTAACTAATGCCTGCGTTAGAGTAGTTTACAATATGAACCGGGCGAGCCAAATTTCTGAACCAATAGCCACGGTGCAACTGACTCGTTGGCAGTGATACACCCGAGGAGCTGTGAGCTTTTAACTGTACGTGAATGCTCAAAGCTATTAAAAAGTTCCAAGAAAAGTTAATCCAGTCTCTTGGATATGAGTCTGAAGAAGGATTTCGGCCCGAAACGTTGCCTATTTCCTTCGCACCATAGATGCTGCTGCACCCGCTGAGTTTCTCCAGCATTTTTATCCACCTTCGATTTTCCAGCATCTGCAGTTCCTTCTTAAACATCCTGGATATATCGGCCGCTTTAAAAAAAGACCCTGCTTGTAACAGTGTCATCCGTCCACAACAATACCGCTTAAACTTTTAACAACTAACAACTTGTTGTATTTACGTTAAGGGTCGGCAGAGGGACACTGGAAAAAAATATTCTGGGGTGTTCCAATACTATTTCCGAAAAAATGTGCAACTTATCTTGCTTTAGGCCCGTCCTAACCAAGAATTGTGGGGTTTTTTTCTCGACTCACTCTCAGCCTTCCTACCCCAGCAAAGCTGTTGTATGTAAACCCACATTCACGGCGTGACAATGGGGCTGTTTTTTTTTTATCCACAAGCTATTTATTTTCCAATCAGAGGTATTGACTGTGGAGTTCTTTAGTGTACTGGTAGCTTTGGGGGAAGCTTTGAAGAATCACAAGTGGAGCTTTTTGTCTGGACGAGGTTTCTTAGCATCGAAAGCCTTTATCCGTGCGTTTTATTGGGCTTTCCTTTACATATGTATAGTGGGAAGAAAAAAAAACTGTTGTTAGTCAAGCATGGAGTCCATTTCCCTGTGGCTTTCAGAGAGAGAACAAAAATAGTGCGGCTGCATCCCGTTGTATAGTGGCTCACCAACACAACGTGGCATGGTATAGAAAAAACTGCAGCTCCCAGGAAAGCACTCAGTAATAACACGTTCGCTCGTCCTCCAGTCATTTGCCAAGTGCGGTCGCGAAGAGTGGCGAGGATAAATAAACTATGCCCATTCCCGTTGGGGAATATGGATTCCGGATTTCTCTTTCCCTCTATCTTGCCCTCTCTTTAAAGTTCACATTGTAAGAAAAGAAACAAAAAAAAAACCTGGTTGCAATGGCGAAATAAAAGGGGAGGCGAGTGTCCTTTGGTTTGGCTTTCGTTCAAATGGCAAGCTGGACAGATGTTTCGGAGTCTTATCGTGTTTTGTGTGTGTGAGGGAGAATGGAAGCATTGTTTGCATCGACTCACAAAGGGCGGAATAGCCCTCTTTTTACCAATGGAGTATCATCCCATCTTTAAATGTTGATTTATTGAGCGAAAGTTGAATGAAAACGTAATTAGTATTACCGAAAGCATTAGAGTCTATTTAATTTTAAATGCCACTGAATATTTCACTCTCGGTTGCAAGTCACAATGTGTTCAAGATTGTCAGTGGCTGACTTTGCCATCTGTTACCTACACTCGGAACAGAAGACACGAGAGAGCGAAGATGTGACTTTTACAGCCTAACATTTGCGTATCATCGACAATCCTCTCTCTCTCTCTCTCTCTCTCTCTCTCTCTGCGAGATAATTCTTTCACCCTAAGAATGTCATGGGGAATGGATCGTGTATCATAACAGCCGCAGAAACTTTCGTGATAAATATTGCGTGGAAGTTAGGGAGGGGGGGGCAAGAAGTTAAGAAAGAATGATTAGTCTTCAGAATGTAATCAATGTTTTTTTTTTAAAGAGGTGCAGTTTATTTAAAACTGCGGTAACCACCTCTCCGCTCACTGGGACTTCACTTATGGTTTAAATGTTTTCTGCAACCGCGTAAATAAATGATCTCCTCGATGCCAATGTATGGTGTGCAAGACTGCACATTTGAAAGGCAATATGTAACGCCAAGCACTGTACACATGGAATAGCGTTTACTCAAATCAACATGTTACCAATTCCAGAATCTCTGAGTGTTTGTTTAGTGCGAGATCCTGTGAATTCGCTCCGATCTCGACATTCCAACGAGGTGTACAGTTTCAGCAGCGTCAGCGGGTGTAAGGAATGAGAGAGCGCGGAGATTAAAGCAATCCGTTCACAATAAACCCAGCTCGTTCGCTCATATTTGGGATCAATTGTTTCCCTCTTCGGTCCACTCCCTCTGAACCCCCCCCCCCCCCCCCCCCCCCCCCCCCAACCTCCCCCTCCCCCCTCCCCCACCCAGCACAATAACCTGATGCTCGGCTTCGTGAAGCACACCTTACAACAGCATTTAACCGATCCACTTTCGTCTCCACATTGATATTGCATTTTCGAACTTAAGCGCATTGCAACTTAAAAAATGTTGCATTGTATTCGGGCACGAAAGTTTATATGGAAGATAGGTGCTCTTACAGATCGCAATTAAACCGTGTTTAAAGATAGAATGCGAGGGTCCTATACTTAGGAAGAACAGCAACTATCACAAACTCAAATATAATTTTTTTTTAAACGATTTTGGTTTTAAAACATTTAATTTTCTTGGAAATTTTCGCGCAAAGGCATTTTTTTGCGAAGTAGAATACGCGATAATTTTGGCGTTTGAGAGCTCCGATCGTAGAGTCTGCTCAAAATACATATTGTATGGTAAATTGGTGAATTAAAGTTAATATGACGTGTTTTATTTTACAGATTTCAGTTTGAGTTACTTTCGTAGCTGTTTCATACAATAAGCCGTGTTCTTATCTATGTCGCTGTTTATAATGAGTGGTGGATAATATTATAAAGGGATTTGGGATCAAGTGTTTATAAAGTAATTACTGCATTAATACCTGGAATAAAGCAAATCGCCATGAATGTAACCACCATAGGATCGTATGTTAAATCAACATCCATGGCGTCTATCATGGTTAAATATCGACAGTTTATTTGAGACAGCAACAGTTTAATTATCGGAGGCAGAATTTTACTCTTCCTTGTCATTCACTGGAAATGTAACCGGACTGAAATAAAAGGCCACAGAACACGGCCACGGTGCGTTAAATTCGTGTTCATAATGAATGAAAAGATGTGTTTAGTAAACCTGACAGGCACTAACAAGCAACATCTCGATGTTCTATGGTTAAGTTCAATGTCCTTCGTCATTGTATGCGAATCAGCGCAAAAAAAAAAGAGACCACTGTTATGCAATCAAAATAGTTTTTTTGTGACCACTTCTGGTACCCCACTGCTTATTTCAGCTCCAAAGCAAAGAATGATATTAGCTCATTTTGAAGGTAATGTGACAGATAATAGGGTCGTTTTTTTCCCTGTCAAGTGAGCCAATAACGGGCGGCTCGTCATTTTGAGGTTTGTTCTGAGTTCTTCCCGTTTGTATCTGTGAGGTCCTAGCAGTCACTGTGACCAACGACGAGAAATAGCAAATTAATTGTGATAATTGTCAAGAAAACTCACACAAAGTGTGATATTGTGCCACCTTCAAGATTTGTGATCGGTGGTGTTTTCCCTTCGCCCTATTATGGAAACAATGTCATTATATAATGTATTTTATGTAATAAAATTCCCAACCTGGTCAATCCCAACCAATCTTTAGTGTTCAATGTGTTTTTACTGTAACTTGAAACAACGCCGCACACAAAACAACCAGAGTAAAACGAGATCATTAAATTAAGGTTTCACAGATCTGTGTCCTCTGCTTAGAAATGTCTAAGGCGTGTACACGTGGAATGTAAAGTCTCAGTATTTAACAAAATTCCCCTCCCACATTTCCATCAACTAATAATTCTGAGACCTGAATTCATCCCTTGTAGTGTCACATTGCAATGTTGGGATTAGCCTGAGAGTTCATTTAAAAAATCAATAGAAACACTTCGCTAATGGACTACTAATGGTTAAAGTCTTCATTGAAAACTAAGAACTGAATGTTAACACTAGGTACAGTATCAGTTTGAAATTGTTTTATGTTACTAGGGTGTTAACATTGACTTAAGGTTTGAAATTGTATAATGTTAGTAGGGTGATGGGAGTCATGTTATTCGCCTTCTAGTCTCTCTGAACAGTATCACTTTGATTATGACGAAGAACAGTAATTCGATTTGCACATATCATTTGTTAACTAACTTCCTAATCCAAGCGTTTCGAAACGAGTTCTGGTGCCTAAAACATAACCAATACTTTCAATGCATCACTTTAAGTTTGGCAGTGATATGTGAAATTGAAAAGTCAACATTCAATATAGATATAACATGCCCAAATCTCAAATTCGCTACATCGGGAAAAGTAAACGAGTGAAAACTGATTCAAAAGTTTCCGCCTGAGTTTTCTTCAAGGCTCCTGCTCAAGTGGGCTGCAGGGCGGCGACGATTAGTTCTGTGTTTCCGACACAGAATTGGTTTTGGATGTTAAATTGCATTTCATCGCAATACCTCTGCAGTATGACTATCAAACTGAGATTTCATTCCCTGTTAGACCGTGCACTATTGTGTCAGCTTGAATCCCGAACCAAAACAAGCCACTGGAAGAAAGCTACCTTTTGATCATCACCTCCGGAGCTTTCCAGAAAATGACCACGCTATCAAAGGAATGTTCACATTATTGGGGCACTTCGGATCTCTTTGGCCAGCTATTGTGTGTGTGTTGTTTTTAACGTGACAGACACGGCAATTTCAACATAGATTGACATTAAATGCAAGAAGCGAACTATTGTTTTGCAATATCGCCTCCTAACAATTGTGAAATGGAAGAAACGAGCAAGGTGTGGGTGGCAAAAAAAATTGCACAGGTTTCACTTTTCGGAGATGGGGGTTGATGTTTTAGTTATCCGTGCTCTATGAAATGGTTGAAAAATAATTTAGATGCACTTGGTTTATTCAGATGTTTTACAGATAACTACAGTGCAATATTCGCACACGCCATGGACAATGTGTACACCGCATTGATATGTGAAAGACATCCCCATTAATTCTATGAATATTGTATATACCAATGCACGTGCAAAACAGCACAGAATCTCCAAATGACAAATAAACTAAACGTTTACTAATTGTTTGACAAACAATATCCGCTGTTCCTTGTGTTGCGAGAATAATTCGTGTAAACCCATAACCCGGATTTCAACCGAAGATAGACGCAGAATGCTTATCTTCGATATACACCATCACCTGAAGTTCCTTCCTACACAACCTAGATTTGAAGTACGTTTGCATCGGAATGGAAATCCATGTCCTGGCATCGGTTTTCCGATTGGGTAATTTGGCACTGTCTAATTTTCGTTATGATCTATTTGAACCCATTCCCCCCCCCCCCCCCCCCCCCCCCCCCCATGTTTCATTCAGAAGGCTTTTGTTTCTCCCTTCCCGACAGATACCGTCTACATCTGTTGGTTGGGCAATGTGTTTTGCAATTATTGCTCTTCGCGTTCTCTTGTGCCAAACTGGCCAGTCTCTTGGCAAGTGTTCCCCTCGCGTTGTTCAATCGAGTGCTTTTCAAAATGTTCTTCCTTTAAGAGAGAGAAGAAAAAAAACAACAGACAGTAAGCATAGACTAACTGTATAACATTTACAAGTGCTATTTGCAAGAGTTAAGGGGAAGGAGACATCTTTAAGGTTAGCGAGTGACAGAGTGGGAGTAATGCACTACCTCTAACAAGGTGCCGACACCTCCTTCTATTGAATATGTTATATATTTTTAAATTACGAGTATTTGAATCTGTAAAGAAAACTCAAGGCTTCCCCATCAGAGAAGATTACATCGATATGTTGACATTTCAGGATATTGTATATATTTTTAATGGAAAAGCACTTCTTCAGAGATACAAAGAAAAGGGATTTGCTTTCCCAATTCCTCGCTTCTGTAGGATGGCCAGGAGTTGGTCATGTGCTTGACTGTCATATATCTGGCCACAGAATTCCTGTTCAAGTTATGCCATCAAGCTAATATATTTTGACTGCCCTTCTCTCTTGTGACAAAGCCTTGCAGCTGCCTCCGAATCAATATATGTCAAAGAAATATGAAAACAATCATGACAGAAGACTTAAAGTCTCTGTACATTGTGCATAATGAAATGTCCCCTGTATTCTCAAGGTACTTGGACACACTGACTCATTTATCGTCAACTTTCCTTTTTCTGGTTGATTTTCATTCAGATACCTTTATCAGCTGAAAGCTGGCTACATCTGTTGGTTTTGTAATGCAATTTGCAATTATTGGCCTTCATATGGAGCGTGCCTTAAATTGTCCTTAACTAAAAGCATAATTAAGAGAAGGTCTTAAGCAAGTCAATTATCGGATGGGATTTTAAGACAAACAGGAGCTGATTTAAGATTTCATGAGTCGATTTGAAGGAATATATATATATTGGTCCCCATTACCTCAAGAAGTCAGGATGTCATTTTCCCATCGCTTTTTTTATACAATGTCGATTGAATTACCACATCCAAAAACATTTATGTCAACCGCTTCGTGTTTTGTGCGACCCCGAACAATACTTAGGATGAATAATGTAATAAGTTCAACCTTCTAAATTTGTCGTGGCGGAATATTGTAGAAAACATGATGATTAAGGAAGAGAGGGTGAAGCTATCCAACAGTGTAATGTAAATCTAAATTATACACAGCTACGGATTCTTGCAATTGCTGTCGCTTTGTTTACATCGCCTCACTTTTAAAAACGCGAGAAGTAATCTTTTCAATTATCTTCACGATATTTACGTTATCATTGTTGTCATATAGTTGAAAAGCCACAAAATGTAAATTGCCTGTTCTTCCTGGGTTCTCCTTCCGGGCGATTTGTCGCTGTTATTGGCCCGATTTACTTCGTGTTATTTCCCTTTCTTGAGTTATTTCAAATATTCCGTCAATTATTTATACAGAGGGGAAAAAAATCCCTTTTGCGCTGATAAATCTCTGCTGCTAACTCACGCATGGCGCACTCTTGCCTTCTTCTCCCGTGCTTCCAGCACGATATCTATTAGCCAGTCAATGAAATGTTCACTCCGCGTATTATCTCATTCTATTTGTTTGTTTTTTTGTGACATAATGCGTTATTAGTTATTATTGACCATCGGAGGCATTCAAATATAATTTTAAATGAAAATAATGCATTTCCGAAATAATGCATAGCCTCATACTGTAACAAGTTATTTTTAGATATATTGCAAAGCCGTCGCTTGCTGTTTCCAAACCTTTCGACCTACAATGAAGGGTTTTTTGGCTTTAAAAAAAATAAAAAAATCATTATGTCGATACACAGGCGTGTTAAAGATCTCAATCCTTTCAAATCATCTTTTTTTTTTAATATCCTGCTCATAACGATTCACTCACCTGGGACGGCGCGGCTTCAAGCGAAGTTGTCGAATCCCAGCCTATGCTTAAAAGAACAGCAAGACTTTCTAATTCCCTCTGGAGAGAGAGAAAAAAATAATAATACAGAACAAATGTAGAATTGTGGCTTGAATCCAGGCGCACAAGGAGCCATTTTAATTCAGACATTTGTGGGGAAAAATGAATAGAAACACTCTTTAGATATTATATTCGTGAACTGTCGAGGCATTAGAGCATTTCACACCTTCTAATTCCGATCAGTGGCTCCATTATTTTTGATTATCATTAACGATTAGCCATTAAACATTGAGCAGTGGGAGAATATGAAGAGATTTGGGGGGGAAATCTTTTGTATAATGTTAATTCAGCATGCGTGCTTTTGTTGTACTTTGCATTATACAAACCTATTTTGCGAAAAAAATATGTGTAATTTTTGTTTTGAGGGGCCATCATTTCTCTTGCTTCGATACACAGCAAGCTCCTTTCGTTTCTAAAGCAGGCTGTTGGACAAGTACGCCGTCTCCTAGTGGCTAGCACCTGGAGTCTTGTAAAATTAGCATTGATATAGATTTAGTTGAAATGTAATCTCTTAAATCTATCCCAAGTTACACAGAGATAATTACACTTTCGCTGAATTGCCATGGGTCAGTGTCTCTGTAGACTCTAAGGAGTTGATTTAGTGACAATAGTGTATACATGAAAAACAGTGTTTGAGATTATAATGTTAATAGATGTACTCGCTAGGGAGTACAGGCGAGCTAAAACTAATTCGGTGCACCGTAACCTGGCTGTCTCGCCACAGCGCTCGAAATTACTTATGAAGCTTAATTTGAAGGTGGGAAGGTCCCGTTGTAATTAAAGACAAGACGGAGAATTAACATCACTGGGATACTGGGATGCTGGCGAGGGTTTAAAAAAAAATATATTGTTTTACAGAAGCATACGTCAGTTTATACCTACACGGGGCTAAGAGAAAACGAGGCGAAATACTGCTCGAAAACGCTTCGGTTCATGAATTGTATAATTTACGGCCTATGACATTCTATTAGAATATTTAATATTTCGTGAACTAAAGACGGTGATATAATAACTCAGAGACCGAAGGCGTTGCTCAAAGGCGTAGCACCTGGTAATACTCTGCAAGCCAGGGAAATAGATACAAAGAAGTTTTTAAAAAAAAGCAAAACCAAGAGAGAACGCAGGAAGAACACCTTCAGGAAATGTATGATCCCACATGCACTTCCAGGCTGGTCAGAGCAGATGAAATTGATTTTATTCAGGCCGTTGCCTTATTGCACTGGGGTTCCATATTATGTAAAAATGTCAATGAGTTCCCCCATCAACAGTTTGTTACTAAGACTGCATCCTAGTTATTGATCAACTCTTTAAAATCAATTATTGACGATCATTCCTTCAGCTGTAGAATATCCTTCATAAAGCTCTACTCCCCCACCTTGATTTAAGATACTTCTTAAAACATACCAGTTCTTGTTCATAATATTCCTGGTAAAGTCTTATTTGTCCTAAATAGTCTTAAAAAGTCTATTTAAAAAGTCTATAAAAAGTCTAATATCAAGTTATTGATGTAGTGTCAATTGCATGTATCGGAAAATGCTCTAGTTTGTAATTTTAAATGATTTAACTTAAATGTGCGATCATTGTTCTTGTCCTTATTCTGATCTTGTGTCTCCAGTGTTGAAATACATTTTAGACTATGTTATAGATATTTATAAAATGCTGGACTCATGCGGTCTGAAGAAGGGTCTTGGCCGAAAACATTCCTTCTATCCAGAGATGCTTCCTGTCCCGCTGAGTTACTCCAGCATTTTATGTCTATGTTAGGTGTAAACTAGCATCTGCAGTTCATTCCTACACATTGAGACTATGTTATTACTTTTCCTGTCAGGAGGATAATAACACTGTATTGCGATACCTCATAATGTCTCAAAATATAATTTGTCACGACTGAAGATATTTGAAAATTCACAACTCAGGAAGAATATAGTGTATTGCCAGAACAATAAAAGAAAAATACTGCAGATACTGCATATCTGACATAAATCAGAATATGTGTAAGAAGGCACTGCTGATGCTGGTTTACACCAAAAATGGACACAAAATGCTGAAGTAACTCAGCGGGACAGGCAGCATCTCTGGGGAGAAGGTATAGGTGATCTTTCAGGTCGAGACCCTTTTTCATAATGATAGTCAGGTAGAAGGAAACTAGAGATATGGAAGGATACAAAGAGCATGTAAGGTGTGAAAAGGACAAATCAAAGCCGACAACGTTCAAGGAAATGTACAATGGTTCATTGTTGGCTGGGGGGGAACCTGACAACAAGGAATACAAACAGTAAAATTAATCAGGAATGACAGTAAAACTAGTCAGTGCTGGAAATACCAAGCTGATCAGGCAGCATCTGCAGAAAGAAAAATAGTGTTTATTATTTAATGTGTGAGATCCTTCATTAAAATTGAGCATAAGATCATTTTCAGTAGCAGATAAAGTGTTTACATAGAAACATAGAAAATAGGTGCAGGAGGAGGCCATTCGGCCCTTCGAGCCATCACCGCCATTCATTGTGATCATGGCTGATCGTCCCCAATCGATAACCCGTGCCTGCCTTCTCCCCATATCCCTTGATCCCACTAGCCCCTAGAGCTCTATTTAACTCTCTTTTAAATCCATCCAGTGATTTGGCCTCCACTGCCCTCTGTGGCAGGGAATTCCACAAATTCACAACTCTCTGGGTGAAAACGTTTTTTTCTCACAGTCTTAAATGGCCTCCCCTTTATTCTAAGACTGTGGCCCCTGGTTCTGGACTCGCCCAACATTGGGAACATTTTTTCTCCATCGAGCTTGTCCAGTCCTTTTATAATTTTATATGTTTCTATAAGATACCCCCTCATCCTTCTAAACTCCAGTGAATACCAGCCTAGTCTTTTCAATCTTTCCTCATATGACAGTTCCGCCATCCAAGGGATCAATCTTGTGAACCTACGCTGCACTGCCTCAATCACAAGGATGTCCTTCCTCAAATTAGGAGACCGAAACTGTACACAATACTCCAGATGTGGTCTTACCAGAGCCTTTACAACTGCAGAAGAACCTCTTTACCTCAATACTGAAATCCTCTTGTTATGAAGGCCAACATTCCATTAGCTTTCTTCACTGCCTGCTGTACCTGTAAGCCAACTTTCAGTGACCAGTGTACAAGGATGCCCAGGTCTCGCTGCACCTCCCCTTTACCTAACCTAACCCCATTGAGATAATAATCTGCCCCCTTGTTTTTGCCGCCAAAGTGGATAACCTCACATTTATCTATATTATACTGCATCTGCCACGCATCTGTTTGAGGGATAAGGGGAATTTTGCTCATTTGATAAGATCAAATGAGTTAAAGTGACAATTCAATTCTAGTTATACTTTTCTGCCTGTGTTACGTGTTCCTGATAGCAGGGCTGTAGGATATGTCCAACAGGACAGACTATATGAATGAGAGATGAACATAATATCACTTTGAGCTGAATTTCTCTACAAAATGTAAACAGCATAAAATATTTGGTGTTGGTCCCTGTTAGAGTCATAGGGTCATAGGGTCTACAACATGAAACCAGGCCCATCAGCCCTACTTGCCCACATCAACCAACATATCCCATCCATACGTTCCACCTGCCTGCGTTTGGCCCATGTCCCTCTAAATCTGTCCTATACGTGTACCTGTCCAAATGTTTCTTAAACATTGTGATAGTACCCACCTCAACTACCTCCTCCAGCAGCTCATTTCATACACCCACTATCCTTTGTGTAAAAAAAAGTTACCCCTGAGGTTACTTTTAAACCTTTTCCCCCTCACCTTAAACCTATGTCCTCTGGTTCTCGATTCCCCTACTCTGGGCAAGAGACTCTGTGCATCTACCCGATCTATTCCTCCCTTGATTTTGTACACCCACATAAGATCAACCCTCATCCTCCTGCACTCAGGGATAATTGCACAATATTGCAAAATATTAACATAACTGCACAAAACTGCGTTACTTTACTATAAAATAAACCTTCTTTGAAAGACAAAAGTGATTGCAGATGTCATAATCTGGAACAAAACAAAATAACACAGGAAGAACTCCATGGGTCAAGCAGCATCTGTGAGGCAAAGGATGTAAGTAAAATGTATCGAGTGGAGATCAACACTGAGAGAGAAGAGGGATGATTGCCAGTCCATAACAGTACAAGGAGGGGATGTGGTGTGATTGAGTTGGTGGAATGAGATGAGGAGAAGATAATGGGCAGATGCTACCAGTTGGGGGAGGGATGGGATGGACCATGGTAAGTCTTAGAAAACAGATATGAGAACTGGATGGGCTGATGGAACCAGTTTGGAAGGATGGAGGTTGGGGGGGGAGACATGATTAAAGGGAGATGAAAACAAGATGGACAGGTGAGTGAGGAAGAGAAGAATACTGGGAGTTTGGGTAATCTAAACTGTAAAGCAAGGGAGAAAGGCAAGGACAGACAGGTCAATGAGGGAGTGGGAAGAAGAATTAAAATGACAGACAACCGGAAGCTTGAGATAACCATTGTAGACAGAATACAGCTGCTCCTCAAAACAGTCAGTTACCCACTCTTTGTTTCACCAATGTAACAAAAGCAGTAGACCAGGTTGGAAGAGGTGCAGGTGAATGTCTGTCTCCCCTGGATCTCACATCACCATATCATTTCATTCATTCACTTTGTTCAACACCAACTCTGTGCCCCCTCCAGTTAATCTCTGGGAAGAACAGAACAACCGTCCTTCCCTGCCATCAAGTCTATCCATTGCTAGGCTACTGTCTCAAACTGAGCCAGGCAGTTTAGCGGCATGCATTATGTTTGACCATAGGCAGTACATCTGACCCAGTATTCTCTCGATCGTAAAGACTGCTGATTTCTACTTCAGTGACAATCTATCCCCACCCCTGCATCAGCTCACCTGCAGATCAAACCCTTATTAATACTTTTATTATTACAAACTATTCCATTGACTATTCCATTTCTTTCCGAGCTGGATTCCCAACCTCCATAAACATGAGATTGAAATTCTCCTGCCTGTATCTGAAACTCAATGGAATCCTGCTCGTTCCTCCCCAATCCTTGAAGATTGACTCTACTTCCCAATGCTCCAATGCCTTGATTTAAATATGCTCACACATATATTCTCATTTTTCCCGTAACCCCCTCACTCAGAGCAATTTATTCCTAAAAGGTTGGCTCCTTTTGCATCCTCAGTGTCCTCCACTAGACCCTAGAATTTACTCATTCTGGCTAGCATCATATGCAATATTAAATCCTTCAACCACACTTACAATAAATAGATTACTTGATCATTGACACATTGCCTCTTGTGGATGCATGCCTTGTACAAATTCCTACATTAAAAGGGTGATTACACTTCAAAAAGTACCAAATTGCTTTACAACAATTTGGGATATTCTGAGATTGTGAATGATCTAATCAAAAACGTATTCATTTTCTGAAAACATTTCCACCTTTCTCTCTTTTAAGATACTCTTTACAACCTACCTCTTTGACCAAGCTTTCAGTCACATATCTCAATGTGTTTCTCTATAGTAATTTTAAATCTGATTCTATTTCTGGGATGTTTGGAATATTTTACAATGTGAAGAGCATTATATAAATACAAATTTCCCCTTTGAGTCCGGCAAACATAATCAGCAATGGATTACCAATACATAAATATATTGTAAAGAAAATGTTTAATAACGTTTAAAGAGAACGTTTCATTGTGAAATCAATATCTTCACTGAAAGTGAAAAAAGGAAAAATAATTCATTCAAAATATTCAGCATTCAGGATAAAATCCGTCGATTTGCAAATTTTCCATTACGATTTTGTATGTATCATTTGTGAACTGATTGGAGTTTCCCTTTAAATTAATTACTCATGAAGAATTGCAGCTGCACAGTAAATGGTGCCTGGTAATTTCAGGTCAGTAACTTCAGCACCATTATAAGAAAATTATCGTCATAATTTGTTTATAGTACATGGCTCTGAATCTCTTTGTCTTTTACAGGATAAAGTGTAAGTTCAGTTCATGAAAATGCTTTTTACGTGGTGCACATCTGCTCAGGAGGAATGAAATATGTTAGTTGTCTTGCATTACCATTGTCCTTGCAGACTTGGTTGCACTTGTGGAAATACTCTGAAATGTGATATATTAAAATATTTGTTTTTAAAGCTCAATGGTCCTCTGCATGGTAATGTATTGTGAGAGTACTGCAACAGCAACTCAGAGGTTCAGCTGCTACCTGTGAGGGGATGTGAAATTTAATTTAATAAATGCCTTAACCTATATGGTCTTACGGAGAAAAGTGACCAAACAGATGCAATTGAATTTTGAAAAGGAACCCAACCAAGCAAAGTCTACAGATTAAAGACAATACCTAATCAAAACATTCTGTGCCAAAGTATTGTAATGTCACTAAAATATATCATTAACAATGGGCTGGGGAATGGCTAATGGAGTTTAATTCAAATAAGTATGAAGTTTTGCATTTGGGGAAGCTAAACCAGGACAAGTCCTTTGCAGTGAATGGTAGTGCCATGGGAGTGTTGTAACACGAGGGTGTCTAAGAGTACAAGTATATAGTTCCCTGAAGGAGATAGGGTGGTGAGTATAGATGTGTTTAAGAAGAAACTGCAGATGCTGGAAAATCAAAGGTACACAAAAATGCTGGAGAAACTCAGCGGGTGCAGCAGCATCTATGGAGCGAAGGAAATAGGCAACGTTTCGGGCCAAAACCCTTCTTCAGAGTGTAGATGTTGGGAAGTTATATTACAGTTGAACATGATGTTGGTAAAGCTGCACTTGGAGTATTGTGTTCAGTTTTGGTCACCACCCTATAGGAAAGATGTCATTAACATGGTGGTTGTACAGGTGTAATGACAACATTTTAAAGACATTTGGACAGGTACATGGATAGGAAATGTTAGAAGAATATGGGTTAATTGGGGACAAATGGGATTAACTTAGTTGGGCCGTCATGGTCAGCATGGATGAGTTGGGCATGAGGGCCTGTTTCCATGCTGTATGACTCTATCAGTCTATAACAATAACTTCCATTCATAAACAATAGAAACTGATAATGGTAGAAACACACCATAGGTCCGGTCAGTGTCAGTCGAAAGTAAAACAGAGTTCATATTGAAGACTATTTAACATTTTCTGTTACTTTGTTTACATTTCGAAAGATGCTGGTCAGAAGTGCTGAGTACAGTATTTTGTAGTTTTTATTTCGCATTTTCAGCATCTGCAGTTTTTTTTAAATTTGTAGAAACTCCTTAACATGGCAAACATCTTTAGGTAGTTCACAAAGGCATCACGAATCAAAAATCGAATCAGAGCCACCTAAGGAAATATTAAGAAGTAGAAACATGGAATTGCAGATGCTGGTTTACAAAATAAGGCACACATTGCTGGAGTAACTCAACAGGTCAGGCAACATCTCTGGAAAACACTGAAAGGTGACTTTTCGGGTCAGGACTCTTCATCAGGCTGAACTTCAAGTGAATATTAGGTTAAGATTTAGAGGGGTCTTTAAAAAGAGTAATGAAGCAGAGAGGTTTAAGAGGGGGAAGTTCTGAACATAGGGACTAAACAGTTAAAGACACAACCAAACATTGATCGGGTAAACAAAATAGTGGATTGTGAAGGCAGCTGAAATTGAAAACGTAATGAATTAAGAGATTCTCCGACTGGAAGAAGGATACAGAGGTAAGTTCACTTGGACATTTGAATATGAAGATCAATATCTTAAACTAAACATGTTGACTGATCAGTAGGGTGCCATGTTTCTATTCAAAATGTTCAGAATTATGCTGTCATTTCACACTGAAAGGCATGAGTCATTTTAGTTTTAGTGGCACTAATGAATTAAGATAGAAATTATAATTAGTTTTGTGTTTGCTGCAAAAAATAATTCAGGTAATTTATTCATTTAATCATTTAACCCAAATCCTCACATGATCATTTAGACTACAAAGGGGACTTTGTGCTTACAATAGATCTCAACTTTGAAAAGACAAAATGTTCTATGCATATATTACACAAGGGGTACTTGTGGATTGCACTGCTATGAGAATAAATGTCAAAACTCTCCTGTGGCTTCACTAATTATGGCTTGTGTGGTTTTCTGCAATATTGGGATAAAATGATAAATAATGTTGAATTTAAAAAGACATCTAGTGTAAAGATACACAAGATATATTTGCTAAACTCAGACTTTCTTCGACTTTAATATTATCCTCCACAACAATTGCAACAATATAAGGAAATTAAATTTAATCTGTTGCAAGAAATAGATGACAGTGTTAAATGAAAATTAACTGGGGTTATTCATTGGACTGCATATACTGCAATGAAGGTGGTATTTCATATTGATTTTCTGATATCAAGAAATTATTGAAAATCGACCAATAATATGTTGACAGTTAAGAAAGAGTTTAGCTTCCAGTAAAATAAGCAGTATGTGAGTTTTTATGACTATACCATAGAACATTGAATATATAACATTACAGTGTAGGAACAGGCCCTTTGGCTCGCACTGTTTGTACTGAACATGATGCCAGATTGAACTGATCTATGCCTGCATATCCCTCCATTCCCTGCATATCCACGTGCCTAGCTAAAAGCCTCTTAAGTGCCACTGTCGTATCTGCCCTGGCAGTGCATTCCCAGGCACCCATCAATTTTAGTTCAATTTCGTCAACAGCATGGAACAAGCCAATTGAGTCCACACAGACCATCAATCACCCTTTCACGCTTCTTCTGGGTTATCCCATTTTCTCATCACTCCCTTACACATAGACCTTACATGCCCCAGGGGAAATATTACTGAGGCCAATTGCCCAACAAACCCGCACAGCTTTGACATGTGGAAGGAAACAGGAGTACCCAGAAGAAACCCACACTATCACAGAGAGAATGTGCAAACTCCATGCAGACAGCACCGAAAGTCAGGAACAAAATCCGGTCTCTCACGCTGTGAGGCAGCATCTCTACTCCAGCTGCGGTACCTGCTGTCCCTCCCAGTGTAACAATTTATTGTCCCAGGTCTCCTTTAAACTTTGCTCCCCTCACCTTAAGATAATGCAGTCCATGACTAAAACATGCAGTTGTTGAGTGTTTATGACTGAAATATTAATATTCTTTCTCTGTTTCTCGTTTCTACTGACCTTCTGTTTTGTTTAGTGTGGAGGTATCGTGTGGAAACAGGTCCTTCGGCCCACCGAGTCCATGCTGACCAACAATCCCCTGTATACTAATTCTATTCTACGCACTAGGGACAATTTACAGAAGCCAATTAACCTACGTCTTTGGAATGAGGAAGAAGACCGGAGCAACCGGAGAAAACCCAAGCGGTCGCAGGGAGAACGTGCAAACTCAGTACAGGCAGCAGGTGTAGTCAGGATCAAACCTGGGTCTCTGGCACTGTAATGCCCCCGTCCCACTTAGGAAACCTGAACGGAAACCTCTGGAGACTTTGAGCCCCACCTAAGGTTTCCGTGCGATTCCCGGAGGTTGCAGGTGGTTGCCGGAAGTTGCAGGTAGTGGAAGCAGGTAGGGAGACCGACGAAAACCTCCGGGAACCGCACGGAAACCTTGGGTGGGGCACAAAGTCTCCAGAGGTTTCCATTCAGGTTTCCTAAGTGGGACAGGGGCATAAGGCAGCAACTCTACCGCTGAGCAACTGTGCCACCCTACTGGGTATTTCTACACATTTTTACTTCTATTATTTGCAAAACCCGGTTATTGTTATGGAGCCACAGAACGACATCCTGGCATCATTGAACTAAAACGTCGGGAGTGCATTCTGTTTATTGGAGGAAAAGATTGTAATATTGCTCAGTCAACATGAACTTGGTCGTGAAGGATAGAACATTTTATCAACTGCTTCCCTAATATATAATGAATAGAACCAGAAGGGATGACAATTTATAAATGACGTTCTCTATTCTGCATTCTGTCTAGGGAAAAGATTACCAGCTAAACGGAGGAAAATTATGCAAGGATGTGGCAAAAATCTCTTTGAAGAAAGGCAATATCCTCATTAACCATGTATGCTCAAGTGGAGAAGGGGCATTCATTTTATGCAGCAGGACCTCACAGAAGCCTTACATATGAAAGAAAGACTGCACTACCTCATAAATTACCCACCTACTGCACTTTCAGCCATGTCCCTGCCCCATCTGTGGAAGAGTAATGGTTCTAGTATTGGCCTCATCATCCACTCAGAAACTCACAAATCTGGAACGATTGGCATGTGGTCATAAAATAGAGCTCATTTGTGACTTGCAAATATTTATGTAGTCTCTATAAAAGGAATGTACAGCATGAACTAAACCACAATATCCACTCTCTTACTCTCTCTCTCCCTCTCTTCCCTCTCCCTCCTCTCCCTCACTCTCCCACTCTCCCTGTCTCTCTGTCTGTCTGTCTCTGTCTCTCTCTCTCTCTTTCCCTCCCTGTCTGCATGCCCCTCTCTCTCTATCTCTATTTCTCTCTCTCTCTCTCTCTCTCTGCCTGACTCTCTCCTTTATCTCTCTCCCCTTTTGTCCTTTTCTGTATGTGTGTCTGTCTGTCTCCCTGCCTCTATCTCTATCTCTCTCTCTCAACAACCACTTGGATTTATAAAGACACTTCCCGATACCATGATAAACAAAACTTGACATTCAGCTGCATAATTATCTATTAGGGAGCTTGGCCAAAAGCTTGGTCAAAGAAATCATTTCTAAAGAACATCTTAATGGAGGAAATAAAGGCAAAGCAGTTTAGCGAGGGAATTGTGCAAGTTTGACAGCTGAAGGCATGACCACCATGGTGGAACAATTGAATACAGGGATGAGCAAAAGGTCTGAATAAGAGGAGCATAGGTATCGGAAGATTTACTGGGTTGGAGAACATTACAGATTAAGGGATAGAGAGGGGCCATGGAGGGAATTTGAAAGCAATGTCGAAGATTTTAAGAACTTTTATGCTTCAACTTTTAAAACAAACTGGACTTTACAGGAATAATTTCCCATTATACAGCAAATTTGGTGTTGTACAATTTCTCAAGGCACTGTGCAAGAGCATTATTGGTATTGGTTTATTACTGCAACTTGTATACAATGAAAAACATTACATTGTGTGTTATTCAGGTAAATCATCCATACATGATTACAATCAAACCATGCAGAATATAATGTGGCAGCAACAGAGAAAAAGCAAATAAAATAAAGAACACAAGGGCTGAAACGGGGTAGACTGGTAGATCAGGAATACATCCTTAGCTTATAAGAGGTCCACTCAAGAGTCTAATAACATTGAGGAAGAAATTGTTTTTGGATCTGATGGTACATGCTTTCAAGCTTTTGTACCTACTGCCCAACGGGAGAGTGGAGATGAGTAGATGACCTGGGTGTGAGTGGTCTGAAGAAGGGTCCCAACCCAAAATGTCACCCATCCTTATTCTCCAGAGATACTGCCTGACCCATCGAGTTCCTCCAGCACTTAGTGTCTATCTTTGGTCCTTGATTATGTTGGCTGTTATCAAACAAAATTTGGACATCAGCTACATTAGTACTGTACATGTACGGACAGATGACCCAATATTTTGTCAATGAGTAAATAAGCAGTACCACAGTGCTGGTGGGGGGTCTGATGTCTCAGTAAACCGCTTCAGTACTCTTTTATTTCCGATATTTTCAAAAGCTTATCATTCACTTTCAGCTTCATGCAGTCTCTGCAGTTTGCTACTCGTGAGTGATTTTGAAAATCCAAATTGAAATGAGAGCAGAGGGTGAAAGTAAACAGATGCAAAATGATCTTGCCTTTTTACAAATGTAGTGGAGGAAAAAGCCTTTAATAATGATTCTACATTTTGGAACCAAAATGGTCTTCTGGTACTGACTATTCCTATATCATGAAATAATGCTGTGATACAAAAAACTATCGTGGTATAACTCTGCTGTAACACTTCACCATTGAATATCAAGTCATCATTTACAAAGGACTAACATAATATAGATATTGTAGATATTGCTATGCTGCGGTGAATTTGAATACACCAATTGCAATGACGTCAACATTCATTTGTAGAGGTAAAATAGCAGTTACTGTTATGAGTTTTGGGTTCATGTTGGAGTAACACTAATTTAATCTCCATTCTCAAACCGTTTCACCAGGCTTTCAACATGTTCCAATATGGATTATATGGGTCTGAATGGAGCACTTTGGTAAGGAGAGACATTTCAGCATGATGATGTAGGAAGTATGCACTAATCTGTATTAATGTAGGAAACAGATACCTAATACTACATGTTACTTGCTTTACTTTCAAACAGAAATTCAAACTGATATACTATCGATTGCATAGCAAATGTGGTTTTATTTGTCGATATTATCTGTATTTACATTTGCAAACTTCATTTTCCAATATTTGTAGACATATCCAACCATAGATTTGATATATTTTACACTACCAAGATCAAAAATGGAGTGACAACGAAAAAAATTGGTTAATGAGTTCCAGATGATGTTGTCTAAAGTTTTATCCAACTGAAAAGGTTGGTTGTATTTCTTGGTTGGAAGTCTGTTAGCATTAATTAGAAAAAATGGGTATCGTCATCATTGATATATTATGAACAAACAAGCCTCACAAGTCCAACTCTTATCATGAAATAATCCCAACCCAAAAATCTCTGTGACTGCTTTTATCTTTTATTCAACACAAAACTCTGCCTCTTGCCTTGATTGGTTTCATATATCCTTCTCTGTGTCCTTCTGCCCAGATCTATCTGTTACAATTATTTGATGCTTCAGTCCAATTCCCATCAGAATGCATCACCAGACTCATTATAATTGCACTAGGTGGCAGTCTATTCCATAAGTCAGTGATTACAAGGAAAGTTTATTTAAAAGTTAGGTTTAACTCTTGATTCCCTTGGGTTATTATTCTCTCCTATGCCTCTTCAATGCTTTACGTTTGCCTCAGCAATTTCCTTAATTATCTTAAAAATCTGGCTCCCATCCCACATATTTTATCCACAGTTGGAGTTGGTTCAGTTTCTTTAATCTCGCTGTTTCACAATGATCTAAACCTCAAATTATCTGAGCTCCCCAATAGCACAGTGGGTAATGTATCACATGAAATGTGGTTGACTACAAAGGCAAGAAGCCCTCAGAACTGATTCCTGCTTTGAGCTGAGCTGGCTCATCCCAGCCAGGTCAGATGTTGTGTCATTATAATTATCCTTGGTGACTCTGAGACAGAAAGAGGAAAATAATTTCATATTCCAGCCATCAGACATGTAAATGTGTGGCCTTTATGTGAGTACAGTCCTGGGTTGAGCTCAAAGCGGGTTTTGCGAATTAAAACGAACCGTTCTGAAACTAAAAATGCAGTCACCTGCAGGAAGATGCTTGGGTACAATAGTTTGGGTAATGGGACAACTGATGGAATTGTACCCATTGTAAATCACTGCCTTCAGAGGAGAAAGGAACCGAATTGAAGGGTAGCAAAAAAACATAATAATACAGCTATACGTGACACAAAAGCAAAATAATTAATCACATCTGCATTCTGTTTGTGGATGTAGACTTTGATTATACATTTCACATTGTAACTCAATTAAGCAAAGACATGATATGGTTATTACGTAATAAGAGCATTTATTTTATACTATATAGTACCCCTATATATAATGTGGCATCTAATTCACACAGTGCACCACTCTTTTTTCACCATGCTTCTTGAGTTCCCTTGAAGTCATCATGGCATGAGTATATTTATATATCTTGTAGTTCAGTCTTTCAAATTCTATCATTATTAAAGAATGGCAAGCAGCCACAATTTAATATGTAGAAAATACTATGGAAAGTGGGGAGATATATATCGACTTTGGAAGTACTTTAATCTGTCGGAATATTTTGGTGACATTGCTTTGGGTACACCACACAATTCTCACCATTGATCTCAAGAGTCAAGAGCGTTTAATCGGTAATGGTACGGAAAACAGAACAATTAAATTCTGACTTGCAGCACCTTAATGGACCCGTAAATGAAGTACAGACAGATAAACAAAATAATAAAAAATACAATAAATTAATAACAGTAATACTAGTGCAAAATAAAACAATCCATATAAAGGAAAATTCCATTGAGCATCTATTTATTTAATGCCTTCGACAAGACCAAACTTTCAAAGAAGCTTTACAGGAGCTCAATCAATACAAACCAACAAAGGCTTTAGAAAAGACTAATAACTTGGTCACACTTTTAAGTAGGGCTCTGGGGGGAAAGAATGTACAGCAAGGTAGAGAGGATGAGATAGGAATTTAGTACTTTGACAGCTGAGGTGGAAGAGCTCAGATGTTGATCCACGGAGATTTCTTAAGGCGTGTGAGAATACATAGTTTTAGGCTTGCAGAAGTTTGCAGACATGACATTAGTTTAGTTGAAGGGAAGGATTTTCAAATTAAGCTGGGGATAGTCTGCTCTCTATTCGATTGGTCAGCTGTGCTTAGTGGGTTCTGGTATACCTGGAGCAGTCCGATTCTATTCTCAACTAAAGATCAGGACCAGACACACATGACCCAGCGAGCCCTTGAAACTATTCCTCTTGTCATAGTGGACCAGTGTTAGTTAGACATGATCTCCTAAAAAGATCCGTGAAATATGCCCAACCCAACGTGGGGTTAGGTGCAAATCAGTTCTAATCTACCACTGGTCCCTTCTCAAATAAGAGATACATAGGTACCTAGGAAACACATTTAAAAAGAGACTGAAAATGCTGGAATAAATCGGTGAGCCTGGCAGCATCTCTCGAAGACAAGGATAGGCAATGTTTCGGGTCGGGATGCTTCTTTGGACTCAATTGCACCCATTTCTGCATCTTGTTTTAAGCATGAATTGCAGATAAAAGCTATTTTCCTCGGGCTAAACAGCAGCAGTGATAATTTCCAGGTCAAATCGCAATGATCTGGAAATTGGCCTGGCCACATAAGGGAGTGATTCACCCCAACATAGCTGACATCTCCGGATCTCCAGCGCTGTTAGGTAGCAACTCTACCACTGTGCCAGGGTGCCACCCTTAATCTGTCCAGTTCCTTAAATAAAAGGTGTCAGTCACATTATAAGAACCATGTCGCTGAAGCTGTGAACTTTCCTTGCTACTGTGTTCGATAATATTTCCCAATTTGGAGAATATTTTTGGACGGTCTGATTGTGTTAGTGCGAGTCACTGTACACGTTTAATGCACAAAAAAATGTGTCACAGGAGGGCCATCTCGACTCCATCAAAACCACCTTCCACGTCATATTTTAAGTTAAGGATTTTATTTGTATTGTCGGGGATTGTTGCAGCAGGCACATGGGAACACCACCATCTGCAGGTGTCCCTCCAACATGCACACCATCCTGAATTACGTTTAGGTTTTGGTTTATTATTGTCACAAGTGCAGAGGTACAGTGAAAGGTTTTCTTTTGCCTGCTATGCAATCAGAACTATATTTTGCTCGCTGTATCTTCCCCATGGTACTTGAGTTAGATTTAATTGTGTTTGTGTTTAGATCAACTAAAACTATACATAAATGCAATCAGGTCAAACTCAAGTACAATAGGTAGCGCAAAGGGGAAGATACAGAGAGCAAAATATAATTCTCAGCATTGTGGCACACCAGTTACACGGACTAAGTCTAATGCATGCATTAGGGTAGAGATGAATCAGATAGCACCCCAGCTTATGGAAGGACCATATCAAAAGCCTAATAACAGAGGGGAATAAGGAGAATAAGCTGCATCGCCAGTCCTTCACCATCACTGGATCTAAATACAGAGAGCGAAATATAGTTCTCAGCTTTGTGGCGACCAGTTCATCGATTAAGTCTAATGTTCGCAATAGGTTAGGGATTAATCGCACAGTACCGTAACTTACAGAAGGACCATTCAAAAGCCAGAAACAGAAGGCAATAAATTTCCGCCAGTCCTTCACCATCATTGGATCTAAATCCTGGATTAGGCCCAGTGATGGATCTAATCCAATAATTGGATCCTTAACCGTACCCATCAGCGCTGCTCAGGGTGTACATTCACCTGAAGGACTGCAATGGTTCAAGGTGGCTTGGTAGAACATCTTCATGGCAGCTAGGGATGGACAAGAAATATGGCTTTGCCCAACTACCTTCAGATCCCGGATGATGAATTAAACAACAGCATGAGATACAATTTTTACTTGATTCTCAGGAAAGAATAAAGAAATAAATTATCTGAAGACAAATTTCTTTCCAAAGTGACGCAATAAGCCATCCACCAACAGTCACATCCTACTGTTCCACCATGGTACAAACTTACCATGAGCGATGCCTTCAGGGATCTGTTAATATAATAGCTCATACCTGAAACCCACAACCCCATTCTGTCATCGGCCACACACTCCCAATTTATACACTGTTGTGCCTGGGCTTCAGTTAAATGCCACTTTTGTAAGGATATGAAGCAATTTTGAGTGCTTCTTCATGTGAATCTGTCAATATACCTTCTCTGTGAGACTGACAATCTGCGTTGCAAGTGCACCAAGCGTGTGGTTATGATGTCAATTTTTGCATGATTACCTCGTGACTACTTCTTCACTGCAACTAAGACTGACAGTATAACTCAGGTCAAAAACCAGAATCAAGTTCTAATCTGGCTTCAATATGCAATGATTTGATATTCTATCAGAGAAACCATCAAACTCTGCGTAGGTTTGAGGCTGCCTCAAATATGCATCTTCACATTGTTGAACTTGCTTTAAAAAAAGTGCTGAGAGTCTTTCATTTTACCTTTGTACATTTGACTTGTGTACGTGCATAAAAATTGCCATCCTCCCCTCCAAATCCCAGAACATTCAGAATCTACCAACCTACACCAGAAGCTTCAAAGGACATAACACTTTTTATTACCAGCAAGCCATCATTCTGCCTACTGCATAACATGGCTGTTAGACTCCAGTTTGCAATCTGATCCAAGTTATTGTCAGACCACAAGTTTCAGCAGTGGGCAGTTCCTTCATCTCAGATCCATTCAGGTACAGAATCAATGGTCATTCCAGCCAGTTGGGCTTGTCCCTCTTGTGCAGCATGAGAATGTGCCATCTATTGGAAATTGGTGCCCTAACCTTCCTCTCACACAAACCAATCTCCCTTCCATTCACTCCATCTACACTTCACACTGCCTCGGCAAGGCCACCAGCATAATCAAGGGTGAGTCTCACTCCAGTTACTCCCTCTTCTCCCCATCTCCCATCAGGCAAGAGGTACAGAAATGTGAAAATGCACACCTCAAAATGCAGGGACAGTTTCTTCCCAACTGTTATCAGGCAACTAAACCACCTTACCACCAACTAGAGAGCAGTCCTGAGCTACTATCTACCTCATTGGAGGCTCTCGAACTACCTTTATCGGGCCACACTGGACTTAATCTTGCAATGAATGGTATTCCCTTTATCATGTGTCTGTACACTGTGGATGACTCGATTGTAATCATGTATAGTCTGTCCACTGACTGGTTAGCACACAACAAAAGCTTTCCAATGCACCTTGGTACACGTGACAATAAACTAAACTAAACTAAACTAAACTGAACAGTTGTATATATAAAAGATCCTGGACATTGTTCTAAAGAACAATGTGTCAAGACAGTTCTGGCTTTCTATCCAATACTGAGCCCTAAATGATTTTCAAAAAATTCAGTTTATTTGGTAATTACTTCCTTGCTGGTTGTGAGACTTGGGCTTAACACAGAGCATAGAGCAGTATAGCTGAGGAACAGACTCTGATCCCAAACGTGCCAAACATGAAACCAAGTTAAGGTCATGTTATCTACATCCCTCTATTCCCTGCATCTTCATGTGATTCTTTAAAAGCCTCTTAAATGCCTTCACCACCACCCTTGCAAGTACAGCATGTTCGAGGCATACACCACTCTCTAATCACACCTCTCATCTCCTATAAACTTCCCCCTTCTCACCTTTAACCAATGCCCCCGAGCCTTTGATATTTCCACCCTGGGGAGAAGAGTCCGACTCTCCACACTGCCTATGCCTCAAAAGTACTTCACTGGCTGCAATGTGCTTTGGGATGTCCAGACATCACAGATGTATGGGAGGCAAAGTTATGAATGTTGATTGGAGTCTAATCTACTGTGTAGCAAGAGACCCTTGTTCATAAGTTAAATGTCACCCGTGTGCTCAGTGGATACTGCATTTAACTGTAGGACCAATTCTGGAACCGGCAAAAATCAATGAAGTCAGTGAAATTTATCTTTGAAAAATACCAACAGGCTCTGTTTGTAAACCGCTTAAATCTAAACGGAGTATTTGTTAAATGGTAAGGGAATGGGTAGTTCTGTTGTTCAAGGTACCCTGGCTGTGTCACTGAAAGCCAACATGCAGGTGCAGCAGTTGAGGAAGAGAGTAAGTAGTTTGTTCATTTTTATAATGAGAAGGCTTGACAGCAGCAGAAAGGTGACATTGCAATTATATTGGGCCTTGGTGAGACCATAACTGGGGTAACATATGTAGTGTTGGTCTCTTCATCTGATACACATGCCATGGAAGGAATGCAGTTTATGTAGATGGGATTGGTTCCAGTGTGGTGGGATTGCCATGTAAGAGAGGCTGAGTCAACTGGGGTTGTATTCTCCCAGAGCTTAGATGAATGATAGGAAATTTTATGGAAACATAAAACTGTTAAAGAGCTGGAAGTCTGGATTGAGGGAGGGTGTCTTCCCTGGGCTGACAAATCCAGGAGTACCAGTTAAGAATGAGAGGTTGGCCAGTTAAAACTGAGATTACTGTTCATTAGACTAGGATTGTCAGACTCAGAGATGGTGAACCTTGGAATTCTCTATCCCAGAAAGGTTTGGAGGGTCAGGGACTGGATTCAGTCAAAGCCGAGATCATTTTTTTGAAAAGCAGGGAAACACAGATGCTGGAATCTTGAGCAAAGGTGCTGGAGGAATTCAGCAGGTCTCGTCACATCTGTGAAGGGAATGGACAGGTGACATTTTGAGTCAAGACTTAATGTAATTTGGACGGGAATGCTGGAAAAGAGAGGTGAGGGCGGGAGAATGTCTGACAGGTGAGAAGTCTTCAGGAAATGGTACTACAAGGAACTGTAGATGCTAGTTCACTAACGACACTAAATGTTGGAGTACCTATGCAGGTTGGGCAGTATCTCCGGAGAACATGAAGTGGTAACATTTTGGGGAGGGAGGGAGAAAGATGTAAGAGAGGTGGTGGCAGCACAAAGCCTGGCGATGATATATGGGTACAGGTGAGGGGTGGAGGCGGGGGGGGGGGGGGGGGGGGGGTGAGGTTGTTTGGCAGGTGGTGATATCGACGGTAATTGAGGTGGAAGATAAATTTCAATCTTGATAAATAGCAGAGCCAGCTCAAAGGGCCAGGTGTCCGATTGCTGCGAAACCAACGTGGTTCGTCTCTGATGGACACAAAGTGCTGGAGTAACTCAGCGGGTCGGGCACCATTTATGGAGATACACAAAAGAGCACAAAATCTCTTCCTCCGATAAATTTCTAACTTCTTCTGGGTCTGATGAAAAATCAGTGACGTAAAGCCTTAACTCTTTTTTTATCTCCACAGATGGTGCCTGACATTGAGTGTTTCCTGAATTTCCTCATTTTATGCATTTCATTATCCAGATGCCTGTCTGAAACTGGGTATCTATAGCAAAGCACCAGCCCAGTACATCAACAACTACAGCACATCTGCCAGTAGCGAAGAGGAAATGTCTATCACTCCACGAACAACTAAACAGAGTAAATAAGGCACTAATTAATGCTACAAAGAATAGCATATGAAAATCCTTTGGTAACAATATGAAGTGTTTGCTTTTATTTGAAGTGCACAAGCTTGTAATCTTTATTCAATTACCGCACAAACGTTTCTGGGGGGGAAGTCTGAATGATGTCAACTGGAGAGAATAACTTACACCCACTAAATCTGTAGTTGAAGGAATCAACAAGTATGAAAGGATAACTTGGATTTCTGATTTGTCATTCACAGTCTTAACCAATGCAGTAATTTTGAAGAGTGCTCAAGATTACAATGGTATATGGGGATCAACACACACACATCCAAATCCAACACAGGGTGATGTGATAATGACTGGATAACCTATTTCCTTTTGGCAATGATGACTTAGCAGCAAATACTGAGTCAACGAGACACAGCACAGAAACATGGCCTTAAACTGCATGAACTAGCGAGCATGCATTTACTCTCATTCTTCACTATTCCTATTTTTTATTCTCCCCACGTCCCCATCAATTCCTCGCCTGACTAGACCATTTCACCGACACGCGAAGGGGAATTTACAATGGCCAATTAACCTGCCAACCAGCATGTTTTGAGGGATGAGCATTTGGCAGAATCAGTACTGAACCGTGGAGCGAAGAGAATGGAGGCACAATGTAGAACCTTTGATGCAATGGGATTGGGGACCAATGCTGTCCAAAATAGTCCCAAGAATTGTTTTGCATCCATATTTCATGTGGAAAGTGACACCTTAGATGGTGCAGAACTCTTTTCATCTGCACTGGAATGAGAGCCTAACTTCTGTTTCTGAATCTCTGGAAGGGAACTTGAATCATTATCCTCCTGTGACCAAGGAAGCTACAGAAAACAAACAAAGATATAGTAAAACGCAAAGTTCCAGAGAAACTCAGTGGGCTGAGCAGCATCTGTGGAGGGAATGGATAGACAATGATTTGGGTCGGAATCCATCTTCGAACATATAACTTCCTAGAGCTTAGAACATCCAAAAAAATGTTTTAAACTGTTGCAATATAGAAAGCTTTGCTGTTTATTCTTTATCAGCAAGGTCCCATGAACATGAATATGGTAAATATTAAAACATCTCTTTGAGACACTGGCTAAAAGATAGTTATTGGCCAGAGCACAGCAAAGATTTTCACTGCACTCCTTTGAAGTTCTACCTAAGAATGTAGCTAGATCCGTAGTTGGATACTTGAGCCAATAACCTTCTGGCTCAGAGATAATAGTGCGTCCCCTGAGTCGCAACTGACACCATTGTCAAGAATTGCGATGCGTTGTACATGACGAGGAAAGAAGAGGAGGAGTGAAATGTAAGGTCAGGCATCGGGATGTGGGAAGATGAGAGCAGAGGGGAGGAGAAAGGTGGGATCTATAAAAAGATGTGATTTGCAGATAGGAGTGAAGCATGCTGGATTGGTGTGTGTGTGTGGGGGGGTCACGTTTCCTCATGTTGTATGTTGTATGTTGTATATCTTTATTGTTATTTTCCTGAGTACTCACATACCCAGAGGAAACAAAAAAACGTTACTCAAACCAGTGTCCATTCAGTGTGCAGTAAAAAATAAATAGAAATAAAAATACATATATCATGAACAAGTTTAACACTACTCTCAACTAAACATCAACAGGCGTTCCGATCGGCAGCGGCATGACAGTAGCTCTGTCCAGGTTGGTGGTTGGTGCGCGATACTTTGGCAGGGGGCAAAGCCCGTTTAACAGTCTTATAGCCTGCGGGAAGAAGCTGAGGAGCATCCTGCTGGTTTTGCAGCTAATGCTCCTGTACCTCTTCCCAGATGGCAGGATGGAGAATATGTGATGCGATGGGTGGTAGGGGTCTTACATCAATCACAAAGACATGTGAGTCTGCAGATTAATTGGCCTCTGTAAAATTGCCCCTACGGTGTAAGGAGTGAATGAGAAAGTGGGATAACACAGTACTAGTGTGAACGGGTGATCAATGGCCGGCATGGACTCGGTGAGCCAAGGACTTATTTCCATGCGGTAATCACTAAAAGTAATAGCGAAAAAAACTCAAATGGAAGCTGATTAGTTGAGTAGACAGAAACATTATGGTTGTTCCTCAGGCCGCCATTTAACTTACTAAGGAAACATTCCTAGCACCATATCCAGGCCAAACATTCACGTAATGGAATTCATTTGAATAGGCCAGTTCGGTATTCCGAAAAACGCAAGGAATCATGGGATTTTTCAAAGGTCATTTGAGAATAAACAAAGCGAACGGGGTGTTTGGTAGCGGGGAGAGCGGGGTGTAACAGCGAGAGAGAGAGAGGGAGAAGATGCGAGTGGGAGACAGGGAGAGACGGTGAGAGGTGGGGGAATAGCGTTTTCAGTTAGACAGCCAACCACTGGTAAAGCCATGGCTCGTTGCTTCTTGGAGGGTCAAGAAAAGGTCCTCAATCGAGAGAATGCAGCTTCAGAACTCCCTCGTCTCGACCGCGCTGGAGATTTCCGCGGGCGCAAGGAACAAATGCCCTAAAGTTTGCGTTGAGTGAACTGTTCTTACCGTCCTTGTCGTACACTGGCATTTTGTGAGAGTGGTTGGATCCCGGGATCGAGGTGTCAGCGCCCGACAGGTGAGCAGCCCGCGGTAGTTGGTTCCTCTCCGCTGGAAGAACTGACACTTCTATTCCCCGGGTCGAGCGGCGGCCAACTAGGATTCCAGAGCATCGCCGATGCCTCATATCAGCTCTTGATCTTCCGCCGCCTGTCCGGACAATGTGACTGACTTTGGTTGAGCTGAAGCTGGGATCCAACCACTCTCACAAAACGCCGGTGTACGGCGAGGACGTTAAGACACTCAGTTCACTCAACGCAAACTTTAGGTCATTTGTTCCTTTCTCCAGTGGAAATCCCCGTTCCAATCCATCCCAACCACGGCGCAAAAGTCTAATGTGTAGGAAGTCTGAAGGAGGGTCTTCTCTCCAGAGGCCCGCGGACGGGAATGTCGGCCCAGGCCCGCAGCCAGCGAGGAGGGGAGGCGCCGGCCCCAGCCCCAGCTCGACACTGCCTGTCCCAGAATGAATCTGTATCAAACGCTCCCCAAATGCCACAAAGCCCCAGTAACTCAGCGGGCCAGACAGCATCCCTGGATCGGGATCACTAAATCCTAACTGCGATGCTTCACGCCTTAATAGCACCGGAATTACCTGAAGTGTCTCTCGTGTGATAGAAATAAAATGCTGCAGTAACTCGGCGGGACAGGCAGTATCTCCGGATAGTGGGAATGGGTGACGTTCCTGAAGAGGGGTCTCGACCCGAAACGTCACCCGGCCATTCCTTCTACCCGGAGATTCTGCCTGTCCCGCATTTTGTGTCTACGGTGGTAACCGACATCTGCAGTTCCTTCCTACGCGTCTCTCGAACGTGATTAGTGCAAAAAAAAAGTTATCCTTGTTGCAGTGTTTGTGTCAGAAAAATTAACGTAATTAACTAAATGAGTAGTCTTGACCGGATTAGATCTTCCTCGAAATGTGGATTGTTGGTTTAGAACTGCAGATGTTGGTTTGTACCAAAGATAGGCACAACGTGCTGGAGTAACAGCGGGTCAGGCAGCATTTCTGGAGAACACGGATGGGTGACATTTCGGGTCTGGACCCTGCTCCAGACTAGGAGTCAGCCTGAAGAAGGGTCCCGACCCGAAACGTCACCCGTCCTTTTTCTCCGCGGTACTGCCTGACCCGTTGAGCATTGTGTCTATCATCAGATCTTCATCGAACTTGGTTTGCTCGCTTGATACAGATTAATGTGGCAATCGCATGCCACAACAAGGTCTACTCCCACCAGTAACAATTATCTAGTGAAAGGGTCAAGAGTGTTTTGTTGTCATGTATCCCGAAAACGAACAATGAAATTCTAACTTGCAGCAGCACAACAGGCCTAATTTGAAATTTGCAATCTGCAATCTCCAATTTGAAATTTGGCTGCTACCGTTTAAAATTATACAAATACACGCCTTATTTTTTTTTGTCACAATATATCTCTGATTTGTATCTTTATCTCCCTTGCTCCCTGTGGTTTTACCCCTTAATGGTTTAGTATCTAATGACTGGATGAGATATTTCCTCGATTAAAACAAAACTGAAAATGCTGGAAATATTCAGCAGGTGGGGCAATAACAATAAATCGACACAGAGTTAACATTTCTCCGTCAATTCTTCGACCTAAAACCTTATCGCTGTTTCACTTTCCACAGATGCTGCCTGACCTACCAGGTGTTTTCATCTTTTTCTGATTTCATTTCATATTACTCGCGTCTGCCTCTTATTTTCAAATTCTGGGATAACGTGATCGTCCATCTTGGATTTTATTTTTAAATTTCAGATGAAGGTAGAGAACTTTGGAACGCTATTTGAAAACTAACATGTCATTCAATGCTAAATGGGAGATTGAACCCGAATTAAATTAATTTAATGTCGCAACTCCGTGATGCCAGCACCCCTTGCCCGTTCCGGATGCAGTTCATTGATCCAACTATTCTTGTGTACAAATTTAATGGAATTACAGAAAATTATTAATTGATTGCATTTTTATTGTTATATATTATCTGTGTGTTGTTACTTTTTTCTGGCCTGTTAAGATACTGCAAGTAAAAATGGCATTGTACTGTTGACGGTATTTAGGACAAATAAGCACTTGACTCTTGAATTTAATGCAAGGTATGGCTTATTGTCCATCCTTTTTTCTTGATCTTATCCCTTCTTTTCCACACAAACTACTTATTTGAACGAAATGCAATAATCGTCTTCGCTCAATCTCTCACTGCGAGTCAGTTTCACATCCTAGCCTCTAAATAAACAGCTCTCCCCAAATTCACTATTACATGTATTAATGGTAACCTTATACCTGTAGTGTCTAGTTTGGTCTTCCCAGGAAGTGGAAACATCCTCTCCACCAGCGCAACGGAGCTTAATTACCATGGGCTCTATTAGATCACCTCTGAAACGGTCATATAGCAGTGAAACAGCCCCTTCGGCCAATTGACCTGGCCAACCAAGATGCCCCATCTAAGGTAGACAAAGGTGCTGGAGAAACTCAGCGGGTGCAGCAGCATCTAAGAAGCGAAGGAAATAGGCAACGTTTCTGGCCGAAACCCTCTGCTGCCCCATCTAATCTAGTCCCACTAAGAGTCATAGAGTTATACAGCGTGGAAACAGGCCCTTCGGCCCAACTTGCCCACGCCGACCAACAAGTCCCATCTACACTCGTCCCACCTTCCTGAGTTTTGGCCATATCCCTCTAAACATGTCCTATCCATGTACCTGCTAAATGTTTCTTGAACATTGCGATAGTATCTGCCTCAACTACCTCCTCCGGCAGCTATTGCCATACACTCAGCATCCTTTGTGTGAAAATGTTATCCCTCAGGTTCCTATTATATCTCCCCCCACCCTCTCGTCTTAAACCTATATTCTCTGGTTCTCGATTCACTACCCTGGGCGAGAGACTCTGTGCGTCTACCCGATCTGTTCCTTTCTTGATTTGTACACCTCTATAAGATCAAAAGAAGATCACTTCCCCAGAATAAAGAGCCCGAATGATCTGTCGTTGCACCCTTTCAGTTCTGGTATCATTCTCCCGTTGTATCATCTGCAGTGCTTTCTTGTTCATTATATAATTTTACAGACATTCCGCTGCACAACTTCATCAGCGGTACAGTTTTGAACATAACACGGTTTTGGGGTACAGTACCCAATGGAGAATCGATGAGAAAAACCAACACTGCAGATGCTGATAACACGAACTAAAACACAATTACCAACGTGAAACTTCCAGCTGAATGAAACTTCAACCTGAAACATAAACTATTTTTTTTCTTTCTCCACGGGCGCTGTCTGACCTGTTGAGCATTTGCAGCATTTTCTGTTTTTATACATGTGAAACTAGAAACTTTGCCCAAGGTAGTTTTTCTAACAGTTTTCGTATTTGGATCGTCTAATTGAATTGTCGCAGAAAAAGTACTGTTTTCTCTCCAGCCCCCTGCGTTCTTGTACCCATTGTGCAAGCATATACTGACTATTGCAACATAGATTAGATAGATCCGCCATGATGAACTTGATGAGCCCCGTGGCCTAATTCTGCTCTTATCACTTATGGACATGAATATATCTCCAAATGTTAGCATAATTAATATGAACGTTGGAACTTTTGTCTTCAATCCAACAGCCATGGTGTCCGATTGTATGGTATCTAGAGTCTAAAAAGTATTGAGGGCTGTGGCGTCTTGCTCTTCGTATTAGTGTGTATGGGTCTCAGCGTGGACAAATTGACACGCTAAAGTGTGTGGCCGTACTTCCCTTTTGCATTGAAGCCCAATGTATTCTTGAACTGATCCCGTGGTCAACAGTACATTTCGTTCTTTCATCTATCTCCATTTTGACTTTTGATTCTGTAGGGAGGCGCTCTCAACTATCACCCGGGTCATAATGTGGGACACGAGAAACTGCATAGGCTGGAATCTTGAGCAAAACACAAAGAGCTGGAATAACTCAACAGGCCAGACAGCATCTGTGGAGGGAATGAGTAGGTGACGTTCCAAGGCGAAAAGAGTGAAGTGCAAAAAAACAAAGAGAAGGGGGATAGATGGAAGGGGACATGGTAGATAGTTGGAGATAGACACAACAAACTGGAGTAACTCAACAGGTCAGTTGGAGAAATGATCTGCATGCACATTAAAGAGAAAGGGAGTAGTTAAGGGGTATTACTTGAAATTGGAAATCCAATGTTCATACCGTTGGGTTGTCGGCTACAACATTATTATGGTTTTGTGACTGTCTCTGGTAACCTCAGCGATTTAGTTCAAATGCCATTCTCTATGAGGCATTTGATCCAATATGATAGAACAATATGTTTCTCAGCACATCATGCGGTACGAAGATACAGCACGGACACAGGCCGTTCAGTCCAACATATCCACGTCGACCAAGATGCCCCATCTAAGCTTGGCCCACTTTGAATCCATAATCCCTAAACCTTTCCTATTCATGTACCTGTCCAAATGTCGTTTAAAAGTTGCTGTTGTTGTACCCGCCTCAATTACTACTTCCGGCAGCTCGTTCCATATACCCAGCACCCTCTGTGTGGGGAAACTTGCCGCTCAGGTTCCTGTTCAATCTTTTCCCTCTCATTTTAAATAAGTCAGGCAATGTATCAGATAGTCGACTTGGTTGACTCTGGCGATATGAAGTTAACGCAATAACAATGAATTGTGTAGGAAGGAACTGCTGATGCTGTTTACACCGAAGTTTGACAAAATCCTGGAGTAACCCAGCGGGACAGTCAGCATTTCTGGACAGAAGGAATGGGTGACGTTTCGGATATGAAGAAGGGTCTCAACCTGAAACGTCACCCATTCCCACTAACAATAAAACATGTTTTTCGTATTGTCTGCCTTAGTTATCAGAATAATCGATTGAGTATCACATTACAATTATTTGCCTTAGGTTTGTGTATCTCTGGGGCCAATATTCACTCATATATACTCAAATACACTGAAGATCCTTTATGTTACGTTGGCGTCAGCGATTTTTGTAACTCTACAGTTAGTGGAATTGAGAGTCTTAGATGCATTTACAGGCGACATAGATGTTTATTAACAATGGTTTAGATATTTGTCCGGTGGAAGTGGGGAATAAGACCGGTCCGCATAACAGTAAAAATAATGAAACTAAAGTTATTGGCATCTATAGTTTTCAATGAGCTGTGTCATGGCAACGAGCGACGGGTGGGTAGAAGTAACGGATCGGTCCAGAAAGCGTGGCGGGAACAAATAGACCCACAGTAACAGGTCCTGGGCTAAAGTTACCTACCTTGTTGAAACATTTTCCGTTAACGGGAGATTGTCGCTTTACCGGTTCCGGTGGGTGCGACGTGGGGTATGGAGGGCAGGGGTGGGGGGAAGAATGGGAGGTTTTATTAGCTGTCTAATTAATTGGTAGTTTAGAACATGCCAATTTATTTACCATTGATGCTTAATGAATGGGTGAATCTGAAGCGCTTTCTGAAAGTTCTGCTTAAAGTGTTTTTTTAATTCATTTGTTGTCTGGTCAAGTAACAACTGCCAAACACGCTAGCTCAGTCTACCCTTCTCTACCTCTCTCTCTCTCCCTCTCTCACTCTCTCTCTCTCTCTCTCTCACACACACACACATACACTCACACACTCTCTCTCTCACACACTCTCTCTCTCACTCTCTCTCTCTCTCTCTCTCTCTCTCTCTCTCTCTCTCTCTCTCTCACACACACACACACATACGCTCACACACTCTCTCTCTCTCTCACTCTCTCTCACTCACTTTCATCGCTCTCCCATCCCGTCCTTCACTTTCTCTCTCTCTCTCTCTCTCTCCTGGCAGAGAAATGACAAATGTAGTGTTTTATCCATGCAATTTATTTCATTATTGTTTCCTACACCAAGCATCATTATCAATCACGTGAAAGTTCAGTTGGCAGGTGTCAATCTTAGTATATATATTTTTGTGTCTCCGTCTATATTTAATCCAATTATAAGGGTCAAGGACTGAGTGCAAGTCCCCTTGTTACAACTCACTTGTCATTCCCGATTTATGGTCAAAGTTAAATTTGATCATACTCGAGTTAGGAAGCAAAAAATGCCTCTTCCAAGCCCGGAGAAGACCGCCACGGCTTTCATTAAACAGGTGCTCTCCGGTTGTTAATGGAATATTTATGAGTGTTTATGTGTAAATGAATCATCCTGTTATTTCCTAAAGGAGGGGGAGGTTTTAATGATGGAGGCTCTGTCTCGGCTCACTGCGCTTTCGACTACAATTGTAGATCGAACTCAGCCCTTGTCACGTCGGGAAACAGTGAATCTATAACATACAGGACGTAGCTGTCGACATACAGCAAATTGCATTCAATCAGCCCCGGGGAATTCGGCTAATGCTTCGGCCGAAATCTCGGCGTGGGAGGGGGTGGGGTGAAGTGGGGTGGGGGATGTGTGTGTGTGTGGGGGAGGGGGGGGGCAAATAAAAAACATCATGCAGCTAATACAGCAGAGCCACGTGAAACGAAGTCTAGATAGAAATGAATAACGCGTCCCCACTTGGACTAATAACAATATATAAAGATTAAGGATTGCAATAGTCATTCAGATAGTTGGGGATTTATTGTATTTTAATATATATGGTTTATATGATCATATTGAATGGCGGTGCAGGCTCGAAGGGCCGAATGGCCAAATCCTGCACCTGTTTTCTATGTATCTATGTATTGTGGATGGGAGTTCCTAGCGTGAGTGTTTATGTTTTTGTGTGTGTGTCTGTCTGTATGTGTATATTTGTTTATGTGTGTCTGCGCTCGTCTATGTTGTGTCTGCATGTGTCCATGTGCGTGTACCTTCCGGAGAGTCCACCAGGGACTATATACTGGACAACCTGTTTGTCTTTGGAATGTGGGAGGAAACCGAAGATCTCGGAGAAAACCCACGCAGGTCACGGGGAGAACGTACAAACTCGGTACAGAGTTGGGTATTCGGGATCGAACCCGGGTCTCCGGCGCTGCATTTTTTGCTGTAAGGCACCATCTCTACCGCTGCGCCACCGTGACTGCCAGTATGTGTTTGTCTCTATGCCCCTGCGTTTATGTGAGTGTGCATGTGTGTTTGAACCAGAATCCGTGCAGCAAAGCACCCGAATCCCAGGCGTTCGATCACAAACGTTATCTTTTCGATGATTGTTTAGCGTGGACTTGCCAATTGGATTGACATATGTCAGCTATGTACAATTACTTCTCAGCGTCTGTTTACTGCGTGTGGGGGGGGGGGGGGGGGGGGGGGGGGGGAGCCTGTCGTATTCAAAGCCACAGCTCAAAAAAGAGGAACAACGTTAAACCCGCAGCAACACTCGCAGCGAGAACCTGGGAATAACGCAACCCTAGACAACCCCAGAAATCTCTGAGTGTTTCATCAACGCCAACCAGGTTCCTCCTGGCCTTTTCGAAGTTACAAATAGGGAGAACTATACTATGTTGACATGCATGCACACAGAATGCACTTTTTTAAAGACACGTGCTTATGCATGACGTGTGTTTTTATTAAATCAGCGGGTTTTATTAATCGCTAAATAAATAAACTTGTTTAGGACTTGAGTAACGGTACACTTCAGCTCTCCTTTTTCGGACGAATTGTTCAGACAGGGCGGTGTATATCCAAGTTAACTATAAGGTATAACATTGGAACGATAATCGGGAGCAGCATTTTGTAACCGGATAGTTGTTGTACACACTAACACTAATCCTTCCAGGCGCTTTCGGCTTAATATAAATTTCCAGTAACCACTAGCCGGCTGCTAATATTAAAATAACCGGTGCTGTCTAGACTCCGGATCGGCGCTGTAAACTTTGGGGAATTGACATTTGATAAACGTTTTGTGAGGCTATTGGGAACAAGCGGGAGAGGGTGGTGGGGGAAGGGGTGGTGTGGGGGGTCACCTAGTTAGACATCAAAATCTTTGCAAATGCCCGATTCAAAGCAACGCGTGTTTGAAACAGGGGCCTGGTGCAGCGGCCACAGAGAGGTGAACTGTGAATGACGGGGGACAGACAGCTTACTGTAAGACGTGTCCAAATGTGCCCACCAGTGGCACCGACTCCGACCAAGAACCTTCGAGAATTGTTCAGTTGGAGCCACCACGTTTTATTTTTCGTTATAGCTGTGTTGTTTTTGCTTCCCCCTGAAGGACACGACCCGCGCAGAAAGTGCCCTGGTGTTCATTGTGCCTGAAGCGCCTTCCCCACTTTGAAAATTCTACCGCGAATACCCTCAGCTGACAGTCTGCAGCAAACGGATGGATTCCCAACCCGAAAGTAAATAGTAATTGTGTGGACTCACACAATTTTTGTTTTAAAGCTCAGAAAACTAAATAGATCGGCAGAAAAAGAAAAGTTATTTAAAGGACGTTTCTCATTATGTGCCCAAATGATTCTGAGACAAACAGCGTTGCCATTATTCGGAATATGTTTATATTTACATTAATAACTATTACAGTATTATTTTTCAAATATGTCGGGGGGTGGGGGGGGGGGGTAATTACTTGCTTTATTTAACTGGAGGGATTTCAGAAATGCCCCACCCAGCGAGGAACAATCCAGTCAAATTCAAGGTCGTGAGTGCTAAACGAGGGCTGGTTGGGGGGTGAGGGGGGGGGGGGGGGGGGGGGGGGGTTGTTGGTGGGGAAGGGGAGAGGGTGCATGCGGATTACACTGCTGATGGAGTTAATTGTTCTTTCAATGCTGTAAATCAGCTCCTTCATTTAGTTTGGATGCTGCCCGCTGTGTTGTGTAAAGATGCAATGGCATGAAATCCTACAATGGATTCAATCCACGTTATCTCACCTGCTCCGTATTTCGTTGTGGCGCTTCTCGCTTCCCGTCACACCTTTTCGTTCAATTCCAGCTTCCATAGCTATTCCGGCAAATTGGATTTTGTTTAAAAAATCCCTCTGTGCTTGTGTCCGCGGTTTAGTCATCTCCCGCTCTTTGGCAATCGATTTTAGCTTGCGCGGGCCAGCTTCACGATGTTGCTTAAACTGCGTGAATAGGCAGGTTAATTATTTAAATTTCTGTAGCGAATGCTGCACCTCATGTTAAGAATGCCATAATTAAAGAGACAGCGGCTTTCTTTTGTTGGCCTCACAGCAGAAGCATCGTGCATGGTCACATACATCAGTCCTAGCAGCCCATTAATACAACTTCCAGTTCTTTATTTTTTTCTTGAAGTTGTACAAGGAGTCAGAAATCGCGCAGGAACCCAAGCGGCATGTTAATTTATTATCAGAGGCAATAATGGATCACACCTACATTTTGAAAACGAAGATATCATTGTCTATGTAGGGTGCGTTTTAAAATAGCAATATACCGCGTAAAATGCAAAACGAATAACTAGTATGTTTGTCAGCTAAGTGATATCAAATAAAGACACTCCAAATACGAATGTGACATCTTAAGCATTATTTACTGCAGTTCTGATCATATTCTTTGAGTTGAATATCTTCTATTTAATAACGGGACCCAAAACCAACTCAGCAGTTTCACATAGGTAAATACTTTAACGGGCGTATTATAAAGGTGCTTTCTGCAGCTGCGCAATTGAGTGATGATACTCAATTGACTCCAAATATTTTATATTCTTGATGCTACCAGAATTGAAGACAATTGCTTTCTACTCAACATATTGCCCCCTCTGGGACTATGAAATTCACAAAAACACATTCCCACTTAAAAGTAAAGTTCCACTCCTTATGGACTATTACCTTATCCAAACCCCCAAAACTGGTCTGAGGGCTTGTGTTTAAGTTTCAGTGTAGAAACTTATTAATCACAGCAACGGTGTCTATACTTCCAAATCTTTTCGCTCTGACGTGCTTTTGGGAGCCGCTTGAAGTTGTACTACATAAACCTTTCTTTTTCAATGAATAAACAAGGGGGGGGAAATCTCATTTGTTAATTACCTATCTACCACGTTCCTATCAAGAACACGTGGCCTAATCTTACTTATGTTCCTGATATTAAAGTATTCTATCACCTAGTGTAGCGAGGCTCTAAATAGAGACACTGGTGTCTACTTGCTTCAAATGTACCCCGCGTTACACCTAATGCCAGCCATCCTCAGATCGTGTCACTTGGCACAAAAGCCGCCCAGATGAAGTAACCCATATTTGGAACACCACATTAACTCGAAGTCACCATCCGCTCCCTCTGACACTAACCACAGTTAAACACACACACAAAAAAATAAACTCATCAAATGCTCGTGATGTAAGTCATGTAAACAACCCTGCGCTTCGGCGACGGGTCAGGCTGCACAGATTGATTCACGGATGAACTCGTTTTGAAGAGTTGTGTAGTTTGGAGAGGAAGAGGCAACACCTGGCTGCTTTAGCTCCGTTTACCTTTGCCGAGGGACAGATAAGGGGACAACACGCCATTTCCAGCCCCTCCTTCCAGAGCCCTGGTCGGTTGCACGGTTTCACAGCGCGCCTAATAGCGAAGGGTCGCATCATTAGCAAGGCACCTTTCGCTTACAGTTTCTCATTAAAATAAAACTGTTGAAACATTATCCGCTGACTTCCTGCCATACTGGCCAACATATTGTCAAGTCATCGCCAGAGTGGAGGTAAACACTGCTTGCTCCTGTGTCCTTCCTGACATGGTAAACACACACATTTATTTTAAAACCCATTACTTCACTTAGTCTGACATAAAACAGAAAGCCACAACGTGACAAAACATCCTACCTTCCATAAAAAGAAGTGGACAATAGCTTATTCTGCTGCCCAATTTGGAAAATGGATATTCGCGTGTTACTATACCACAGGCAAAGCCCCGTAAACCGGTTGCACAAATCCTCCTTCAACTATAGACATGCTGGTATATTTTATTCATATCTGCTATTTAATGTATGTGTGTATATTTTATTTATATATAAAATAAAATATATAAAATAAAATATACTTAATGCCTTTTGTATAAAAACACACACAACTATCTAGATACAGATGGATAAAGATACGTATGGTTAAAAAGCAAATCGCCTGTTTCACGGTAACATACCCAAAGGGGTCATTTTTGTTCTCCGATCCTTCAATGCAACTTTCGGGTTGATAATCGAACTCAGTCGGAATAGAGAAAGGAAAAGCGGTGCAGGCGTGCAGATTATTTTCTTTGAATGTTTAGTTCTGAGCGGTAAACCGTGGCTTTGTTGGGGCAGATCCTAATCAATTATTTACTCTGCAAAATATGTGTAAATAATGGCCTATCTGAAAATCAGTTTAAAAAAACTATACTGGCATTGAACGAGATGCCTGGGTGATTAAATGTTCGAACAGGCTGATAAAAATCGTTAAAGATGTGCAAATGTACCCATACACACCCATTAGACAAGCCCTGAGCGGACGGACACACACACACAGATACTTCAGTACACTTAATTGTACCTATATAAGAGCGTGTGTTTATTTGGAAGAATGTACATGTATGTATGAAATGTGCATGGCACATGCGATGTGAGTCAGATGTACAGGAAAACGCACATTAAAGGACATACAGACCACGCGCTCTGGATCTGTTTGGACACGTGTGTTTGTGTTTTTATATGTTGAGACCGAATGACCTCAGATATTCCTTTGTAACAAACCGGGGAGCCATAAATGTCATGATTTGGAAGGAGGTGAGCGACACTCGGAGCTCTTTATCCAGTGTCCCCTGAATTTCGTGATCTTCCGTGGAATACAACCTGAATCATCAGTCACTTAGCAGCGCATTATATTAGACAGGAAGTGTGAGCCCTGATTTCATTGCTGTTGACAAGTATTTAAGATATTTTCATGGACCGTGTGGAGACGGTGCAGTGGTTAAGAAGAAGGGTCAGGTAAGCTGGTTGAGGGCTTACACGTTCGATCTATTTCCATTGAGTCGAGGCTAGTTACCGTTTTAATGAAGGTATCCAGGCAGACGCAGAAAGTTGATTTTTCTACCTGACTGAACCCTTTCAATAAACAGAACCGAGCGCCAATAGATCAATGTTGACTTTATTGGTGACTTCGAACTAAATCACGGAGAAACCGGCCGTAGAACTGAGGTGAATGATAAATGATATAAAGTAATTATTAGCCCTGGCGAATCTTTCCCCACTTAATGTCAGGCAGTGGGACTTAATTGCGTGAATAATTGTTATATGGAGGCTGGTGTCTCATACTTCACACCAGATAAACATCACTTTCTTTACCCGGTGGTACGTGTGTGTACCACAAAATAAATTGGATGACACGCACAGAGAAAGGAATCGGCCACGAGGCACCTGCAGAACTTAGCCGATTCTTATACGATCATTGCGACATTACGGTATTGAAAATTGGCATTTGAAGATTTGCCAATGTGTTTATTGCAGAACTGGATGTTAATGTTTCTATATCAAATATGGAATTCGGATCATACTTCTATGATCATCAAAATGAGTGTATTCTCCTGACTTCCCGTCCACCAGCACCAATCGTACTCTGAAGTATGAAAAGTTTATAGTCAGTACTTGCAATGTTGCTTTAGAATAAATAGCCATATAGGGGGAACAGCACGAGGCTGCTCTTTTCTTAAAGGGGCATTAGAAGTTTGGCACAAAAGAGGAATCAGCGTTCCCTGAGTGCTTCCGGTCTTTTCCATATTTCACAACACGGGAGGAGGGAGCGGCGGGGAAGGGTGGGAGGGAGCGGCGGGGAAGGGTGGGACGGTTCCTCAACCCAGTCGCGTTTCCACTTAAAACGAGCTCGGCTCCTTGTGTCTGCACAGGGTGTCATTGCGTCACGCAGGCGCCCGGTCCAATCAGCGGCAAGCTGACACTGATATTAAGGGGGAAAGTTTGTGTTGAACGAAAAGCCGAACCGTGGTCCCCGTGACATTTAAACTCTGAGCGAGAGCCCGGTCTGAAAAAATAAGGCGACTAAAACCCCCTTTCCTGACTCTTTCCAAGTCACCTCACCGGAAGACAATGAGAGCCTTTTGATCACCGCCATTGATCCAGGTACTGTGAACCTTCCTTCTCTTCACCTCGCCGCTACTCGCTGTTGCAAGTACCTCCCCTATCTGTTCTACATTCTGTTAAGCCAGGGTGCGTTCCCATCCTTTGATCGCTTGTATTTATTTTTGTTTACAAATCTTCCTCTAACATCTTTCCAGTTCAGATCTGTACCGGGGCTGATTTTAACTTCTGAGCCTTTTTTTTTTTTTTTAAAGAGGAAATTTCGATGTATTAGCGTGTGCAGGACCTTTTACAGAGGGGCATGGTGCCACTTGCAATCAGTCAAGGCGGATATAATTAAAATATGTAATGCTTCAGGAAGCTACAACCGTTCAGTTCGGGGAGGGGTTGAGTGGAGAGAGGGAGGGAAGTGACGGGCAACAAAGTTGGTCTCAACCCCTGTTAACAGGTGGCGCGGAGACGCTACAAACCTCTAGCCTTGTCAATTCTCCCGTTTGCATCACCCACCCCGCTCTTTGAAATGCTTAGATCGTGGTAGGAGATATACATGGTTGGCCCGTGTACTCTGAAGACCAGCCTGTGTTAGCACACCTCAGAATTAAAGTAAGAAAAGCTAAAGAATGCGCTTTGCTCGCCTAACGAGAGAATTAATTCCTGGGGAGAGAGAGAGAGAGAGCTAAAGAAAAGGACTTGATCCCTGGTCTCTGTTCGGACCGAATATTATTAACAGCTTTCAGGGTCGGGTTTACGTTAGGGGAATCTCTGTACTACCTCAGTGTAGATCAAAGTTCCATAGATCGGGTGATCATAAGCAGTTGTGTACATCAACCGTGGTTGCACGTCAAAGGTGCATTAGGAAATGTAAAGAAAACTTCATAGAAGGTAAATCATTCGCCCAGTTTAAGGGGAGGTTTCTACTTATTGTTGGTCAAGATAATTGCCCCTTTTGTGGCAATCAAAATTAGAACTTTAGTAACTCTTCAGTGAAGTATAGTTGGGGGTTAAACAAAAGAAAAACAGACCAACTCACCTTAAGCGGCTCCACTTTGCTCGCTGTGTTCATCTCACTTTTCCCCCCTTGTAAGGATCATAAATCATTCAGAGAGATATCTAGCCGAGGGTCGTTCTCGTGGACACGGCTGGAGCAAGGTATTGGATGGAAGTGCTACTGTACAAGGGGCTCACTGCAGTGGGCCATACCTCGGTAATAAATCGAGCGTTCTGCATTACAGACCCTCCTCCCTAATTAGAGATGTTTGTCTGAGATACTGTTTATCCAGCTGCCATATCGAGATTAGGCCTGTAACATAATTACCCGAGTATAAGCCCCCTTTGCCCGAATAACCAAAAGAGACTAATACACATTTAAACATAATATGTTTCTCCGGGAATATGTTCTCAAAGAGACTCTCTCCTTGACCTCATGTGATAATTTCTGATCCAGTATTTCTCCCGAGGTATTAATGAAACGCGTAGATCTTCCATGTGTGATAAGTTTCCGGGACTGATGGAATATTGGGGTGTCTTTCCTCCCGGGGTCGGATAGCATCGACTTTGTTTTCAATATTCATGAAGCCTTTTCGAATGACACCAGAAAACGGAGCAGGGAGAGACGGCCAAGCCTCTCCGGAGTACAGGCGCAGAGAAATAGGCTTAATCTCACTTTGTGTGTCGGTGTTATAGCTGAGAAAATATTTTGTGTTCAATACACAGGCAGGCATAAAGTATCCGCGAGGCACGGGTGCCGGGATAAGTTGTCAGAATCGTACATCTCCACGGTTTACCGAGTGGACCAGACAAGAGGACTTTAAGTATTCTGTGGATTGTGAAGGGAATTTGGTAGATTGGTTTGCTAATGCAATGAGTCGAGGTCAGTTTTTGCACTAGAACCATTAAGTGATTTGGACTTCTTGATGCTGAGTGGGATCGCGGGTCGGAGGAGGAGGGGAGGGGGTTACAGTTAAAAACGTTACTTGAGCAACTTATCAGCTCCGCTGGGACCATATATTGTCATCGAGGCCTTGGGAGGGGAGTCAATTCTCCCCAGTCTTTTTTGTTTTTGTACTATATTATGGACCAGAAAGTCACTGAATTCTAGCGAGATTCAAACTTGGATTGTCAGAAGACCTGTTCTAACGCATTGCACAGATGGTTTAATATACTTTTCGACAAGGTCATTTTGGGGGGTTTGTGTAGAGTCTATGAGCTGACGCAACCTCTGCCATTATGTCTACATAGATAAGCGAAGCATGTTTTATTATAATTACTTTAATTGGGTGATTTTATACACTATTTTCCAGCCAAAAGGTATTCAATCGCAGCAACCTGCATTAATGGTGACGATTAGTTTCATTAAATCGCAGGCAAGAGGCTCCTGTTGTGGAGTCGTGGTCATCTTAATCCCTCGTTGATTTTTTTTAATAAAAAAAAATACTAATAGTCTCAACTATCACAAAAAAGAAACAAATATTTGATTAATTCTGTACCAAAACGGCAAGCTTAAACAGGGTGCCCGTTCACTCTTCCTTGCATGTGTTCATACTTATGGATTCCATTATTCATTTGGATATGAATTAGGAACACTGTTTATTTTCGGACGGAGAAGGGGTGGTCGACCCCAGCGAGGCTGTTACGAGAAACTTTCAAATCATAGCTGGGCCTCGCAAAAAAATATAACCCTTCCGCCGTTCAATGGCCTCCCCATATTCACACTGCAGGATTTCACAGAATCTATTTGTAACGTTGGTTTCATATTTCTTTTCATTCAAGGACCAGACAAACTTAAATTCGAACACTTTGGTTTGAGGTATATTCCTGCTTCCAGAGTTTAGGCATAATTCTCGATGTTTTGCGTTGCACTTTCCGCCAACTTTCTTGTCCGTTTCTCCTCACTGGACTAGGTGAAGAGAAGAACGCCTTTTAGATTAATCGCTCTTAACAAGGCAGGGATTTTTTTTGACATACTTCTTGTCCACGGGTTTCTCTTTCCACTTGTACTCTTTGGACAATTTTAAACAAAATTAAAGTGACCTTTATTACTTAGAGCCCGCGGCCTAGTAATAACAAAAGTAATAGTCGGCATGGCGATTTATCTTCTGTAAATCGGTGTCCCATCAAAAATAAAGCAGGACTTCCGCGTGAGATTCTCATTTTAACTTTTATTAAAGCCCCTGCGATTTACATTAAAATTAATTGGTGCTTCTTCCGACTGATGCCTTTGGATGGTTTTATTTAAATGCCTCCTCGGCGGTAAAGCAGCTCAGAATATTTCAATATAACAGACTTTTTGAAACTGCATTTTTTTCCCTCCTTCCAAAAGCTGGGGAGAGCCATGTTCAGTAAAATGGCGTCACTCCGTTTCTTCCCCTAAACTCCAGAGAGGGGAGTCGAAGGGGATTTTTTTCTCTCCAGAATCAACCTCCCCACCCCTTCTCCCCCTCTCCCCCTCTCCCATCCTCTCCCTCACACCCAACCTCAACATTCCCACAGATAGGAGAGTTTTGGATCAGGGAATAACTTTTTAATCTCTGCACATTTTAAGAGGAAGGACCTTATTCAGATACAACAACTGTACACGCCACACGGGCCTGGTTGATTAAAAAAAATGTATGTGTGTATATGATTGCAGGGATGATGTTTTAAAACGCCGCACAAAAGGCAATGAGGAAATGTACAGCCAGAACAATTGGAGATTTATTGTAATGATAAACCTTGTCTACTGTGCTTTCCCATTGGCTGCTAGCGCCTATTTCTAACTCCTTGATAAATCCATGTTAGCCAATGTATCCCAGGCTCTGTAGCCGATGCGCTTTAATAAGTCCCTTTCTCCTACAGAATGACGTCAGTTGCATTCAGTACTTCTCTCCCTCTGCATATTTTTTTTTTGTGTGTGTGGGTGTTGTGTGTGTTTAAAACTTTTTTTTCGGGGCCCACAAAGAACATTTTGCCCCGGGGGGAAATAACGCCCGTATTAGTGCGTGTTAATCCCAACTGCGCTAATTGAGTTTGCAACGAAAGAGGGAGAGAGAGAGAGAAAAAAAATCACCATCGTCTCCTGCGGATTTTAGAAAGGAACCGACTTTATCTTCTTCTAATTTTTGTTTCTTGAGAAGCAACGAAATCTCTCGTCCCAACAAGTTACAGAAAAGAGACGAATCCGAAGAAGCGAGCATTTTTTATTAAACGTCCGCAATTTAAAAACAAAAAAGGTGGAGATTCATTTAAAATTGTCTTAAAAAGAACGGCGGGGCGGATTCTACCCTACAAATAATCACAGTCTGACTAATGCACCATTGTTTCCAGCTAATTTGCAAAGATCTGGAAGCTGTCCCCATTCCAGCAGCCGAACGACAAGGAACGGGTTTGTACCCTCTCTTTCATTTTAACAAAAAGTCATGAGCATTTATTTTGTCGCGACTGTGGAGTTTCTGTTTGAAGTCTGGTGCGAAACTCGAAAGAGTTTGAGTGTGTGGACTTCTGTCTGTTACTGGAATAAATTATCAGCCCGGCAAGTTTCTGCGCGCTGTGGTCAGGCCCTCATTCCATCGCTGGATATCTGTGGTTGGCGAATGAATTGTTGCAGATTTGAATTGCAAAAGTTTATTTTTCTTACTACTGTCTGTTCAACGCCTGCAGTTGTTTGCGCGTCTGGTGCCAAAACTTTAACATACTTTCGCCTGTATCTTTCTCCCCTTCTTCGGCGTTGGTTACAGTTTAGCAGGGGGGAGAATGCAAGCGATTCGCCGAAACTCCGCCACCGGGGCCGTGTAACCCAAATATATATATTTGTGTTACAGAGAGTGAAATTCTTGAATGTGAAACGAGTGCTGTCCTCTTTTGCATAATAGAACGGAGAAGGCGATCCACTGTAAGAAGTTACAAACACCCCCTCCCACCCCCATGTCTCTCATTCCACTCTCGCTGTAAAAAGGACGACGTTCCCATACAAACTCTGTACCCGATCACAGCGTGACTTATAACTCTCCTGAAAAAAAAAACATTTTTTTTTTCATTTCCGTTCACCCCCAGCTCATTCATTTCCACTCTCCGGATGGCCAACAGTTCGCAGATTACCTCGACAAGGACGTAGTTTAAAAAAAAAAACACACACACTGGTATCCCGCAATATTGGAGGAAAGATAGACTGTGTTGGATCCATATTAAGAGAGTGGCAGCTCTCGGCACGACTCGAGATGACAGTGCATGACGGTCTGGCTAGCTCATTATCCAGATCCCATTGAGGCGTCCTTTTCAGACTCATGCAAAGCATTTGGCAGAGTCGTTTGTCTCCGCATTGTACTTTAGTTAGGAATGCAATGGTTGTCAGTGCTCTTATTCACTTTCAAGATACTTTATTGATGAGGTCTGACTTTTAGCACTTTTCACATGTCAAGAGAAGTCAAGTGTATGCGGCCACGACTTCATTTTATGCTTTCCGCGTTTTTAAGACCCCCGCCCTCTTTTCTCTCTCTTGCTTGCTTGTTTTTTTCTCTCTCTCTTTCTCTCTGTCTCTTATTCTCCCTCTCCCACACTGATTCTCCCTCTGCCCCCCCCCCCCCTCCTCCTCTCTCTCTCTCTTCCTCTGAGTGTGTGGACCTCTGTCTGCTACTCTCTGCCTCTCCCACTCTCTCTTCCTCTCTCCATTGCAATTGGATATATAATGAAGACACCCCAAGCCGAGACTGGTGTTACCTCTGTAACCTCAAACCAGGCGCTGGGGGGGTTTCTTTGGTGTTTACTGAGGTGTGCAGTAATACTTGGGCTTTCAACAAATGTAGTTCTGGTGTGTGGTCAGCGTCCTGTCCATTTACTTGCCTTCCCCGAGATTTTTGGCAGCCAGTTAAAATGCCAAAAGCCGATTGGAAATAATCAATTAAATTATTAGATCTTGCGGTGAACAGCTAGCAAGGTGTAACAGGCGGCACACTGCTCTGTAGAGAATGGTAAATGTGCTCGCTGCTCCCCCCCCCTTTCTCACTGAAACGTTGGCCATCTCCTTCAGAAAAGTTGAGGTTTAACTTGCCACTGGGCACCGAAAAGCTAATAGCGGGCACGGAGCTAACAAAGGGCGCGTGGGAGAGGCTTGTGAGTGTTTTCTCTGGTGACACTTAAGGCCTATTTACCAGGTCGCGAATCCTCAAAGTAAATGTGTATTTAATCAGCGCTGTCAAGGGGTTTGGGATCTCTCCCCTCCCTGCGTAGAACATTTCCAGAGATAGGTGTCTGTGATAATTCATCATCGATCCATGCTTTACTTTTAAAGAAAGAAATAATAATTAACAACACCCATGTAGAATATACCCACAGCCAAGTAGCGTGTTTACTTTACAAAGGTCACCCTGGTGTACAGATGAAATCCTTTTAAATGAAGTCTATCCATGTAGGAACCATGCTTGTCAAAGCGATTGGTTCCTGATATTTAAAATAATTTTAGTTATCATTCGGTTCCACACAAAAACTTTCCCCTTTAATGGGGTGAAAAAATGTTCAATTGGTCTAAAATACCGCGGTGGGATTTGTCAGTTGTTCGGGGGATGTGTACATTGTGTTTTGATGGGCATTTTTTTGTGTATATATAAATGGCCACGCGCTGCCACGGATTCTCCATATATTGTGACAAAAAAACTTTTACACGCACAAGCTATCTCCATAGAGTGTTCCCATTGAGACCAACGCGACAGCGATGAGGGCCAACCATAGCCGCCGTCCGCTTTGCTCGACATAAGGAAATATTTATTTGTGTGCATTTGCATGTGGTGCTAAAGCAAAAAAAAAAAAAAAACGCGTGGAGTGATTAGTGGGTTTCAAAGCGTGCATTTCCCGCTCTGGAGAGGCGCAGGGAGGAAGTGTTTGGCTTGCTGATGATGACAAAGGTCACTCTCTGCTAATGGGCCAGTGAAGTGGAGGCGAGGCGAGCGCACCTCCCGAATTCAGACATACATTAATACAACTAGCACAATCAGCAATCAGCTAGGTGTGTTCTCTCTCTCCCTCCCTCTTTCTCCCTGTCTCTCACTCTCTCTCTCTCACGCACACACACACACACACTCCTCACTGCTTCTCTTTTCTTATCTTTCTCCTCTCACTCTCTCTCTCTCCCCCTCTCTCTCTCTCTCGTTTCTCTCCCCCCCCCCCCACTGTGTGCCTGAATAACTCCCCATCTCCTCCGTGACAGCAGATTTCATTGTCAATATCTGATTCTTTCGCAAGAATTTACTCCTGTGTGTGTGTGTGTGAGCGTGTGCATGTGTGTGCATGTGCGCGCGCGCGCGTGTGTGTGTGTGTGTGTGTGTGTGTCTGTGTGTGTCTGGCTGTGTGTGTGTGTGTATGTGTGGGGGAGAAACTATAATTTATTGGCAAGGCTAGAAAAAAGTCGCCCATCATCTTAACTATTTGCAGGACATGGTGACAAGGAGTCGGAATGCCCCATGAAGGTGAGTTTACTTGCTCTCCTTGCGTGTTGGTTATTGAATGTTGAATATGTTGTTTTCACAATCCTCAATCGCGAGGAAAGATACATTTCCTGTAAGTTCCCATCTTCGATTTATTGCACAACTCCGATTTAGTCAACATATTTGACACTTTAACCAGCTTTGTGTCGTTGGCAGCTTGTTTTGAAATATGGCTTTGGGCACATGAGCAATCTTCGTGCAGAAATATCAAACGCTGGGGAATCTGTAGGAAATTGAATGGGAATTTAGGTCAATTTGCCGCCGTGGTGTTCAATCGTTCGCCGGTCTTAACTTGTGGAGTGCTTTATTCCCCCCTAATCTCCCAATCAACGTGAGGAAATATTCATTTGTGTACATTTGCTGGGCTTGTACTAATAGCTGGCGATTTATTTTAACCGTGGACGGCCGCCACGCATCCGTTTATTTGAACAATAAAATAAATACATTTCTCAGAGGTGAACCAGAGAATGTAGTAAAATTTCCTTCAGCGATTGAACTCAAGCTCTCTGTCAGCGTGCCTGCAATGGATCAGAGATACTATAACGTGGGTTTGTCTAACGTCACTTTTTCTGCATGTTTGTAAGTAGTTTATGTTTATTAATGATAAGAAAGAACAAAATAATTCACTCTAGGCCAAAGCTAGCTGTTTGATGCAGAAGCAATGACCCGATAATGCATTGTGTCAGTTTGAATTAAGCAATCAGCAGATTCATTAGAGCCGCTTCCTCAGTGTTTCCAACTCATATTTACTCTGTACCAACGTTTGGGTTTGTTTAAAACCTCGATATTACTATTCATTCCCATCTTGGGAATTACTGTTCAGCCAGCTAGCACCAACCTGCACTTGTGCCTGCTAAAACGCAAAAAAAATCGAACAAAGTGTCCCCCTTCTCTATTGCAGCTCCCTGAAATTATTGCATAAATATCACCCGCTTCGCTACTTGCTTATTGCGAAATTTGTTTAATTTAGAGAAATTAATTTGCCGACAATTAAAAGATAGCATAGGACGGCGAAAGAAAAAAAAAACAATCTCATTTTGTGATATATTGTTTCGGGATGTCGTAAATTCAGAGCTCATTTAGATCTAACATATAATTTCAAATTCAGTTTCAATGCAAGGCGCCTGGAAGACATTTAGCATTTAAAGGGCAGGAGTTTACAAATCTCACTCTGAACCAACTACTCGCTATCCAAATAAATTAACATGGACTTCACCAGGCCGCGCTATCTAATAAACACGTCGTAAAAAGATCAGTACAGGTTTATCTGTAAATGGGTAGAAGTATTTCTAGTGCATGCATCTTAACAGTAAACAAAACAGGAAAATAGCAGCGTGTGTGGAAATGGTAAATAAATCCCGGTTTAAACTAAACCGATGTGCCAGGACCCTTGTTCTTCGGCAGAATTTCCAAGAGCGATTTTTTTTTTAAAAGGTCAGAAATAGAAATAGGTATCGCGGGGATTTTATGACTATTCTGGTGCGCTTGTGGTGTTTAATTGAATAGTTCATAACATATACCCTCGGCCAGCCGTGAACGGCTGGGCAGCCAAAACAGTGTTACTGTTTGGGTCGAAATTTGCAGCGGGGCAGACGGAGGAAGACCACAATCGGTGGACTGCCGCCCGCAGTTCGGCGTAAAAATGAAAGGGGGTAAGGATGGGACTCTGTATTTGGGCCTTTGATAAACAATTGCCTGATCAGCACTTGTTTTTTTTTCTCTCTCTCTCTGCACTGAGTCGACAGTAGTAAACAGTGGGCTGAAAATACCACACTGAAATATATCAGCTGGTTTCTATTATTTTAAAAATACAATTTGATAAGGCTTTAAAACAGCGTGTGAAATTTTCGGGGGAGTGATAAATTGCTTTTTGCAATCCGACTAATTAGGAAGGCATTTCCAGCCCTGCGGTAAGAAAAATCCATCATCGTTAAAAGATAGTAATTTATTTGTGTATATGTTGATCAAATGTTGCAAATGTTGCACCAACCACTTCCTAAACCGAGGAAAGACTAATGAAGGTTGTTGAAGTGTCCAGGTCAGCGACGGTTTTTCTGTTGGGTTCAGTTGGGGAAGTTAAGCGGCCGGGCATCGCTTTCTCGCTGACTTTCCTGGGTAATCAGGTAGTCACCCTTCGCTGTTGTAAATATTGACGCAGGGGAGCCGGCATGCTGGGAGAAAGTATTTGTTTGAAGTTATTTTTTTTTTCCTCGTGAGTGTGTGCGTGCAGGAATAGATAACAATGCTATTCTATACATTATATTCCAGCGATCTCTAATGAATAGAAAGAAGAGGGGAGGGAGGAGAAAAAAGCGAGGGTCCAGGAATTTGAGTTGAGATAGAATAGTGGGGGTGCTGGATATATGGGGGGGGGGGGGGGGGGGGGGGATGCGCGTCATGCTCAGGGTGGTAAAGGAAACAGAATTAAGTATTTGGGAAAAGAGAAGGTAAAAAAAAAAAAAAAATGAAAGCTGGTCCATTTGGTTATTGTACCCCGCTTTTAGCAAACCCCTTCAATGGGACCTTTATTATAATTGTATCTGCGCAATTGAGCGCCCCGCGGAGCTGTTGTATCTTTTTACAACCCTTTACAACCCGTACCAGCAACACAATTACCTCCAGATACTCATAACAGAAATTACTTGCTTTATTTCTGGAGGGGGTAGCGAGGGAGGGGTGGGGGGGGGGGGGGGGGGGGGGGGGGGGGGGGGGAAGAGAAGAAAACAAAAGAAAATGATAATTCTGCCCGGTGACTGCTCGATGTTGGAAGTTGAAAGTCTTGAAGAGCGCGCTGCGTTTAGCTGGACGCTGTGTTGCTGGTTGGGGAGTCCGGGAGGGAGGGGCGGCTGGAGGAGAGGGGGTGGGGGGGTGTCGGGTGCATGCTCGATGGGTATGGGCTGTAAGCAGAATAAAGAGCATTGTTCACATTCTGTAGTCTTTGTCGATCAGTTCTGACCCCCTCCCGTTACTGCTTTTTAAGCAGCCGGGCAAGGTAGACAGCGTGTGTCAGAATACCTCAGTATAAAGAAGATCTAAAGACCGGGGAAGAAAGTTAATCATGAGTAACTAAGTTCAAAAGTGCGTTATGGTGTACAGTACCTTAAGGCCTTTTCTTGTTGAGGTTGCAAAGAAAGCAGAGGACTCAAGACTGTCCAAACTGCGTGGACCAACGTGTAAATAATGTCCGTAACACAACCCCTCGGGAGTTTCTTTTCCCTTCCAAACCGGGCGCCAGCACTTGAGTTTAAATATATTTTAAAGGTATTAAAATGAGACCACTTTCCGCCCACACTCGTGTCGTTATTACACAATGTTATTGCACCAGGCAGGTTCACCAGCAACAAATTGAAGTCATTAGGCCGAGCGTGCGGCCCGAACGCTCTCGGAATCAAGAAACAGGAACCCCGTGTGTGCAGGCTAAGAGTGTGCATCTGTCGTGGTTCTTGAATTGAATTTAAAAAAGTCTCTTTTCACTGTTCCCCGTGCACGGGAGAATTCCAGCGGAAATCCGTCGCACCTCCTAATATTCAAAATAAAAAAAACGTTCAGTAAGTATAGTACACCATCTTAAAAAGGCCAGACCCCGGTACAAACTTTACGCTTCTCATAGTCAGGGCCAGACACCTATAAACTGCGGAATTTTTACCGAGTGCTTTAATGAAATTTAAATAGTGAAATTGCATCGATTATATTACATTAACACGACTTCCTGGTTGCCATAACAAACTTTTGTTTTGCTTTTTCCATAGAGGGAAGACTTTAACTAGTGGTAAACAGATGTCTGTGGCCACTGATTGCCAACACAGCTTTGAGGCACGTTTCGCGTGATTACTATTTTCATTATCCGAGCAGAATTTAAATAGCAAAATTTCCAAGCAACCTTTTAAATATCAGAAAACGATCGTTTGGCGTTAAACTTTAAAAAAAACTTTAGAATTTGCCGTTTTCTGATTCTACAGTGAGCACTCTTGGCTTTTTTTTTTCTTTTACATTTGTTCTGTGAGTGGAAATTTTTTAGATTAGATTTCTGAACGATTGTAGAGTTTGTGACATTAACTGATTAACACATACTTTTTATTACTAATAGAACACTGTAAGCAAGCCACGTGGGACATTGGTGTAACAATTCAACATGCAGAACAGTAAGTGACGCTTCGTCAACCTTTATCAATCACCCAATAATGATCAAATATTAATGTTCATGCGTGGAAGAGGCCGATCTTCTCGCAACTCAAGGGTTAAAGACTCTCATAATTAATAACAATTGTATAAATTGCTGTGCAGAAAGACCTTTCGTCTGCTCGGCAAAGTATACGTTGTTGGGATACCTATGGTAAAGTTAACGTGAGTGCAGGGTTTCTGACTATCCGCTGTGAATGTGTGTACTGTTAAACGCCAACAAAACTTACCATCTTAATTTACCAACCAATTGAATAGAAAATGACATTTGATCACGTCAGTCGCCTACGATTCCTTATTTTGTAAGGACACTTGATATCTCGAGTTCCTATTTTATTCCTTCTCCACGATGGGACGGAACTGGGAGATTCAAATGCTTGTGTGTTCTTTGTTCAACTCCAATCACGGTCGCGTCCGATTAGTTATCTACAACATTTAATCTCCAATATTTGCTCCAAAGTTCATCCCATCCCGCCAGGAAAACTGACTATTTTCATGTATGGGTAATAAAAACGAGTTGTGAAAACCTCCAAAAAGTGCCATCGAAATACCCACCGAGAAAGTAGGTGTAAATGTAATAAACCCGGACACTTTTTGAGGTTAATCTTAATGGGATTAATTGAAATGGGATGTTTGTGTATTATCGAGTAAACTGTTGTGCGAATCGCTGAGTAGATATCGTTCGGGTGAAGCCTGCAGTTTGTCTAAAGGTCGCGCCGGGCTCTTCGGTCTTTGTGTTAATAACTCCTGGGTGTATATGCTGCATAGCATTCAAATTGCCACCATATGTTTTCGTATTAGATGACTCGCAATAGAATACAGGACGCATTATCTTCGCCACTGGGCGATTGCTGCCCGTCCAAGCAGGGAGATTAATACTGTGATTAAGATGCACTTTAAAAAAAAATCAAAATGTCCTGTTTATACAAACCGAATATACCCTTCTTTGAAAAAACAATAAAAACCGGAACTTAGCAGGTGGAGTATGGGGGAGGGGAATGAGTGAGATACTGCAACGGCCTTAGCTATGTGTTAGTCGGTGTAAGGCATACCACTTAATATACAGAGAGTCTTTTGATAGAGAATTGGATACTCCCACATGTTACTGGGCGTCAGTACCCCAGGTAGCTGAGGCTGCCGGTTTTGTTTGAAAGATTCACACCTATTGCTGTTCTTTGAGAATGCCAAGGTCTTTCCAGAACTGGTGTTCAGTTTGGTTGTGTGGTTTGTGGATTTATTTATTTATGGGGTTAATTGCTGATATTATCGTTAAAACACTCGTACTACCAATGTATGTGAAAATAGTCACTGGGAGTTCCTTTAGCCTTTAATAGGTTTTTCACAAATATAATTGTATTATTGTATCCTACATTTGATTGTTTGGAGAAATTGTCTATATATTGGTGGATTAAGCGTTAAAGCAGGATTTTGTTCATTTATAGCAAATCAATGCAAGGCACAGAAGAGTTAGGAATGGGTATTGTACGAATCTTACGAAGTCCCCTTGCAAAAAGTAAAATGGTTTGTGTGTTTGTGTCATGAAGCTGCATAAAATTAAGTAGGGCGCGCGTTCCCGGCGTCGTGACCGCGCCTTGCCCCAGAGCAACCTTAAAATGAAGCTGTCCTTCCAGGGCAACGAGCGTGGTGCAATACGCTATGAATGATATACAAATGCGGACAGAAAGGGACGTTTTATCATGATACTATTTGTCGTGACGATGCGATTTTCAAAGTGGAACCGTGTCATGAAGTGACATGCCTGCCACAAGTGTTTGCGGCTGATCTTTTCAATTATCCTCCGTGCGCTATCCAAGGAGACTTCCGCTTATTTCTAGAAATTAAGCTCAAAGTTGACGTGCAGCTAGCTTGATTTTGGAGACAAATGTCAGCAAGGCTCATCATTTTCCCTCCTATATTCGGAGCTTATTTATGGCTAAGTGGCTTGGCTTTTTGGACCAATTTAGCAGGCGTTCCTAGGGAGAGAAGAACAGGTTCTCCACGAGCTTCCTCCAGGGACACAGTAGCTGTCTGAGGTCCAGGTCCGGAGTCTTCACGGGCTTGCAATTACTGCCCCACTTCTGTTTCTGATAGGCAAATGCAGTGGTTTGCGGTCGGTGCATTGGATTTCACTTGTGATTTCATGAAAATCGCGTTTCTATTTGCAATGTTGGGTTGAGACGAGTTTGCAACGAGAATTTGCGGTGAATTGTTGGTTGCATCGCTCGATTAAGTGCTCTCTCGTCCGGTTTAGCGAAACAAAATGTTGCTTTTGTTGGCTCACTGGTTTCAACGCGCTGTTTGGGTCGATTAGTATGTTGCATTTTTTTTTCCGGTTTGGGGCAATTGAATCGACGCCTTCTTTGCTAGTCAGGTATTTTGATTGGCAGTTTCTGTGTTCAGAGGGAAAGAGCGCGTTTATAGGTCAGTTTTTGTTTTGCAATTGGGATATCTGGCGGGATTAACCAAGGCCGGTGTGAGGAGCGAACTTTGCTGAATATCGTCTCGGCCGTTGAGTATGTTCGCTGTTGCTTTCCCCTTAGGTCACAGTGGAGTGAACCAGCTCGGCGGTGTGTTTGTTAATGGTAGACCACTGCCTGATTCAACTCGACAAAAAATAGTGGAACTTGCCCACAGTGGAGCCCGGCCTTGCGATATTTCGAGAATCCTGCAGGTAAACCTTCCATCTGTCATGTTTGTAGTTTGTGTCATTTCATATCGCTCTAAGCTGCATGCGAGATGTCAGTGTTCCTATTGCATATGCAATCAGATTGTTGAAACATTTTTTTAGAAAGGGGTATTCTACAATCCAAAAATGCTTCCTACAAATTACACTCGTACCTTCAAAGTAATTTCTTTCGAAATTGGCAAACGAGCAAGAAATTATCTTGAATTGATCGTAAAATGGTAATACTCCCCCCTGCCATTTAAGGGTTTATTTTTGTATTGTAGACCCAATGTTGATGCAAAACAAAATTAAGTTTGAAACTTTTTTTCATAACTTTGGCACACGCCAAATTGATGCAATATTGGTACGTTTCCCATTGCCATTTAAGGTATATTTTTGTATTGTAGACCCATACTGATGCAAAAGTCCAAGTAGTGGATAATCGAAAAGTAAGCTCAACATTGTTTAACTATATCTAAATATCTACATAAATATATACTATCAAACTAAAAGAACCATTTCATTTGTTAAACACTATTTGATGTTTTTGCTTTCCACTTATGCTTATGCACTTATAGGTGTCCAACGGTTGTGTCAGTAAAATCCTGGGCAGATACTATGAAACAGGATCCATCAGACCTCGGGCAATCGGAGGGAGTAAGCCAAGGGTAGCAACTCCTGAAGTTGTGTCTAAGATCGCTCAGTACAAACGCGAGTGCCCCTCGATCTTCGCCTGGGAAATTCGAGACAGATTGCTCTCTGAGGGGGTCTGTACTAACGACAATATACCAAGTGTGAGTACAACATTTAATTAACTTTTAACGGAGGGAATGGTTTATTTATTACCGTTAACGAGTGCACACATAAAAACACCCTATTTGACATGGATTTTTTTTTAGTATATGTGTGATTTCATTAACGAGACCACGAATCGAGATCTCATAGACGTCGGTTTTATTATAGAAATTGATGCTTTTGATTTTTTTCCTCACAGATCACTTTAACCCAATATTTATAAAACCATCCTCTTTAAAAGCTAAATACCCAAAGACGTGGAGTGAATTTATTTTATATTATAGCAAAATTATAATAGTTTTACAATAATGATTTCAGTAATTATTTTCAAGATTTGTTTTAAACTTGTGAGTTAATTGATGAGGGAGCGTAAAAAGGCCGACCGTGCAACACTCAATATCAATTGCTGTAGATTCAGTTATAATTTTGCACATTAATTAAACCTGGTCAGCGGTGATTGCGAATTTTTTAAAAAATTTATATATATATATATATATATATATATCAAAGGATATACATGGCTGTCTAGTTACGTAAATCGTTAAGTAATTATGCTTCATTTAACAACAAAATCTGAAGAATTTGTGTTCTTAATATGAAACGCATTTCATAGATCAAGTGATATTGATTAGTTAACTATAATTCTTGTATATAAATTATCTTTTAATTTTAGTTCAAATCTTCAAATTAATCGTCTTCATCGTTGATGTTTGACCCTCCCAAACTGTTTTTTTTTAACCGATATTTATCAAGAGTGACTGATTCGCTTTTAGGTGTCATCGATAAACCGAGTCCTTCGCAACCTGGCTAGCGAAAAGCAACAAATGGGAGCAGATGGAATGTATGATAAGCTGAGGATGCTGAACGGGCAGACAGGTGCATGGGGTACCCGACCAGGCTGGTACCCGGGCAGCTCCGTACCAGGGCACCCAAACCAAGGTAAGGGACACAGTGTGGACTCTCTTGTAGAGGCCAACCTTTAACAGGGAACGGATGCATATGGATGGATCCTGGGCGTGACTATTTGATCTTGGCATCGTGTTCGGCACGGACATTGTAGGCTGAAGGGTCTGTTCCTGCACTGTATTGTTCTATGATCAATGCTCTATGTCCTATCAGCGGCTAAATAGTCCAAAGTACAAGATGCTCCAGGTGTAACAGATAAGGAAAGAAATACAATGCCAAGTATTCAGTTATATGATGAACATCTAAGTTGGTGACCTCAGTGCAGGCTAAAGCAGACTGTTGAAGTTTGTTCAACGGCCCTTTAATGACAAATCATCTTTGGAATGTGTTTCTCAGCTGCTCTCATTGCCAAGGCTCAGTGGAATGCAGAGACCTTCTGTTCTTTCATTTGAGGAGCAAATGTATTACATTCGGTCAATGTGAATGGAGAAACTCGGATACCCAAGTGATAGAAATCAAATCAAAGGATGTATTTTCTATATTGTCCTCAAACCCATAGATTAATTCGTACAATGGTGATTTTTGAACGTCGAAACGAACCAACGCATAAAATCAGCAAATGACCCCACTGAGTATTCTCCCCGTTCTGAGCGGCGGGGCCGGTAAATGCGAATAACAATTTGTGTCTGTTTCGCGCTTTTATTGGTGTAAACGCGCGCCCCTTGCCTTGAGCGGATCAACTCGCTCATTTAATGTCGCCATTGCTATCCAGTCCCTTCCACAATTTCGGACAAGAATTTTATGTGCGGCGTAGCTTCATAGCCCGGGATCTCCAATGACCGAGGGCGTTGCTTCGCCCAGAGTTGACCCATTCATTTGGCTGCAGCTTTCCACCTTTTGCCCTAATTTTAAAAAATAAATAATCCTAAGCAACAACAAATTCAAGCTGACATTAAATAACTATAACGTATTTTATTACGAGGGGTCTGATTAACTCACTGAGCGCCTTCGTTTTCATCTTTTTACCTCTTCAATATAAAAACAATCTTCATTTAGAAACAGGTTTAAAGTGCGTGACAATGCTGATAAGAAACAAACACGTTCAAGCCCATTAACAGAGAGGGAATCGAAAGAATAACGAGGGTGTACGAGAGCAGCATATCCCCGGATAGGATAGAAGAAGACATTAATTTAAAATATCTTAATTGTGGAATGACCTTAACCTTGAATACTTTGCCGGAAGGTTAAGAAAAACATAGATCACATTTGGCAGAAACCAAATGCCTGGTACAAGTTTATTTAAGTAATCTTATCTCGTCGCACAATAACCCTGTAGACAATGAAGAACGAAACTGCTCCAATGCCAGAGATTGTGCAAACCAAAAAAAACTAGTTTCTAACAAACTATATTGTTTGTTGCAATTGCGTTCCTTTAACTAAATTACTGTCCAATACTCTGAGAAACATTGTAAGAAACAAGTTCAATGGTTCAATTGTTCAAAGTTTCACAAGTTATTGGACTTTACATTTTTGCCCGCAACTTTCTGCGGCTGATGCCAACCGTTGATGTTGAAGGTTAGCCGATGTTTATTATCGCGATAGCGGCGAGATATTGTGCAGTGTAATTGGATGTGATGTTGCCGGGGAGGGGGGCAACGGGGAAGGGAAGGGAGAGCGGCCAGTGAGGCACATTTCCCCCCCTTCCCGTATATCCCGTGTGTCATTAGTGAGCCTGGGAGTGGCAGTCATCAGCTCGGGGAGGAGGTATTTCGGCCACAACCTGCTTTTTGTTCACAGATTCAGCAACAGTGTGCGGAATATATTGTACAAAGGATGTTTCTGCCACACGCAAGAATTTGTTATGGGAACAATTCTGTCGCTATGTAATTGCTCATTAGAGAGCGTTTTGTTTCTCATTAAGCAACATGAATAAGCGTCTAGTTCTAGGGGACAGCTGTAGAAATGTTGCACGTGAGACCCCTGGACACCATATCGCCCCACTTGCCAATTAGACGTGTCAGCTTTCTGAGAAGCAAACAATATAAGAAGGGCACTAAAAAGATACACAGCAGCGGATTGCTTTCTGTAAAATATCCCCAGCTTGTTATAGCACTCTTAATGAAGCCATCGACGCAACTATACAACCAATGTATTGCAACACAGGGGCGCTTCAGAAGTCCAGACTCCAAAATTTCTGAACAACTTGAGATGTGAAGTTGTAGATGTGAAGTGTCGGGGTGGTGATTCGGGAGAAGGCGATACAAACCTAACGCACGTTAGATCAAGCATTTAAAAAAAAAATCTATAACCTTGGGCTTTTGTTTTAAACCCCCCGTTTCGATGCTGCTTACTGTACGACCCGCTGAGAATTACATGCAGGATGTCATGGGTCACTGGTCCTGGTGTAATTTCAATAAGTTGCTAGATAAGGCGATTTTTTTTTTACAATAAAATGAGACTTTGAGATACTTCCTTTTTTTTAATGCCATATAGGAGCCACTATGGAATAGTTATTCTATAGGTCAAGATTAACATCACGGACATAAGTAATTACCACCATTTATTCCGTCCCATGGTGTGTTTCCCGTGGCTTGCAAGGGTGGGCCATAAACGCGAAGTGACTGCTAAGGCTGTCTGGATATTTTTGGTGAATTATGTTGATTGGAATCCCCAGGGATAGCTGGGGAAATCCAAACTTGTTTACTGCAATTACACGGTAATGATGTCGGTGGAGGTGGGATATGTCTGACAGTTGTTTTAAGTAGTTAGGACCATGCAGGCCGCGGGGAGATTTCATACCGAGCAGAGGAGACTGCTCTCCGTTCGAACCCTGGCTGCCTGTTTAATAAATATCTCCACGGCAGAACCTAATGGGCTACTTCGGGCCTCAACAGAGCAAAAATCTGCATAACGTTTGGGAACTCGGAAATATTCCTCACACGACGTATACTCACAGAGCCGACAGCAGAGAGAGATATGTGTAGGAAGGAACTACAGATGCTGGTTTACACCGAAGATGGACATAAAATGCTGCAGTAACTCGGCGGGACAGGCATAATCTCCGGAGAGAAGGAATGGGTGACGTTTCGGGTCGAGACCGTTCTTCAGATTGAGATATCATTTGTTCTCTCTGAAGGATATGCCTCCACTCTGCCCATAGTTTTGTGAAAAACCCCAAAATGTTTTCCCTCGATCGTGTTTCTATCTATTTGAAGCATTGTAATGTATGCAATGTCATGATTGCAATCGCTTTAACACAATCGATTGGCCGGTCGCTGTCGCACTGTTGTTTGTGCAAATTTGCTGAGGGTGAATTGGTTGCCATCGCAAGCGAGATTCTTGGCAAGAGAGGGGCCCTGACCCGAAACGTAGCCTATCCATGTCCTCCGGAGATGCTGCCTGGCCCGCTGAGTCAGTCCCGCACGTTGCGCCTTTTTTAAATTTTGTAAACCAGCATGTGCAGTTCCTTGCGTCTACGAGAACTTGATTGGTGTCGAGGCAGGCAGGTCATCTGAAAGATACTACAATATTGCGAGTCCGTCAGTTACCAGTCTGAAGAAGGGCCCCAACCCAACTCTGTCCATTCCCTGCACAGATGCTGCCTGACCCGCTGAGTTACTCCAGCACTTTGTGTTTTGCTCACGATTCCAGCATCTGCAGTTCCATGTATCTTCAGATACTAGTCTCAGCTTGTCATTCCCTGATCTCGAAGTGTAATCATCGTGTTCTATTATACATTAAACCGAGGAGGGATTATATTACCAATGACAGCCGATTGTATCTCCGAGCTGTTTTCAGCAGAGAAAGGCTTTCCCATCATCTGTTACAAGATATCATTGGGCTGGATTAGGGCAACTCTACATTTCGCCATTAAAAAAAAAAGAATGTCTTAATCGCATTATCAATTCCGACCATTAACTTTCCCTTAGCAAAGCAACTTGTAACCCCAACAGGAAATCTGTAATCACACCTCTCTCCGAGATGATTAAGAGCCACCCTCCACTAAATAGTCTGAAAAATAACTCGAGAAAATATTGGAACTGAACCCAAATCAGAATATCCATAAAAAACAAACGAAATAAACATGAACATGGAAACAAGTTAGCCTATAAAGTCACGAAACAAGTTCGCTTCACTTCCTCGTTATGAAATATTCCATAGAGTATCCGTCCTTCTGGCCAACTTGGTTCGACTAGTATTCGAAGTTGTCTGAACCTTCATTACAGTCTTGCAGAGGAATGTTATTTTTACGCTTTCCCAATGACCAGGCGACCCGACGATTAGTGAAAAAAATATGGCGATTAATATTATTTCCAAGCCACGTGTTACGGAAATATGTTGCAAACAAACTTTTACATGAAGTTAAACATGATTTCGGGCCTTGATGATTATTTCAACCATGCATGCAATATTATCCACAGTAGTTTTTAATTCGATACCGCTTTAAAAATATAGGGGCCACGAGGAGGGAATAATTGCTTTAATGTCCAAGTTCCAACGAATTGTTCCCCTCGATCCAACTGAACGACGACCTTTGTATCTTTGACCAATAAAGCGACACGGAGCAGATGTATTCCCCAAATAATAAACGGGACTCCTTTAAGAATATCCACACTACTTCTTAATGCTCCAGATCCTACCCGTGCCTCGATGTTTGAGTAGGTTTTTAAAAGTCCATTATGCGAAGCACAAGTCAGGGTTAGATCTCAGAGAGGGAGTATGGTTTCAGGGCGATTTATGTCAACCGGCAGTGGGGAAAAAATAATAGCAATATCGAGTGTGTTAATAGTTTAAGGGAGACATCTTTATCAACCCTGTCCTTTAGTCCAGGGAGTGCGACATTCTCTAGCGAATTAGGGGGTTTAAGCATCGCTGTGACAGTTTGTTCTTAATCTTTTTTTTTCTTAAAGCCTTCTACAGGATTTAGGCACTTTTCTTTCACAAGGTTTATAGTGAAAGCCAGTGTGTTTCTCATCTGTGCTGGTGCGCTGAAGAGTGCCGCAATCCGTTTGCTATCTCCTTGCTTGTTTTCCGCGTGAATGATTAAGACACTGAGAAACTAAGGAATGATTTTATTTCCCAGAGCCTTATTGTAAAAAACAAATCCTAACCCCAGCGTCAGTTGGTCTGGCTGTGGGATAAAAGGGACGCACATTTATCCTTCTTTTTACGGATTAGCTCTCAGGAGTAACAGCACCAGGGACCTCGGTATTCAATTGGTTCTTTCGGAGATTTCAAACCGCCCTCCCCAAAAAAGAGATATAAAAGAAAGATAACTTAATTGTCTGCCGATTGGTGTGTGTTTTTTTTAATTCCTGTACCGCCTTTATATCAAAGACAATCGAGAATAATCGGTTTATGTCTGAAGACATTGACAATATTATTGTGTTTTACTTCACCTGTATTCAAATACAGTGTATATTGGGCATGGAAAGCTTAATCTATATTGCTTGGTCTATAGCATGTAGATTTTTAAGTATGGTGATAGTATGTAAGGTGCAAGTTGAAATGTTGTAGTGATGGTGGGGAGCGCTTATTATTACTTTTTAATTTGAGTTTTAACAGCAGAGTCCAGAGATCATTCGCCCTAATTCTCCGTTGTTCATCGGCAGTCTTGGTTTGTAGTGCACAAACCCAAGCTTTCTCTTCGATATATTAGGAAGGAGGTGTAGCCGCGGTGTGGTAGAAAATCTGTAAAGCCAACGAAGGTCAGGTGAACGAGTTACTGGAATCTGGATATTTGGTGGGGAGTGAGGGAGGGGGGGATTGGGGGGTGTAGGGCGTGTAGGCTTGGAGGCTTGGAAATTCGTTGAAGAACAGGAGTTCGTTCAGATTCCTACACTTAGAGCAACGGGAGGGCGAAAAAAAAAACTTAAAATAGAAAGCAAAGTTGAAGGCAAACAGGGAAAATCGTGTCGGCCGCAAGTCCACCCAGGGAAGTTGTGCAGGTGCAAAGTGTTATAGATGTGGACATTGAACAGGGGATAATGGGGTCGATAAAAATGTCACATTGCGTCCTGCAAAGGCATAAAATAACGTTGATTCCATCCCGGTGAACATACTCCAGAGGAATAGTTTCAATTACCGAATGCGGCCAAAACAAATGACAAGAAAAACCTTGCAACGTTTTGGGGGACGCGACAATTAATATAAATGTAAAGGTTAATTTTGCAACCTGGGTTAAAGAAGATTTTATTTCCTTGTTAGCCAACAGGCTGGCGCATAGAGAGAGGGTCTCATTCACACTGTTGTCCCAAATGCTTTGGCCCATTCTCCTCCTATAGAATGTATACGCGTTGAACAGTCCAAATCGGAGGACAGTGATTAATGATAGTGCCGTACAAAGGTTAACATACTTCACTGAAAAGTCTGTTGACTGTGATGCTTGTGTGACAATGTGGAGAACTGCCCGCCTGAAGAGAATCCTTTTGTTGCCTTCCCGCGATAACTAGCGATTGTATTCTCAAAATTCTGCCCAAGAAAATTTGCCAAACCTTCTGGCCTGGGACTTTAATGGTTTCCGTCCCCATGCTGGCATTGTCGGCCTGAAAGGCTATTCAAGAGTTGGCGGCCACTGCAAAAGACATTTAAAAACCGCCCATATGGTGGTCAGGAACATAGAGACAATCTCTATTTTAAAGGAAATTCCTTAACTCTCGGAATTTTTATGTAGCTTGGCTTGTTAAACGCGGGTTCCAGTGAGCTCCTAAATGGGCTACGTTTAAAATGCAAGTGAATAAGAATCATATACTTTTTTTTTATTACTTAGGGATTGTGTGTGTGTGGAAATCGGGGTGCATCGTAAACCATTGACTTCGATGGCCACATGACACAATAATTCTCGCTGGGTTTCAGCCTTAACGGCTCTTTAAAAGGGTTCGATCAACCATGAATCATATGAAAATTGTTATCTCATAAACCTTGCAAAGATGTGATTGAGCAGTAATATTGACATATGTTTACAGGATTCTGCTTGCTTTGTTGCCGGGGTTTAATAATGTGAGGTATGTGCTGACAGATGCACTTCTCTGCGCTTGTTTGGATCTTTAGGCATTGAGTACAGTCCTGCCCTATTACAATCAAATATGAATCTAAGCAATCTGGGTCGCTTCAGTTAACCAAAGTGTTAAAATTTGGATTTATTATAGCGCTCGTCACAATTCTGTTCCTTTTTTTAAAAGTACTTATGTATCACATGTACGAGCTGTCCTTTATTCTATATATAAGAAAATTATAGGCTGTTATTACTGATAATATAATTGCCGCCAGGCTCAGCAGTGAGAGGCCTAGATTATGAGCTTTCAAACTTCTACTTAAATCAACGAAGAGAGAAATTCCGGAGTTTGAACTTCTGGAATGTACCGTCTATAAAGTTACCGGGTGACTTGGCGAAGAGAGGTTTGATTAAAATATACGGTAAATACTAGTATGTAGGAAGGAACTGCAGATGCTAGTTTACACCGAAGATAGGTAGAAAATGCTGGAGTAACTCATCGAGTCAGGCAGCATCTCTGGGGGAAAGGAATAGGTGACGTTTTGAGGTCTACTATGGGCTCTTTAGCCATCGGAGCCGTTTTCATACCTCTAGTTTCCCTTTCCCCGACTCTCGGTCTGAAGAAGGGTCTCGACCCGAAACGTAATTTATTCCTGTTCTCACAGAGATGCTGCCTGACCCGCTGAGTTACTCCAGCATTTTCTGTCTCTATTCATGGGAAATACTAGTTTGAGAAGGAAACTGTGCTATTGTCGTTTCAAATGGTAGTCTGCATATTACAGTATCGGGATAGTGTCATTTTGGGACTGGAGTTGAACTGGCCGTTGCACGGAGCTCAGCAATCAAAGACTATATTCACTAATAGTGTAGCTGAGACGCCGAGGGTTACGAGGACTGGCGACTCCGAACATCGTGGTTGATTCTATGGTAAATTTATCAAGTTATCAGAAGGTCCAAAAGTCTTGCCGTGACCTGTCCCTGTAGCCCGTTCGGTGCCAAACACCGCGAGTGGTTTTACACTTGGTTCCAGTAATCAGATGCCCTCTTGACCCATGAGGTTACTGCCGGCTCCCATCCAGATCCCTGTAATAATGCAGAGAGTGTAGGAAGGAACTGCAGATGCTGGTTTAACAAAAAAGTTAAAGACACACAAAAAAGCAGGAGTACCTCAACGGTCCGGGCAGCATCTTTGGAGAAAAGGAATAGGTAACGTTTCGGGTAGTTTCCACCTAGCCCACAGCTAACAATAGACCCTTTTCTTGATTATCGTTACTTTTTGGCATAATATTTCGTTCAGTTGTTCTAACATCTCTCTATGTCACCGTTTACATCTCTCGTTTCCGTTTCGCCCGACTCTCCGTCTGAAGAAGAGACTGGACCCGCTATGTCAGCTGTAAGGTTTTTCTTCCTTTTCTCCAGAGATGTTGCCTGACCCGCTGAGTTATTCCAGCTTTTTGTGTACATCTAATATTACAGAGATGCTGGTACCTCTAAAGCAAAAGACCATGCCTGCTTGAAGTTGCAATTTCCCCACTCCCATCAATATTACGTTAGCTTCATCAACTAATTACATGTTTATTGGTGAATTAAGAATGTAATAGAGTACGTTGTATTGGGCCAGGCCATTATGTCCATCTAGTCGTGTTGATAATGGGAATAACCAATATTGGAACAAAGGATTGATAGTACAATGTATAAAAACGATTAAATAATATATAATTAATTATTTAACCAGTGTTTTTTTTATTCTTAAATGTAAAACAATAAAACTATGTGTAAATAGGTCGAATTCGTTGTATTGTATTTGGTGTAAACCAGCATTTGCAGTTCCTTCCTGCACAAACTATTACTTAAGTCGTGATCCGTTATTGACACTGATATCTCCAGTCACCACGTAAGAATGGCTTTAATTCTTGCTTCCGTTATTAATACAGATGGATGTCAGCAACAGGAAGGAGGCGGCGAAAATGCCAATTCTATCAACTCAAACAGCGATGATTCAGACGAGGCGCAGATGAGACTTCAGCTGAAGAGGAAGCTGCAGAGGAACAGAACATCTTTCACCCAGGAACAGATCGAGGCTCTGGAGAAAGGTAAAGCCATGAGGAGTGGAGAGACAGGGCAGTGGATAAACTAATTGTGTGAATGCTTGACATTAATACCGAGAGGGAGAGGGAGAGGGAGAGGGAGAGGGAGAGGGAGAGGGAGAGGGAGAGGGAGAGGGAGAGGGAGAGGGAGAGGGAGAGGGAGAGGGAGAGGGAGAGGGAGAGGGAGAAGGAGAGAGAGAAGGAAATTGAGATGGATAGATAGAGAGAGATAGAGAAAGAGGGGAGGGAGAGAGAGCAGGAGGGATGGACTGAGAAAGAAAGAGAGTGAGAGGGTGCATAAGAATGATTTTTTACATTTCTACACAGATTTTCAGGCAAACATTTAACGTCCGTCCCTATTTGGCCTTGAGAAGGCAACAATAACGACAACGCTGCAATCACAGAGTAATAAAGTTTCATAGAGAAATACAGGATGGAAATCGCTCTTTCGCCCCAACTCGCCCATGCTGACTAAAATGCCCATTTAAGTCCCATTTACCCGTGTTTGGCCAATATATTTCCAAACATTTATAACGTATTTGATATATTGTAATTTTACCTGCCTCCGCTACTTTCTCTGGCAGCTCATTCCATATACCCACCATCCTCTGTTTGAGGAAGTTACCCCTCAGGTCCATTTTAAACCTCTCCCCTTTCAATTCTCTAATTTATGAGTGTCCTTCACTGGGGAAAAGGCTGCATGCATTTACCTTATCTATGGCCCCCCCTTATTTTGTACAGTTCATAAGGTCACCCCACAGTCTTCTAAGCTCCAAGGCATAACGTTCTACTTTAGGAGGGTCTAAAGAAGTCAGAAGGTCACCATCCTGTAATGTTGTCGGTCCATTCCACCAGATGCTGCCTGACCCTCTGAGGTCCTCCAGCCTGTTGTGTTTTGAATAAAGCCCTAACCTGCCCAACCTCTCCCCACAACACAGGCCGTTGAGTCCTGGATATTATTTGCACTCTTATGTTAAAAGTGCAAATATTATTATTAATTGCATATTTCCCTATTGCTGGGTGGTCAAATCTATACCCAACATCCAAATCTATGTGCTAATTGATAGATTTTTTACACATTTAGGGAATCAAGGTATGTTGAGTTGTACATAAAACGTTAAAGGTATTTTGTTGGTTCATTGCATGGCTGATAGCAAAGGGGTTGAGGGGCAGGTTTGACTGATCAACTCCTGTTCATTTTTTCAATGTTCTTATGAAAGCTCTCTCATTGTGCTGTAGCTAGAAATTATAAGGGCTTGAACCCACAGTGATGAAAGATCAATTATATATTTCCAAGTAAGGATGGTGTGTGATTTAGAGGTTGTGATATTCCCATGAGCATGCTGCCTTTATTTAATGCACTGTAGATGGCAGCTTTGGAAGTTGCAGCCATATAAGCTTTGATGGGTTGCTGCAGTGCATATATTAATTTAATGTTTAATGCACATATAGTAGCAACAAGCGCTGATGATGGAGGAAGCGATGTATGAAATGGTAACATTATATCAATCAGGTGACATTCATGGCAGAATACCAGCTTTTGAATGTCCTTACAGCTTCAGTATTTTCATATTTGATGCAACTAATGTTCTTCTCTATGCTGAGCTCCCTTTGACGGTAGACCATAGAACAGTACAGAACAGGAACAGGCCCTTTGGCATACAATGTCTGTGCCGAACATGATGCCAAATTAATCTAATCTCATCTACCTGCATTTTCTCCATATCCCTCTATTCCCTGCATATCCATTTTGGTGGGGATCCAGCTACTGAAGGCCATAGTGTGGTATTTGCTTTCTTTTGTTGGCGATGATCACTGCCTTTTCCTTATGCATTACAAATATTATTAATGAATATCAGCCCAAACATTGTTGCCCAGGTCTTGTTGCATGTGGATAGACACAGCTTGACTTCAAAGGAGAAGCGAGAGAGATAAAAATGCAGAGAGCATGAGGGGAGGGGGGGGATTAGCAAAAGAGCAGTGTGAGACTGGTGGTGAGTGTGTTTGTGGATCAGAAAGCATAGGAGTCAAGAGTCGAGACACAAGAGTGTTTTATTGTCATTTGTCCCAGATAGAACAATGAAATTCGTACTTGCAGCAGCACAACTGATTATGCAAGTGAGTATGTGAGACAAATTGTTTATGAAAGTATGTATGAGTGAAAGAGTAAGATCATGAGCATGGAAGTGTGAGTATGCACATAAAAATGAAATTACTTGATAGAGAACATTCTAAGAACGTGACATTGAGATAGTGAGGTTACGTATGAAAGAGAAAGAGAGAGACAATGACAAGAGAATAAATGAAAAGTGGAGCATGGTGTTTGAAAAGTAAACAATCATATTTGATGCTCCCTACCACCCAGTTTTATTTTATATTTGGAAGATCTGGGAGTTATACAGCATGGAAATGGGCCCTTCGGCATAACGCAGACATGCTGATCAAGATTCATCCTTGAGCTAATCCAATTTACACGTGTTTGGTCCATATCCCTCTAAAACCTTCCTATCCATGTACCTGTCCACATGTCGTTTTAATGCTGACAATGCATGTACCTCCCCAAATGTTGTCTTACAAAGAACACTTGGACAGGATAGAACAGGGAGAGGTGACTTGATTGAAGATAAGATGGAGGTCATGATAAGTGGAGAGAATTGTTTCCTCTCAAGAGAGAATGGTAAACTGGGGTCAGTATCTCAGAACAAGGAGACGCAGAGTCAAGATACAGATCATGTGAACCCTGTTCTCTTGGAAGGCCACAAGACTTTGGTACTCTCTTCCAACTCGATGATGGAAGAAGAGACTGAATATTTTAAGACAGAATTATACAGGCACGTGATCAGCAATAAGATGAAATGTTTGCTAGGGATAGGCTGGAATGTGGAATTGATGTTAAAGCCACGTCAGTCATGACTTTATGAAATAGCACCCCACTCCTGCCCTTTAATTGTATGTTCATATGTTTGCACATATATATGACAAGATCTGTAAACAAATAAAAACATCTTGTTTTCCAGAATTTGAAAGAACTCATTATCCCGATGTGTTTGCCCGAGAACGATTAGCAGCCAAAATTGATCTACCTGAAGCTAGGATACAGGTAAACCAAAATCTAATTTTTGGCCGTGACCCAGCCTGTTACTATGGTCATTGGTATTGAAACATGTTGAATGCAAATAAAAATCAGTGTCTTTTGAATTGTCGTGACAATATTTCCCAGGATTTGGACCTGGGACTTTTTTTTTTCTGTCTGATGTGGATCTGGAGTCTTAGAGTGGAACCCCTGATAGAAGCTACAGGGTAGGTTCACCAGGTTAATTCCCGGGATAGCGGGACTTTTCATCATTCCCGAAATGATGAAAGAATTGAACGACGGTGCTTGCATTCACTGGATTTTAGAAGGATGAGAGGCAGGAATATTTTTAAGGGATTGGACACGTGAGATGCAGGAAACATGTTTCTGATGTTGGGGGAGTCCAAAACCAGGGGCCACAGTTTAAGAATAAGAGGTAGTTGAGGAAAAACGTTTATACCCAGAGAGTTGTGAATTTGTGGAATTTCCTGCCTCAGAAGGCAGTGGAGGCTGATTCACATTTAAAAGATAATTAGATAGTGCTCTTAGGGCTAGCGGAATCACGGGATATGGGGAGAAGGCATGAACGGGGTCCTGATTGTGGATGATCAGCCATGATCACATGGAATGGCGGTGCTGGCTCGAAGGGCCGAATGGCCTACTCCTGCCCCTATTTTCTATCTATCTATGTATCTAATATTTTTTTTCTTCAAATTGCTATTGATTAAGATTTCTGTTCCATTTCCGTTTTGGTAGGTTTGGTTCTCCAACAGACGAGCAAAATGGAGGCGAGAGGAAAAGTTGAGGAATCAAAGGCGACAAGCTAGCAACACGCCGAGTCACATCCCCATCAGCAGCAGTTTCAACACCAGTGTTTACCAGCCTATCCCACAGCCCACCACTCCTAGTGAGTTCAATGGTCACCTTCAACCCAAGAAGGATTCCAACTCGAAACGTCACCTATTCGTTTTCTCCAGAGTTGCTGCCTGACCCGCAGAGTTACTCCAGTGTTTATGTGGCCATCTTCAATCCACGGCTAAATTCAGCCCTTGAGCTGCATTGACCTAAACACCACACCATCAGTCATCCAGTTACGAAAAAGTGCAACAAAAAAAACCCAGTGCAAAGTCATTAAAGTAGCGAATGATTTAAGAATCATTAAGCTTTACATCAAGTTTAATATCTTTTAAGGAACGCCAACATTTTCTAAACCGCCAACTACTGTCGATTTAATTTAAAGATTTCAAGTGCGCACACACACACGCACACACACACACACACACTTGTAATCAATTGAGTATTCAGATCCTGTAATTATGATTCCCCAAGATCTGGAAAGTGCAGTGATTATAATGAGAGAACATGGTAAAATGTTATCTGCTTTTGCGGCCCATTTGTCCACAGACCCCCCGAGGGCATCGTAAGAAAAGAAATATGTTCTACATGGAATTGTAGCCTTAATTGGGTCAGGGCTAATGGGAAACATTCCGTTGAAGCTAGAATTTTTCTCAGTGTGTTAAACCAGGGACAGATGAGTTGTCCTTAATGGAGAAGCTGTCTGATAAGGGAGACAATCTGTTTCTATCAAGGTAGTTAGGACTGGGTCACATTGTGAACACACTATCAAATCATCTACAGTGCCGCAATATTACATGGGGAATTATCTCTGAAATCCCATGCGATTTATGGTGCGAGGGTTGTAAATTTCACTGCGTTACTTACAATGCGTCGGAGAAACTGTATTCATTCCCCCTCCACGGTTCAAAAGACAAACCCGGTGGACTCATCCTATTAGGAAGGGACAGAGTTGACCCGCTGAGGTTTGTCAAATCAAGAATGGCGTTTGGTGAGGAGAACGGTCCCGGCTACTTAGTGGCTATGATTACATTTGCCAAAGGCGAGTTCGGCAACGCATTTTCAATGGTTAGAGCAAGTCACAACGTGCTGGAGGAACTCAGCGTGTCCGGCAGCATCTGCGGAGGGAATTGTCAGGCCACATTTCGGGTCTGAAGGGGGGCCCCCAACCCGAAACATCATCTGTCCATTCTCTCCACAAATGTTGCCTGACCCGCTGGGTTCTTCCAACACTTTGTGTTTTGCTAAAGATTCCAGCAACTGCAACTAAATATATCTCTAGTGGCTAGACGTCGGCTACTTGTCCACGCAGAGATGCGGGAAAAACTGCCTCAGAAGGCAGTGGAGGCGGATTCACTGGATGCATTCAAAAGAGTTGGATAGAGCTCTTATGGCTAGAGAAATCAAAGGGTATGGGGTGAGGGCAGGAACGGGGTGCTGATTGTGGATGAACAACCATGGCGTTGAATGGCGGTGCTGGCTCGAAGGGCCGAATGGCCTACTCTTGCACCTATTTTCTACGTTTCTTTGTAAGGAGAGAGGGTAAACAATCTCCAGCAGATCTTTGGCAGTAGTGGGAGAACTGGATCACGAACGGGGAGGAGAGAAGGGACAGGCGGGATGATTTAGGTTTAAATTCAGACGAGGGAGCTAGCAAAAAAAAAAAAAATCCATTAGCCCTGACCCAAAAATAACTCTCCCTGAAAATTATTCAACTTCCGCGTTTGCGGGTCAATTGGAACTGACCTAACTGCGGTGGATAGATCTGAAGAAGGGTCCTGAGCCGAAACATCAGCCGTCCTTTTTCTCCGGGGATGTTGCCTGACCCGCTGAGTTACTCCAGTACTTTGTGTCTATCTTTGGATAGATGACTGTAGCGTAAAGCAATTGAGATTTTTTTTAAGCGAAGCAGGTAAATTGAGTTTAAAGACAGATCAGCCATTGTCCAAATCTTCCTATGAATGGGAGTTGTAAAGAGTTTGTAAGTGGGAAACTGCCGAGGGATTGGGTGGGGAATGGCAATAGGAACTAGTAAAATGATAAGAAGCATATACTAGACGAGGACATGGACTGGGCCTCTCTTCCCACTGTTCAGTGTATTAAATAAGATGCGTGCATTGGATGATAAGAGCTTGATGAGGTGGCTGTGGCACAGAATGTATCCTGATTCTAGCCTGTTCTCTTGTTCCATTTGCAGTTTCCTCTTTTGCCCCGGGCGCAATGCTTGGCCGGGCAGACACGTCTCTTACTAACACTTACAGCGCGCTGCCACCAATGCCCACTTTCAGCATGGCAAACAACCTGTCTATGCAAGTAAGTATGGAGCAGAGCAAACAGAGTCAAGAGCCATTCAATGCTTTCTCTACGGCATGCACAAACGGATCTTGTGTTTTCCATTTATTTTTCGACAAGTCGCCCGTATCCAGCCAAACGCCGTCATATTCCTGTATGCTGCCCACCAGCCCGACAGTCAATGGACGCAGCTATGACACGTACACGCCGCCTCACATGCAGTCACACATGAATCCTCAGACCATGGGCACTTCCGGCGCCACATCCACAGGTGAGAACCATCGGAGAATCTTCAGCAACCTTCAACCTGGCCCAGATATAAACGGGTTAATTGTCTATGAAATTGCGCTTTTTTTGCCTCTCCGTTTCACAATTAACCCATCCCTGCACCATTTTAACAACATGTAACTGCAGATGCTGGTTTATACCAAAGATAGACACAAAATGGTGTCACTCAGACTGATTGTAATAAGTGGGAGAAAGTTGGAAAGGGGATAGAGGCGGGACAAAGCCTGGCAAGTGATAGGTGGATACAGGTGAGGGGGGTTGATTGGTAATTGAATCGACAAAGGGTTGAGATTAAGAGGAGACAATGAGGGATCAGAAAAGGAGAAAAGAGGAATGATATGTACAGCTCGAGGGTGGGGGGTGGGGATAGGTTGGAGGGTACCTGATATGGGTGTGTGGGGGGAGGGAGAGCAGAAGGGGGAATAAGTGGGGAAATGAAGGCAAAAATGGGGTGAGGGTGACATGGGAAAGAGAGTGGGGAGAACGGGTGTTACTAAAATTTGGGAAAGTCACTGTTCATACCTTTGAGTTATAAGCTACCCCAGCGGAATATGAGGCGCGCTGTACCTCCAGGGGAGGTTTTGCCTGGCGTGGTTATATAGGAGTTAACCGGTTATCTAAAACAGGAGTACCACAACAGTTTTATTTAGGAGGAAAGTGTTTGGCCAGTGCACACAATGTCCTTCAGTAACATTAAAGGTAAAAGGGAGGGGATAGAAGGGCATGCAGGGTTCTGTACGCCTAGTAAATGCACAGGTCAAAATAAAGGCCCGGTTTAATTGCGACGCTGTTACTTAAAATAGCAGCAAACCTCCTACACAAGTGCAGCAAACATCATTATATTTAAACCCCCCGAGGGACGGTGCACTCAAGTCAGATAATAAACAAGTTGTGTTTTTTGTTAACGGAATTATTTGGGGAATTAGGACGCACCGATAATAAATAAATACTTCTGTTTTTCTGATGATTTTGTTTTGAGGCGTTTCAATATTATCTCGTTACACAACACAATTGTTATTGTAAAATTGGAAGAAAAAAAACACAATCATCGCGTGCAGAATAAAAGGCGTAAATTAAGAGGTGGGAGGTGGGAGGTTTAGTTGTTGTTGTTGATGTTGTTGTTGTTGTTGGGTGCTGTTTTAACGGTGGGTTTTTGATTTGATTCCTGCAGGACTTATTTCCCCTGGTGTGTCTGTTCCTGTTCAAGTGCCGGGGAGTGAGCCGGATATGTCCCAATACTGGCCGCGACTGCAGTAAAGGGCAGGGTGGATGGACAGAGACTATGGAGAGTCGGACCCCCAGCAGTATTTGTTTTCCAAGAAGTGACTCTGAAGGTATCTTTGTTCTGGGACTGCGACCAATACACTCAACTTTGAGAAGACTCACGTCGACGTCTTGTAGCGGACGTGTGAAGTCGATGGAACAAACGTCTCATTGTCCCCCCCGGCTCCCGAAATTCTTCTCTCTGTGTATTATTTGTAAATGGACATTCCTCTATGTTTAAAACAAGAACAACGTGACTCGATGGACCTTTGGTATACGTGGCTCATGGGATAATTACAAGACGCCATGGACAACATAGCAGTCAAGAATTAGGCCGCCATCGAGTGCTTTTACCATGACGTTTCTAGATGTATGGACTTCGATGTTACCAACTCGTACCATTGCATTACACTAAATATTGGTCAATTTTATTTTGGGGATGGGAGGGAGGGATGGGAGGGATGGGGCGGGGGAAGGGAAGCCAACTTTAGTTGTGTATAAGCGAACTCTATCTGTTTGGGTTTGCCCAAGGTCGTTGACAAATAAGTTTATGTTCAAAGGTAAAAGAACTTCAAGGAAGTGGACAATTTGGTAGATAAAGGTAGATTGTGTCTTCGATATAATCCATTTGTTATGTCGAAATGTAAGTATGTGTCTTCCCTAGAAATCTCCCAGAATGATTTCTATAATAAAGTTAATTTCGTTTATATTCACCCGAATACGCTAGAGATGATTTATGTCCACCCCACGCATCATTATAGTCAACAACTTTCTATTTTTTCTTCGTTAACACCGTGCAAGCTAGTTGTTCTGATATTTGTATATAGGTAGCTGTCACGTTCAAAGTTTATTTCGTGCAAGTGAAACGATGTTCCCGACAAAATTAAACTGGTTACCAAGAGATTTACAACATTATAAGTGTTTCAGTTACGTCGGATTACATATCATAGCTTCGATCAAGAGACATCTGCAAACCGTACCAAAGCATACATTTCAGTTATCACCTGCCTCCTTGTTAAACGCAGTATTGTGTTGATTTTTTTTAAATTTTAAAATAAATTCAGAGGGAGTGAATCGATCCCTTACTTTGGAAAGGCTATCTTTACTTGTTCAGCGATATTTTTTTATGGAAAGTAAAATAAATGCTATGTTAATGGAGTTATCAAGGAATTCATAAACCGATCAGACGTTGGAATTTTACAATAATTCTTGGCTGAGTGAGTTCATAAATGTAACTGGTGGTATTCACATTGTAGATGCAGTACGCTTTTTTTTTTTAAAGTTCTGGCTTAAACACTGTAATTTTTTTTGTTGTTCATACAGAATACAGCTACTAGCAGAAACAAAAAAACCCTGTAAAAATGTACATATTTTGTACAAGTATTAAAATGTCGATTGAAGGGTGACACCCCTAAATTATCAATTATGAATAATGTCGTTCTTTATGCAGTAGCTGGCGTCAGCTGTCCTTGTAGTCTGATCTCAATCCACTTGCTGTGGGATGGAACACGGGCAAGGTACTTAACTGGATGAAATTAGGCGAAGTGAGCAAGTTTCCTCTCCGGACTTTTCCATTAACCTGTAAACAATTAATCAGAGGGCTGAATGCGAGGGAAGCTGCATATTAAACATATTCGGCACTAGCTACCCAGCCAAATCATTAATGCTCTAGCTGGAAACATTACAATAAATCTAAACCAGGTCAATGTTTACAAGGAGGTAAACGAGTCAGGGACTTTCTCTTCAAACAATTGTTGAGGCGAGGTCGAGGAATATTTAAAAGTGACTTATAGACATGTGTCAGTAAGGCCCGAAGGACGGGCCCACTTGTCTATTCCCTCCACAGATGCTGCCTGACCCGCCCCTCCAGCACACTCTACTTTGCTCAAGATTCCAGCATCTGCAGTTCCTTGCGTCTCCGTGGTAAAGGGAATTGATGAAGGCCGAGGAAAGGCAGTTATGGTTCAATGGAAATGAATAGGTTCGAGAGGCTGAATGTCCTTCCCTTGTGCCTAATGGGGATTGGCGAGATGAATGTGCAGACTGTTTATCCCGGTAAGCTGCATATTAAACATATTCGGCACTAGCTACCCAGCCAAATCATTAATTGTTACTGAAAATTATGGTGCAATTTGTCCATCGTGTTTTAATTGAAACAAACGTGTTTGAATCTTATAGAAATTTGCAGAACAACCCGGGATTCGGGCGCTCGACCCTCGCAGACCCATTGAAGTCCAACGACTCGACACCCTATCCACGGGATGGTGAAGTGGCACCAGCCCAGCACCAATTAATTCCAAGACGTTCTCCCTTTCGCAGCCAATTGACTTGGGAACAAATTCGCCAATTCCCAACCTCAAGCAGTTAAAGAAGGTCAGATCTCTCGGCGTGAAACAAGTTTGCTCGAAACCTGTATTAGTCAAAAGTCAAGAGCGGTTTAAGTCAGTGTTGTTCAGATCTATTGATCTGGTGAGTGGCAACCCAACTAAAAGTCCAAAAAGTCTAAAATGTCTAAGTAGGGTTAACAATGGTGTAACTATCGCTCGATTGACCAACAAGAGCCTGGATCGTACCCCTGATCTTCCTAATGTTATATATATAAAACACGAAGTTGTCTTTCACTGTATTTCGGTGAACCTTACAATAATAAACCAATATCAATACTATTAATTGATGATTTTTGTTAAAACACAAAATTAAAATTGTTGGTTATATACACTCTAAAACAACAGATGTAAAACACTATGAGCATTTTAATGCCTGAAAGGTACCATGTTAAAACTGCAAAACATAATGGGAAATTAATTGAAGATTTTTCGCAGTCCAGGTGTCACTTAGGTAAAGCTTTCCTTCTCCAAAGCGCGGCAACGCGTATGAGGTCTTTTTCTGTGTGGTCAACGTGTTTTTTACTCAGGTTTTATCTTTTCGTGAAATATGCTTTTCCAATTCAACTCGTACGGAAAGGGGGTAATTATTAAATGGAAACAATTGTATAATGTTATGTGTTACAGAATGTGCTGAATCGGGAGATGCCTCAACCATTGAAAAAAAAAACCCCCAACACAATCCCGCGGAAAGTGGAAATCGAAATAAATAGAGACAATGTTGAAAGTCCCGCGGGAAGGCAATGTTTGTGAATACTTGGGATAAACCTTTCACACAGTACTTTGATTAAGTCTTGTTTTTTCCCTCGCTGCAAAGTCTGACTTGACTGGTTACAGCGATTTCAGTATATAAATATCGATTGTATCCTCGAGTAAGATTTTACATTTGATTCTCTTTTGAGCAGGAGGCACTCCGGGAACTGACAATCACCTTTTTGTGGGTATACAAAAATGATGGAGAAACTCAGCGGGTACAGCAGCATCTATGGAGCGAAGGAAATAGGCAACGTTTCGACCCGAAACGTTGCCTATTTCCTTCGCTCCATAGATGCTGCTGTACCCGCTGAGTTTCTCCAGCATTTTTGTGTACCTTCGATTTTCCAGCAACTGCAGTTCCTTCTTAATCACCTTTTTGTGTACCGCTTTCGGACAAACCTTATCTCCAGAAATTTAAATATATTTAATATGAAGGCGCAGGTCACTTTAAGATCCACCATTCCCGTTAAATACTAATATAAACTTCACCCTGAGCTCCACAAAGTTTTTCACTGTATCTCGGTACACGTGGCAATAATAAATAAACACCAGATATTTATTTCGTTTTACATAACCTCCAGTTTTAATCCTGGTTTTGTTAAAATGAAAGAGTGAAAACGTTTAAAATCCCGACCTAAGTCCACTAGTCCAGGCCGGGTGGGATTTATCATTGCTGGGAGTCTTTGCTTGACAAATTGGAACTTGAGTTATGGGTGGTAGTTTTGAACCCTGCCAATCTTGGGGCCTAAATATAATGCCCCTGTCCCACTTAGGAAACCTGAACGGAAACTTCTGGAGACTTTGCGCCCCACCCCAGGTTTCCGTGCGGTTCCCGGATGTTTTTGTCAGTCTCCCTATCTGCTTCCACTACCTGCGACCTCCGGCAACCACCTGCAACCTCCGGGAACCGCACGGAAACCTTGGGTGGGGCGCAAAGTCTCCATTCAGGTTTCCTAAGTGGGACAGGGCCATCATCACGAACACACTGTTCAAGTCGCACAGAATGTTGTCTCATTGAGGGCCCTCGTGTGTTGGAGTGGGGGGCGGATAAATTAGGTTGGTGAAATGTAATGTTTTGGGGGCGAGAAGGAACTAGAGCGCCACAACTCAGGAGTAACTCAGCCAGTCTGGCATCATCTTTGGATAGGTCGGGATCCCTCTTCAGACTGATTTTAGTGGTGGCGAGAAAGCCGAAAGAGAGGTGGGGGCGGGACAAAACCAGCAAATGATACTTGGATGCAAGTTGGAAGGCCCCTTTAGCATGTGTAGGAAGGAACCGCAGATGCTGATTTACTGCGAAGATAGACACCAAATGCTGGAGTAACTCAGCGGGTCGGGCAGCATTTCTGGAGAAAAGGAATATGTGTCGAGATCATTCTTCTGACATCAGCAGATGGGTACACAAATGCCAGTGGTGAAAAGGAGACAAAGGGCTGTAAGATACGGAAATAAGTGTGAATTGTGAGGCTAGAGGAAGGGATGTAGGTGGAGGGGGACAGGAGGAAAGGGAGGTAGGTAGGACCATTCTTCTCTCAACGTGCGAAAGTCTACTCCAAAAATGGTCTACTACAAAAGTGACAATTTTAATGGGATTAAAATATGGAGCAGGATAAACCTTGAGCCTACCATAAGGACGTTGGCTGCCGGGATACAGAACTTTGCATTAGCACTGTAGTTCAACTCGGGTGAACATGGAAGTTAGTTACGGTTCGTCGAATATTTCCTGCAACAAGATGCTGGATGTAGCGTGGTTATGTAAATATTCCAAAGCGATTTACAAGCAATTAGGTAGTTTTGACCTGTAGTTAGGGACAAGGTCTCCACAAACAATAATGTGCTAATGACCAGAATAACAGCATTGCTTGAGAGATGTCCAACAATATTGGTCAGGGCAACATGGTTTTTTTTTGGGGGGGGGGGGGAATAAGAAACTTTACATTTTATATTAATAAAAGTAAACCGAGGAATGTGACCTACAGCCACTCGGGTAATCTGAGTCGCGATTGCAACCAAAGTGCTGGGCGATTTTTGAAATTAAAGCGAGATAATACAAGCACAGCTGGAGTGTCGAGAGGAACAGACAGATAAACAAGAGACAGATAGACAGGAAGAAAGTCAATTCCAAAAACGACCGACAATTTAGTACTCTCAGCATGCAATTCTTAAACTAGGCAGTCATGAATAACAAAGCAATGAGTAGGCACTCTCAGACTAAAATTACAATTAAATAAACAAAAGTGCGGACCATAAGGATTAACAGGGGGATAAAATTCAGAGGGGGGAGATTAAATTAGCAGTTTGCCATGTCCTGCCTTAACACTCTTGCCTTAATGTCGGCAAGACATTAACAAAAATTAATAAGGAAAGCTTGTTGTTTCTTTAAATTCCCATGTTGAAATATAATTCATATGGAAATTAGAATTCTGAGTGGATTCCACTGAAATGATATAAATAACATTTGTTACAATTTCAAATTGAGAAATTTCCATTGAACGCACTTGACTGAAATGCTTAATAATTAAAACATTTTAAAAACCCCTGTATAACTATGGTACTTGGGTTAAGAATATGTTTCCTTAATATATCACCAAGGTGAAATATGAACACTATTTTCTCTCCTCATGTACTGCCTAACCTGCTGAGTATTTCCAGCATTTCTTATTCGAATTTTATCTTTTTATCGTGCCTACTACCTTTTCATTGCTAATACTGTATAGAAGTATATACAATTATGGAGACATAGATAGGGTAGATAGTCAGAACCCTAGTCCCCAGGGTGGAAATGTCAAAGCCTACAAAGTATAACTTTATGGTGAGAGGGGGACATTTTAAGGAGATGTGAGGGGCAAGTTGTTTACACACAGGTTGGTGGGTGCCTGGAACACGATGCCAGGGGTGATACAATAGTGGAATATAAGGGGTTTTGAGATAGATACATGAATAGGCAGGGAATGGAGGGATGTGAATCATGTGCAGTGAGAGGAGGTTAGTTTAATTTGATACATCATTTGGCACTGATATTGTGGGCAGAAGGGCCTGTCCTATGCTGTACTCTTCTATGTTCTATGATATTTCTGAATAGTAGCCAATAAGGCTACTATTCAAAAATAGGTCTAGTGTGTGAAGGCTAAGCTTGGCTGGACTAAGTTAAAATGTAGAAATGGGACACTAAGTTTTTATGAATATCCTACAATATTCTAATAAAATAATGTTGCGCTTTGGGGGTAGAAATTGTAACAAATGTATTAATAGGATGATGCTGAAGCTTTGTACATCTCCACTGTAGTGTAGTGTGCATCACCCAACTGTTCCTGGTGCTTCCATTGTAACAACAGACATTTCAGAACATCAATAAATGGGCAGTGAGAGGGCGCAAGGAAGGCTTAAGTCAGGTACATACACAATGACCATGGCAAGGTTCTGGGAGGGTTAGATCAAAGTGTAGTCTTCAATTGCAACAGAATTGATTGTTGAGGGAGATATGCGGATATGAGTGTGTGGACGTTATTCAGTTGTCATAGTTCATGGAGTAATATAGACTGAGTCAGTGTTGATGTTTTACACTAATCCTGCACTGATCTGACTTTATGCTCCCCAATTCCCATAACCGCCTCTCCAGATTCTACCATCCATCTACACATTGTGGACAATTTTCAGCGGCCAATTATCCTACCAAACACCACCTTCTTGTGCTGAGGAGGAAACACAACCAGAAGAAACTCGTGCAGTCACTGAGGGGACATAATCCGGACCACGGGTGCTGTCTGTGTGGAGTTTGCTCATCCTTCCTGTGACCACGTGGGTTTTCTCTGCGTGCTCTTGGTTCATCTGACATCACAAAGACGTGCTGGTTCGCAGCTTAATTGACCTCTCTAAAATTGTCCTTAATGTGTAGGGAGTGGAATGAGAAAGTGGGATAACATAGAACTAGTATGAAGAATTCCTCAATGGCCATGGTGGGCCGAAGCACCTGATTCTATGCTGCATCTCACACAAAAACAAAACTAAATGCAAGATTTTAAAGTCCAGTTGAATTTAGTGAGATATGCATATGTACCATGAGGTTCAAGCACAATGAGAATGTTGTTAGCAGCATCAATCAATACTCTATTGGACTTCGACAGGTGTATTGGTAGATAGCATACTGACTGGGTGTATCATCGACTGGTTCAGCAACTTGAACCCCCAGGAACAAACCAGACAATCAATCACTTGTAATTAATGAATTAAGAACTCAGGGTTATGAAGCTTGCAACAATAGTTCTTAAAAGTAACCAAGAAAACATGCTGAATGACTTCAATTGTTTACCACTGAACTTCGGTTAAAAAAGAAAATCAATTTTCACTCCATTAACTGGGTTCATCACAAACTAATATTAAATTTCAATCTTGTAAGGTAACATTGTGTACTTGGCAGAGTTCAGTTTTGTGGTAATATACTTTGAGATGAGGCATGTAACCTTTATTTTTAATATCAATAGGTGGATCTTTCATGTAGAAGCAAGCTGGCTGGAGTATCAAAAACTCAATCAGCTTTAGATGATCCAGTGTGCACATTTTTGTAATTCATTTTTCTGTTTGACAGCCTTTTTAATCTTCATCTTCCCAAAGCTCTGCTTGTCCAGTGAACAATGTGCAACCTGAGGTAGCAATCCCTGTTTTGTAATTTAAATCAAGCAATTTGAGAAATCAGTTTAGTTTATTGTCACGTGTACCGAGGTACATTGAAATGCTTTTGTTGTGTGCTATCCTGTCAGCAGAAAGCCAATACATGATTACAATCGAGCCATTTACAGTGTATAGATACATGATAAGGGAATAACGTCTAGTGCAATGTAAAGGCAGCAAAGCCAGACCAAGGATAGTCTGACGGTGATCAAAGAGGTGGATAGTCGTTTAGCACTGTTCTCTGGTCGTGGTAGGATGATTCAGTTGCCTGATAACAATCATAATTGTCAATCAATCAAATTTGTCTAAAAAAAAACTTTGCAAGCCCTTTGTCAAATTAATTGACATCAACTCAACGTTAGTGATTATTTTTGTTTCAAGGGGATAGTTTAGGGGAGTAGTTTATGATTGGACTAGCAATGGGTCCAGACAGATACAATGGGCCGAATGGCCCCACCCCATGTGGTAAATTTACATATGATTTAACTGCATGTGTGTTATGTGATTTCAATCTTCAAATTGATCAGAACCATACCATCTGTCATTTCAATACTTACAGAAACTTTGAAGTGTTTAATCACTCGAATAATAATTCTATGTTTTCATTGAAATTTCCCCACACATGCATCCAATAAAACACAGTCATTCTATTTACCTTAGCTACAGATTCAATGCCACAGTTTTTAGGAAACAAAGAACAAAATATTTTATTTTATTTAAGCAAATCACAAAGTGCTGGAGGAACTCGACGAGTCAGGCAGCATCTGTGGAGTAAATGGACAGATGACATTTCAGGTCAGAATCCTTCCTCAGACTTTGTCCGTCAATAGTTTGTCCCCTATGATGGAGATAATAGATCGAGAAAGGGAAGAGAGGTGTCAAAGTTAGTCCACATGCATTTGAGGGCAGGGTTGAAGTTAGCAGTAAAGTTGATAAAAACAACAAATTCTGTTCAGGTGCAGGAAGCAGCCCCGATGCGGTCGTCGGTGTAGCGGAGAAAGAGTTGGGGAAACATGCCTGAGTAAAATTGGAATAAGAACTGTTCAATGTCCTTGTTCCAAACGTACCCCAGCATTATTCTCCATCTCTTTATCCGCTACATCAATGACTGGATCGGGGCTACCTCCTTCAATTAGCTTGTTTCTCTTCCTTGATGTGGCAGTGCATATCGTACCCACTCCCCACATCCCCTTCTTTCAGTCTGAAGAAGGGTCCCAATCCAAAATGTTACCCATCCTTTTTCTCCAGACATGCCACCTGACCCGTTGAGTTCCTCCAGCACGTTGTGTCTATCTATACTACCAAAAGTGAATTGGGAGGATTACCATAATATAACCTCGAACATAACTTTTTCTAGGTTGTGATGCCTTTGGGTTAGTTTTGTAATGCTGAACCATTAATGATCCATAATTACAAAGAACAATATCTTAATTGTAGTTCTTTGAGAGACTTGTGCTCTTCTTCGTGTACTTGGTGATATCATAATAAAATACTTGCTTAGATTTTATATTAAATATTACATTAAAAATCACCAGTTTAAAATCTCTCCAAATATTCAGAAATGTATAAAACAAATAAATGAAATAAGCAATTCAAAGCATTAAACAGTAAAAAATAAAACTAGCTAAAATACAATAACAGTCATAAATTTACAATTCCCATTGCTTTCTTCTTCCCCCACTAAATCATTGGGATCACAGATCCTTTATCAATTAAACCTAGGTCAGGATATACATTCATTTCCCATCAAAATAAGTGGAGTTTAATGTTGGCACTGGTGGATTCACAATGATGCTCACCACCAGCGTATTTGGACATATCTGGTGCCCATTACTGCATAGCTGTTTCTCGAGTCAATAGGCCCTTCAATCCATCATATCCAGGCTGACCATCAAGCATGTGTCTGCATGACTACTGTTTTCCAGCACTTAGTCCCAATCTTCTATGCCTTGGTAATCATTGTCTGGATAATTCTGAAATGTGTGAGTACCTGCCTGCACCATTCGCTCAGGCTGTGCATTCCAGATGCCAACCACCCTCAACTTCCCCCTCAGATCCTTTCTAAATCTCTCACATTCAATCTATGTTTTGCAGTTTTAGGTTCCTCTGGTTTGGGAAAATCCTACCATGTACTTTAATTTCTCATATACCTTCATCAGGTCTTCCCTCAGTCTCCCTCACTCCAAACTCAGCCTTTCCGTATAGCTGAAACATGCAACATCTTGGTGAATTTCCTCTGCACCATCACCAGTGCAATCTTGCCATAGTGTGGTGACCAGAACTGCACACAGTTCACAGTTGTGGTCTAACATTTCTTTTATAATGTTTACACCCCAGCGGTATGAACATTGACTTCTCTAATTTCATGTAGTCCTTACTTTCTCCTCCCCTTCTCAGCTCTCCCTCAGCCCACTGGCTCCTCCTCTTCCTTTCTTCTCCCCCCCCCCCACCCTCACATCAGTCTGATGAAGGGGTTCAGCATTGCCTATTTCCTTTGTTCCATAGATGCTGCCTCACCCACTGAGTTTCTCCAGCATTTTTGTCTACCATATCTTTTATAATGTTGTACCAAAACCTCCACATTCTTATATTCTGTGCGCTGGCTAAAGAAGACTACTATACTATTTCACTAGCTTATCTATCTGTGTTGCCACCTTGAGGGATCCTTGGACATGGACACCAAGGTCCCCCATTCCTTTCTACTCCATAGGGCCACACCATTTATTGTATCTGCCCTATTCTTAATGATCCTCCCAAAATCAATCACCTCACAGTTACTAGGATTAAATTTCATACATCATTCCTCTTCCCATTTTATTAACATCAGTATTACCCTGAAACCTTTGGCTAATTTCCTCACTATCAACAGCACCACAAATTTTCCTCTGCAAACCTGTAAATCACACCTCCTATGTTGTTATCCAAATTGCTGATGTATATAACAACAGGGTTCTAGCTTTGATCACTGTAGTACACTAATGGTCACAGGTTTCTGGTCATTAAAACAACCTTCCACCATTCACTGCCTCCGAATAGCAAACCAAATTTAGATCTTATATGGTAACTTGCCTTGGATTTCATGAGCTCTCACCGTTTTCATATGAGACTTGTCAAGAATTTATTTAAATCCATAGAGACACCAACAACTGGGCTGCCTTTATCAAGGCAGCTTCGGCAGCTTCGACCGCCCCAGGCCGCGGAGTTTGAACCGGCCCGTTCGCGGAGCTTGGATTCGGCCGCGGGACTTACCATCACCCAGCGGGGTGCCCAACACTGGAAGCCTGGTTGCCTCAACGCAGAGGGAGACGAGGAGGGAAGAGACAAGGACTTTAAGACTTTTGCCTTCCATCACAGTGAGGAGGTGCCTGGTAGACTCACTGTGGTGGATGTTAAACTGTGTTAAGTGTGTGTTTTGTTATTTTATTCTATGTTATGACTGCAAGGTATACAATTTCGTTCAGATTCAAATGTCTGAATGACAATAAAGGATACTTTTATACTTTTTAAAAATACTTTTTTCATCACCTCTTCAAAATGTTTAGTCAAACGGGATCTAATCCTAACAAAGCCATGCTGTCTATCTGTGATTAATCTCGATCTTTCCAAGTATAGATAAATTCTATCCCTCGGAGTAAGGGACAGAGGTTTAGGGGTAACATGAGGGGGAACTTCTTTACTCAGAGAGTGGTAGCTGTGTGGAATGAGCTTCCAGTGGAAGTGGTGGAGGCAGGTTCGATTTTATCATTTAAAAATAAATTGGATAGGTATATGGATGGGAAAGGAATGGAGGGTTATGGTCTGAGTGCAGGTAGATGGGACTAGGGGAGAATAAGTGTTCGGCACAGACTTGTAGGGCCGAGATGGCCTGTTTCCGTGCTGTATTGTTATATGGTTATATGGTAACTTCCCTACCACTAATTTACAGGTCTGTGATTATTTGCATTATTCCTGCTGCCTTTTTTGAATAAAAACACCACATTTACTCACTCCATCAGACATCTGGCATGTTACCTGGAGGCTACAGATTTTTAAATCTGTCAGGGATCCAGCAATCTCCTTGCCCCCAGTCATAGCCTGGGATACATCAGGCTCTGGGGATTTATTCCCCTTTAGTTCCATTTGACCTTGCCTGTGACTGCTTGAACCTGCAGAGAGTAGTGAACACTATTAACCCAGTCCATCACAGGCTTGTTATGTCCTTTCATCAAACCCGTCTTCACGGTACGTTAGCTGAGGAAGGCTGGGAGTATCATCAACGATGCCTGCCACCCTGGCCATTTCCTTTTTCTCTCATCTACCTTCTGGGAGAAGATACAGTAGCTAGAAACCTCGGATGTCCAGGCTTAAGAACAACCAGGACACAAAGTGCCGGAGTAATACAGAGTGTCTGGCAGCATCTCTGGACAACATGGATAGCTAATGTTTCAGAGCAGGACCCTTCTTTAGACTGATATACAACTTCTTCCCCACAGCTGTCAGACTAATGAAGAAGGGTTCCACCACAAAATTATTCCCTCCACAAATGCTGCCTGACCCCCTGCGTTCCTCCAGTTCCATCTTATGCTGCGTGACTCGTCGGAAAACCCTGATCTGGTGGTCATGGTTTTCAAGCTTTTGTACCTTCTTCCCAATGGTAGTAATGAAATGAGAGCGTGGGACGTTGATAATATAGGCTGCCATTTTGAGACGGTGCTTCCTTCAGATGCCTTTGATGGTGGGGAGGTCGGTACCTGTGATGGACCGAGCAAATGGATAATGTGATGAAAATTGTGTTGACCCCACTCTTACAAGGATAAAGAAATAATAATGTCATAATTTGGGAGAATAACACTGTACTTCAGCGGTGGATGGTGTAAAGAAAGACCCATCCAAAAGGGTTCCAGGAGAAGAACTTTGGGGGTAGATGGCTGTAGTGTTCAATGATAGGCACAAAGTGCTGGACTAACTCAACCGGTCAGGCAGCATCTCTGGAGAAAAGGAATAGGTGATGTTTCAAGTCGGAACCCCCGTTCAGACCTTTTTTCAGACTTCTTCCGGCTAGTGGTCAATGTCTGGAGTCAAGTCCCACTCGACATGGCCAAAGTGCAACACAAATTAATTTATTCAACTCCCAGGTACCATCTTCAAAAGCCATAAAGGCACCCAGTACATCGCTAGTCTCACATACGATATAATACGATAGAACTTTATTTATCCCGGAGGTAAATTGGTCTGCCACCAGTCAAAATATACAGTTACACAGCATTGAAAGTGTCATGTACATTATAATAACAATGACATATAAGTGACCAGTTATTGCACAGCACATATGTAATATTGCATATACATGAAATTAAGTTATCGAGTGGAAAACTCCACGATGTGGGATGTGCAAAGATGGGGTGTGGTGGGTTACTCCATGACAGAAGGGGTAGGAGTTGCACAGTTTGATAGCCACAGGGAAAAAGTATTTCCTGTGGTGTTCTGTGCTGCACATTGGTGGGACCAGTCTGTGCTGAAGGTGCTGCTCAGGTTGACCAGTGTGTGTTGGAGGAGTTGAGGAGGTGTCCAATTTGAGGAACAGCCTCCTTTCCGAGACCACGTCCAATTAATCCAAATCCACTCCATGGACGGAATCTGCCTCCCTGATGAGTTTGTGGATCCTGTTGGCATCTGCGGCCTTCGCCCTGCTACCCCAGCACACAACAGTGTAGAAGATGGCATTAACCACCCTGTCCACACACCACCCCCCTTTGCTCTCATAAAGAACTCCAACAATTAGGATTCACATCCAATGTTTATACGTTCAACTCACCTTCACTTCCCTACTGTCACCAGCCTCACATTCCTATTCCACAGCATTCAATTTCCAACCATGATGGCTACATCGTTCACACTGTGCATGGGTTCACTAACCCTCTTTCCCTTGTCTGCAACAGCAAGAAAGCAAAAGAGGGCAGAGTATGTCTTTGGTTTCCTATCCCCATTGATGAGGTAACACTCATCACCGCTGGCCTGAGATCATTGCTCAGCTCATAGGCCCGGCTGAGGTACAAGGGGATTCAGAATCTGTTGATGGTCAGAATCTGTTGATGGCTTTTGGATTCATCAACAATTTAAGATTCAACTGCTCCCATTTACACCCATACGATCATCTTTTACTGTTATGCATCCTAATATATGCCTTTAATGCCTTTTGACTTTTGATCTCACCTGCTTTTCACCATAAGCACCAGAGTGGGCTTCCTTCCTGTTGTGGAATATGTGTTCAGCTGTGTGAGATTAAGAGAAGGCATTAGCTAGAGTGTTGAGCTACAAAATGGCAATGCTGGTGTCAAATCAGCATTCATGCTGCTTGACAACAAGATCTCCCTATGGTGCATACGTCTGGTGTGTGCGAAGTATCAAAGTAATACCTGCAGCACGCAAACGGTGCAGGATTCAGAAGGAACTTTACCTCCTGCGTTATTCGATATACACATGTACGTCAATAAAATATGATGATAATATTCTTCCATGTTGAGAAATATCCCACTTGACCTGTGCAGACTAGTCAAGCAGTGAATTTTACTGTTCATCGGTAATATGAGTAAGGAAAGATTCTGACAATGTTTTTGTAGAATTGAGGCAAGAAATGCCTCATTTTCCAGCTGGAACATGCTGTAAGATGACCAACCTAATGACAGGCAAACAAGCTTGCTGGATCTGAACCACAAGCCAAAAACTGCAGAAATCATGCATGTATCACTCTTTTGCTGCTGAATTTCATATTTAGTCCTCATTCTCAGTAAGATTATGAGATACATCAAAGGTTAAGCCAAAAAAAAAAGAATCTGAACTATGGGAAGGTGAGAGTGGTTTCAGGTGCTAGATAAGTTGTTGTCTAATCTTGATGCAGTGAACAAATAAAATGATTGTAAAATTGAATGGAAAGTTTTAAAATGATCAAACCCCTTCCTCTCGTAACATTGCCTGTTTTGATGCTAAGTGCTCTGTGAGGAGATTTGAGTCTATTGTTGTTACATATTAAAAAAATGTTATCTGGTGAACTGGTTGCTAGGGAGCAGTGTAAAATCTATTAAATACACAGTGGAAGCAGCAATAAATTTGACTATTTTCCCCAAGACAGGTGGTTAGGTTTGCTCTAGATGATCTTTTGTTTCACTAAATTTTCTTTACAAAAGGTCATATGACAAACTGCATTTGTGTTTCTTTCAATAAAAAAGCGACACTTCAAGTGTTGGCTGTGTTTTTTTATTCGGCTCATTTCCCTGAAATAGCATCTGTTATATAATTGTAACATTGTCATAATCACTTTAAAAGGATAGCAAATAATATGGCACTTACAACCTTTTATTCTAACCTTATTATCCATATTGCAAGCAACTGAATTGAGGAAAGCCAAACATGGCAGGAATATTAATGTGTCTGTCAGAACATCACTAAATGTCTTAAAATGACTTGCTTATCTCCTGGCAGAGAAAAGGGCTTGCATTTATATAGTACCATTTACATTCTTGTCAGGATGCCCCACAGTATTTTACATCTAATAAGGTGCAGATGATAAAAGCACATCATCCCATTTGACCATAATCTTCCAGAAAACAATTGCTTGATATTCAATAATGTCTTTAATGTAGCAAAACCCTCCAAATTTCTTCACAAAGGCTTAATTATTGACAACAAGCACAAGGAAGAGGTAAGGAGAGAACTAACCAAAAGCTTGGTCAGAGATCATTTTTGGGAGAAACTTGAAGGCAGGCTGGCAGTGATATTTTGTGGTGGAAGTTGGAGCCTGAACAGTTGAAAATCAAGGCAAGGGGAAATGAGAGACACAAGGTTACCAATCACAATTGCATTTGATTGCTTAAATGAATTAATTGCTCCTTGCCTGTAGTTGATCCTCATCTATTCAAAGAAATATTCATTGTGGTTTGTCCTTGTTTTGCCCTCTGTACAGATAAGGTACCAAATCATCAATACCAATTTGCCATTTGAATGCTATCAATGGTAATGGACAAGGTTCTCATATAGGACTATAGAGCTAACAATACTGGAACAGACCCTTCAGCCCACCTTGACCATGCCAACCAATTTGGCACATTGGGATAGTTCAATTTTCCTGCATTTGTCCCATCTCCCTCTTAACCCTTCCTACCCTGTCAAAATGTATTTTAAAATTTAGATTTGTATCCACTTCTATACATTCTTCTGGCAGCTCATTCCAGATATAGTCTACCCTCGTAGTGAACAAATTACCCTAGAGGTCCCTCTTAAATCTTTCCCCTCCCATTGGATTGTGCTTTTAAACAGAGTTGTCCAACATGAATATGCAGCCGTTAATGGTTTGCACTTCAACATTGGTTTTCCAATTGTCTTGATTGTTATTTAGTTCTTCCCACAAATGTATCATGTGTGTACATGTATATGTATATTTGAATATTTGTATAACATATTTATCAAAATCAGTGATAACCATTACTGCATAGAGCCATTCTTTAAAAAAAAGAAACTTAACTTCAGCTCTATTCTCTGCTAGTTAACAGTACAATGCATTATCTGGTGCATTTAATCTAAGTATGTTTAAGGATGTGTGTGACATGATGGTCTGGGTAATCTGACATTTGCACTCTCTAGTTTACTTTTAAACTGGCCAGGGATTATGAAATGAAATTTAAATGCATAAGTAACATGTATAGGAAATGCATCAATTCAGATGAAGCCCTTCTTAATAGTGATGATTTAACCCAGTGCAGGTAGGTATAAGGTTAACCACAAGATCCATAACATATTGATGTGCAGCAGAATATTGGGGTCCAGGTCCATAGTTCCCTGAAAGTGGCAACACAAGTAGGTAGAGTGGTAAAGAAGGCATATGGTATGTTTACCTTCATCGATTAGGGCATTGGCTATAAGAGTCAGGAAGTCATGAGACAGTCTTTTAGAATTTGGTTAAGCTGCAATTAGAGTATTGCATGCAGTTTTAGTCCCCCTATTACTGGAAAAATGTGGAGGCGTTGGAGAGGATTCAGAAACGGTTTACCAGAATACCTCTTGGATTAGAGGATATTAGCTATGAGAGGTTGGACAAGTTTGGATAGTTTTTTTCAGGAGTGTCGGAGACTGAGGGGGAGAAATGCTAGAAGTATATAACATTATGAGAGGCTAGACAGTCAGAACATTTTTCCCAGGGTGGAAATGTCAAAAATGGAATGCATAGGTTTAAGGTGAGAGTGGCAAAGTTTAAAGGAAATGTGCTGGGCAAGTTTATACAGTGTGGTGTGTGCTTGGAATGCACTGTCAGGGATGGTGGTGGAGGCATATATGATAGTGGTACTTAAAAGGCTTCTGAATAGCCAGCAAATGGTCTTCTGCCAGCATATGGATCATGTGCTGGCAGAAGACATTAAGTTAATTTGGCATCGTTTGGCATGGACATTGTAACACAAAGGGAGTGTTCTTGGACTGTGCTATTCTGTTTCTGATGTGAAATTTATATATACATGTGTGCGGGTATGGAGCAATTGCATTAATCTAGATGAAGCCCATCTTATACTGATGATCAACCATGATCATATTGAATGGCGGTGCAGGCTCGAAGGGCCGAATGGCCTATTCCTGCACCTATTTTCTATGTTTCTATGACTCAATTCATTGCAGACTGTGATCACCATACTTTGCTTACAGCTACCATCTTGAGCATCCTCTCAGCTGGAGGCAAATTAAGGGTGAGCTCTAAAGATAATGCAGAAAATAGATATACAATATACTTAAAGTCACACAGTGTTTGCAGAGGATGTTAAGAATAGCTCGGTAATCTTTGTTTGATTAAACAATAGTTCTTTTCATTATTTGCAAAATAAAAAAGGCACATTCGCATTATCCTGGAAAGATATTTCCTTAAATACAACAGAAAAGGATCTGAATTTTATTTTAATGTAGAGGCCTATAAATCTCTCAAACAAAACTTGTGTATTGACCTACAGCAATCCCTCAGACTGAATTTATATGTGTATTGAGTTACATACTTCACTCATGTTCTTAGAACATCTATAGATTATTTGTGTGATGTATTTTCTTCAGAATTTTTTTCATTTAGTTAAATGCTTAAATGGGGAAAGAGTGGGATGATCAGATAGCCTTTAAAGAATCAGCAGATGCCAACTGAAATGCAATAAAGAAATTGCATTAATCTGACTCTAATCATTTACTGCTGAATTTAAATAAAAATGAAATTCTAAAACAGCACTTAGATATAACACCTGCACTAGCTTATCAAGAGCATCAACTCTTGTTAAATAAAATAAATGTGAGGCTGCACTAGGAGGCATACATAAATAGCTAAGGATAGGTAATGATGGACAGTTTTGACATGGGTTTCTAGCGTAAATGACAGTTATAGCTAGCACACTAATCTGAAGACGATTCTGGCTGACAGTGATGCCTGTTCAGTCTTCGAGGAGGCTAATAAAGGACATGGTGAGATAGAAAAAAGGATGTTGGGATAATAGCTAGCATTGTATTGTTAGAAAATAGTGCCATCCAGAAAATAACTAAGATTAAATAAAGAATTTGGATTTATAAATTTGCAACAAAAAAAAGTGCATTGTTCAGATCTTTTAACACACAAGCCGATCCCTGGGGCACAAAAAAGGGTAGAAATTAGCTCCACTAGTCCAGAGCGTCGCAGCGTCTTGAACCTAAAACGTTTCTCTTCCCAAAGATGCTGCCTGACATGCTGAGTGTTGCCAGCAATTTTGGTTTTAACATTAGTACAATCACTAGTTTGGTTGATACCTTAAAGAGTGATTGAAGATTGATAAACATTCATAACTAACTTATTACCAACAGAATTTTTATTTTCCAATTTACATATACAAATGTTTTGAGACAGTTTGATACTTTAAATGTAAATTGCTGCAATGATCCAAATGCTACTTAGATTGTGGCTTATCTCCGAACTTCACTTAATTTAACTGCAAAGAGAAAACTAATCAGTGCAATAACATTGGTAATCATTTAATGATACCAGATCTGGAAAAGATTTGGCCGTAACTCTCTTTCTATGTTGTAACACCAGATTGCATTTCGGCAATATTGGTAAATTGTTTGAGTTGATATGCATATATGCAAAAGAGCTCTGATTGTTTTCTACATTGATATGCAGAGTTATGGGCATCCTTCGTAAATTCTGCATTTATTGTGTATTACTTGATGCTTTGTGAGGTTGGTGACATTACCATATTTCTTGCAAGGGTATCACTGAGTCACTCACATTGGTGTTGGATTGAAGTCACATAAATTTTAATTGCAACTTTAATTTGCTATCCCATTGCCACTCTAGTTCACTATTTCTCTTTAGGATCATACAGCACGGACACAGGCCCATAGGTCTGAACTTATCCAATGTGCCCATCCTAGCTGCTCCCACATGCCCATGTTTGGCCCAAATCCCTCTAAACTTTTCCTATCCTTGTCCCTGTCCAAACCTCTTTTTAATATTGTTATTGTATCTGCATCAACCATTTCCTCTGGTAGCCCATTCCACATACCCAACCTCCCTCTGTGTAAATAGTTGCCCATCATGTGCCTAATAAATCTCCCCTCCCCCTAACCCCTCCCCTCACGTTCCTTCATTGAAGGGAATTTGCCACCTCCTCTGGTCCAGTCAAAATGCACCTTTGGACCCACCAATGTGGTTGACTTTTAATTACCTTCATAGTACAAAGGAATTAAGGATGAATAATTAATGCATAAATTGCTCGTTCCATCCTCAATCCCAGAACTGAAAATGTATTAATTCTCTTTACAAGTCTATTATTTAGCATTACATTGGATGAAGTTAAACAGATAGAGGAAACGAATCATACAAGATAATGCCATAAAGTGTATGCATTGCTATCCCAAACCAAACAGATAAAGTTTATTTTGTGTATCAAATCCATTCACGTCTATTCATGTTTTAATCGGGAATCGGCGTGTTCAGTATTAGTTGTAACATAGCACCTATAAACTAACCAAACCTTATTCTGACCTGATTTTTTTTTGTTGACAAATTATTTATTTTTATTTGCTTGTCAATCCTCAGAAATGGAACTGCAACATTTTAGTCTTTTTACTTAAATGATTTTGCTCTTAATGCTTTAAAATATTAGTGCCATCAATTTATCTGTGGCCTTGCCTGTCTCACTGCGTGCCACCTCCAATAGTCCTGCAAGTCCTAATGACAACCACACAGTAGCTCCACCATTAACCATAATGAAGTGCTTAGAAAGATTGGTAATGACCCACACCAACACCAGTCCCCTGGACAATTTGCGTACAGTCTATGGAAGATGCCATCTCCCTTGCACTACATTCAGCTCTGGATCACCTTGACAGTAAGATCCCCTAGGTCAGGATACTCTTCTTTGACTACAGCTCGGCCTTCAACACCATGATACTGTATAAACTCATCCTTAAACGTCTGGACCTTGGCTTGAGGCATTCACCAACACCTGGCTTCTGGACTTCCTGATCAACAGTTATAAATTGATCATAACATTTCCTCCACTTTAACCCTCAACACTGGTGTCTCTCTGGATTGTGTTCTCAGACCTCCGTTCTAGTCCTGAACACCCATGCCTGAGTGGCTAAGTAGAGCAACAAATTGATCTTTACATTAACCTATGCTACTACTGTTTTTGGCTGGATCAACAACGATGAGATGGACTACATGAAAGTGATTGAGAACCCTGTGTCATGGTGTCGGAACAACAACCTAGCCCTTAATGTCAGCATACCAAAGTTAGTTGTTCTTCTAAGGACAGGTGAACACAATTCTGTCCTCTTCAATTAAGCTGCTGTAGAAATGGTCGACAACTTTAAGTTTGTTGGCACCCGTCACCAGCAACCTAACCTGGTTCCTTCACATTGATGCAGGATCAAGAATGCACATCAGCGGCCACCTGGCCTCGGAGCTGGGGCAGCGGCAGTGGCGAACCCGGCCTCGGAGCTGGGGCAGTGTTTTGCCTTCCATCACAGCGAGGAGGTGCCTGGTGAACTCACTGTGGTGGATGTTAATTTGTGTTTATTGTGTGTTTTTGTCATTTTGTACTATATGTAGGACTGCAAGGCAACAAAATTTCGTTCAGACCGCAAGGTCTGAATGACAATAAAGGCTACTTTGACTTTGACTTATCTTCTAAGACATCTGATAAGATTGAGCTTGTCCAGGAGGATTCTCTCAAAACTTCTACAGATGCACTATGAACATATTTTGGCAGGATGGATCTCAACTTGGTTTGGCAACTACTCTGATCTTGACCTCCTTAACCAGCAGAAAATGGTGAACACATCCCAGTGTATTACAGGCTCATCACTTCTGTTAATGCAGTCCAGTTTCACAGTGTGTTGCATGAGGAAGGCCATAAGTAATGTCAAGGATGCTTGCCATTCTGGCCATTCCCTTTTCTCTCTTCTACCTTTTCTCCGCAACTTCACTTTGGCATTTTATTATATGTTACTCAGATTGTACTACAATCATTGCTGCATTCTGCTGTTTAGCTTTGTCGTTGTATTTATTGTGTAGTTATGTTATTTATTGATTATGCTATGAACTTGGAGAACTGGAATTTTCATTGGTGTTCATACATCAACAATGATTCTGAATTCTCTGAAATCTCAGCTCTTTTCGAAACCTGTGTTCATACATCAACAATATTTATGGAGGCGAGTCTACTACCTGACCTCTACACTCAATAATTCCCTCCTTGAACATCTGGTTCTCTCCTACTTTCATAGGTCTTCTTAAAACCTATGTCTTTGACCAACATTTGGCTCATTAGTCCCAGCATTTCTGTCAGTGGCTTGCTGTTATGTTTTGCTTGATAATATTCCCACAACATATCTTGAGCCCTTATGTGAAGAGGAGAATTTGCTATAGTAAGAATTCAATTAGTTTTCTGTTGACAGAAAGTTTGCATTGTGCTGGGAAGCTCCAAATGGATTGAGTTTATTGCACATTCATTTCTTTATAATTTAGTTATTAACACATATTTATAAATAGTTCCTTAAGAACCTGAAATGAGGTAGCAGCTTGTCACATCTCTTAGAATCCGCCTTGCAAAGAATGAGCAGCAATGGGTGTATGCGCAAAGATAAAGATGTTGTTTATTCAAAATGTTTGCAAAATCCTGTACATATAGTAATTCAACAAATCCAACCTGGCTTCCTTTGCAATTTTCTGTCCTCTGACCACAAATAAATATTTTATGGCCTGATTTTGATTCACTTGTAAACAAGAGGGAGTTTTATTTGATAAAATCCTTCACATGGTCAACTCATTATCACTGCGATGTGTGCCAATTACAAGGGTTATGGAGAGAATGTGCTTACTAATGAACCAGACAATAACATTTATTGCTTTTATTTATATACACTAATGATTTATAATAACACTTTACATATGATGAGAATACAGAGTGAAATGGCTCAACGAAAGTCACTAGAAGTCCAGGTGCTTATTGCCGCTGGCTACACCACCACATCCTGAGCTCAGCAGTTTGGCTGATTCTGCCACATCTTGTTTGCTTGATCGGCTCACTGTGTCTGACAAGTCTGGAGGCAAATGCAGTCTCTGTTAAAAGGAGGGAAAGGAAGAAAAAGACTATTTAAAATCTGTTAAGGCTACCTCAGATAAATCATCACAATAATAATAAAAATCTGAATTGCAGAGAAAAATCAATGATTATTTCATTTCTTTCCAGAAAAGTTGACGTCAAAGAACAAAAGCAATAGCACTTTCTAGTAATAATTTGCAGTTACACACTGCATTTCACTTGCTTAAGAACCAATGTATCTTTGAAGTGCAGTCATCGTTTTAATGGGGGAAATATTCCAGTGAATCATTCTGCTTTAAGGTCCCACGACTACATGTGTGTCAGTTGAGTCACTGCTGGGAAATCACATTTCTCTTCTAGTAATGCTGCAGGATCTTTGACATTTGCTTGAGTGGGAAGAAAGGACTCTCTGCAGAGTGCTTACTGTAGTTTGCTGGTATTAGCTTAGATCATCTGTTCAAACCTCTGGAAGGGGATGTGGACCTTCCAGTTTGAGAGGTGAGTTTGTTGTCGACTGTCACAGCAGAACATTTCTGCAATGAAATCTTGTGGCTAAGCAGATCCTAAATTAATCATTCATGGTACCATAAACATTTTAAACCCCATGTGAAAAAATAAAGCACAAAATCTTAATGCTGCATAAAAGAGCATGCAGTAATTCAAATCGGTTTATATTTATAACATTCATTCATTCATTTGAATCACCCTATAATTCCCATCAAGGAGGACTGACAGATGACATACATCATTGTCAATGATCAAATAAGTGGCAGGCAGTGAATTGCAGTGGAGTGGAAGGATCTATAGCCCAAGTCATTCACCAGTCTTCCTTTTGAACATGGAATAACTTTGTGTCTTCATCTGTGGTATAAGGTGGACACAAACTCACCCAATGTACACACAAATGTATGCCTAACACTTAGTTGTGCTGCATCTGTTTCATCAGAACTAGGAAATGTTAGATAGAAATATTATAAAGTTTCAAAGAAGGGATGGAGGGGTCAAAGGGAATATCTGTGATAGCATGAGGACCAAAAGTCACTGAAAGATGTCACGTTGGCTGATCATAACACCTTTCCCAATATGGCTACCAATAAGTTTCCTTCTTTTTCTCCACCATAGTTCACAAGGTTTCCAACTCATTTTCATTTTCAGCACTTTTCTGCCCTTATCCCTTCTTTCTCGACCAGGAGCAAGATAGGGTTCCATTTGCCCTCATCATTTTCTCCAATCTTTTCCACATTCAATGTACATAGTTTCTGCTGCCTTCAGCATAATGACACTGTCACATCTTCTCCCACTACCACTCCACATTACTTTCCCCAACTCCACTTCTTTTAAGGTTCTGAAGGACCATACCAACTATGACTTCCTGTACTGCACTAGGTGCTTACAATGTTCTCTCCTCTGTACTGGACAAACTAAATGCAGATCAGATTACGGTTTTGTACAATGACTCCATGCAAGCTTCTATAGTGATCCTCAACTTAAGTTCATCTCACTCTCACCTGCTTGTCTGTTCCAAATAAACTTGAGGAACACCATCTCATCTTGTCACTCAACAGGCACCACCATCATTTGTGTCATGGAGACTCAATAAAAATATATTTTTTATTCTTTACTCTTTCCATCACCCTCTTCCCTCTCTGCTACTTTAAACATTTTCAGCCATGATTGAATGGTGGAGTAGAATGATGGGCCGAATGGCCTAATTCTGCTCCTATAACTTACAAACTCATTTGCTTTGTGAACTTCACTATTTCGAAAGAATGGTCATTGACCTGAAATTTTAACTCTGTTCCTCTCACCACAGATGCTGCCTGACCTGCTGAGTAATTGCATCATTTTCTGCTTTTATTTTCATGAAATTATCCCAGAGATTGACGTACCATTTTCTGAGAAGATGAATAATGAAACATAATTTTAAGCAATCAGTCGGTCGATGAGTAATTAGCTTGGATATTATTGAGCGGGGCCTCATTCCTTCCACATGGCCAATTGTGGGAATAACTTCTGGGGGAAGTAAGAAAATATGCCAAAGATATTGTGTATGATGATATATAAGACTATATAAGATTTGTCCATCCACCAAGGTTAATGCCTTGGTCAAATTCTAGTACCTTTTCCAAAATGTAAATAGAACGCACTGATCTATAACATTTCTAGTTTATTCCCTGTAAATACAATACAATACAATACCGTTTATTGTCATTTGAACCTCAAATGAAGTTCAAACGAAATTTGGTTTCTGCAGTCATACACCAAAAAGAAACAATTAACAAGAAACACAATTTACACAAACATCCATCACAGTGAATCTCCTCCTCACTGTGATGGAAGGCAAAGTCATTGTCTCTCCCCTGTTTTCCATTCTTCTCCCGATGTTAAAGCCCCGGCCGGGAAATGGCAAGTCTCCACAGCGCTAGGCCCCAACGACAACGGAGACCCGGCAGGGAAAAGGTCGGGTCCCCCGTACAGGGAAGAGATTTAAAAGTTCCCCCCCCACCGCCCCCCACATATACACAGCTAAAAACAATATATAAACTACAACCAAACTATACACTCAACAGAACTAAAATTAAAAAAAGACAGACGGATTGCAGAGGCCGCTGCCGCGAGGTGCCGCCAATTCCAAATGATTAACTAAACAATTGCTTTTACTTACAATCTTCAGATGCAGGGACCTTTGGACAGATATATGGGTAGGAAGGGTTTAAAGAGCTATGGGCCAAATGCAGCAAATGGGACTAGTCCAGTATGCCAACTTGGTCAGCATGCACAGGGTGGGCTGAAGGGCTCGTTTCCATGCAGTACAGCTTACAAATGGGCTATTCTAACAAAAAGGTTTCTTCCTGCCACTCAATGTATCCAACATTAAAACAAAATGTTTCTTACAATAACATTAGTGTTATCAAATGGTGGTAATGATATAGAATATTAACACAAAACAACAATTGTATTTATGCAACACTTTCCTTGCAGTAAATTGTCCTAAGATGCAACATATTCCATCTCAAAAAAAATGTGACTTGGCTGGAAGGTGATGCTAAGGCGGCTGGCCAAAAGCTTGATGAAAAGAGGTGGGTCTTAACAATGTTTTGATTGAAGAAACTAAAGAGGCTTTTATGATGATACCAAGACTGTACAGTGGAGAAAAATGGCAGCTGAGCCAAAATTCCCTTTTGTGATATTTATAGAACAATTCAAAGTGCTGCCATAACAACTTTGTTTGTGATAGACCTGCCATAACCAGTAGTTCATCAATAAATGCTTGGTTGGTTCAATCGGCTGCTTGCAAAACGGAGTTGTACATTTCTTTACATTTAGACAGTGAACGCAATATTAAAATTTATAAATTCTGATTTACCGGAAATGACAATATTGATATAAATTGAGAAGTTTCTAGATTTCAAAATTCAGCAATACTACATGTAGGCTATGCCTGCTTTATCATTTCACTAGTATTAAATATTTTTAGTGAGTACAACTCTGCATAGCTTAATTGCCTTTGCATCTAGATGGATGTGAAAAATATGGTCTAACTCGGCTTCACGTGGCATTAGGCTGATACCCACGAGTATAAACCCTATATGCATCGCTGTGAAGAAAATACACTTTAAAATAGACAAAGCAGTGTCCATTGCATCACTCGTCCACGTTTGCACGAAGCACGCCTTTGAATATAATTTCTGTCCAAAAAAAACAAGTTTACCAACACATCATACAATAATAAAAAATATTACAAGTCTTAAAAACTATTGGTTGACTCGATCAGGTTCGACCCCTCTGGCAGTGGTAGACAATCACGCCACATCACTCGCACCCTAAAGCCTGAACAGGCCTGTAATTAGTTGGTGAATCCAATGAATACGCTTGATTTTCTGAGCTTCCTCTAAGCATCACAAGTGGAGGAATGCTAGTCCCTGAACATTGATTTTTATCTTAAGCTCAATAAAAACATAGCCACGTCCTCATTGTTTGAATTCCAAGCATTTTCTGTTTACAAAAAAACAAAGACAGCTACTTGACAAGTGGATATCTTCAAGATCATTTGACTTCCAGCCTCAAGGCTTAAGCCAAAATATATTAGTTGACTTGCATGGTGTGGCAGGAGCTCACACATTAGAAACCTATCAATTTCATCACCATGTCTCAATATCAGCTTACAGTGGTGACATAATACCCATAACATAACTATTCCTAATATGTAGCAAACCAAGGTCCAGTATTGCAGTTGGCCTGCTTATTTGTTCTAATTAGAGTTCAGTTCAAATGACAGAGTTCACTGCAGGAGCCCGTGGCTCACATGTGCCTTTACATACACTTTCAGTCGCCGATGTTCAAATGAAACAAGACTCCCAATTTCCACCTGTATATGTGCAATGAAATACTTGAGATATGAGTCACTGACTCTTGGATCAGCTGCTGATAAGACCATAAGACATAAGAACACAGAATCTGACCATTCGGCCCATCGAGTCTGCCATCCGATCATGGCTGATCTATTTTTCCCTCTCAACCCCATTCTTCTGCCTTGTCCCTTGACCTTAACCTTTGACGCCCTTACTAATCAATCTCCACTTCTGATCCGTGGTACTCAACCTCAGCCACATTAGGAGAGTATCCATTGCGTTAAGCTTCCTGAAGAAAGGAGGAGAAAAAACAGACTGGAAACGTCTTGGCAGTTGCCCATGACCCCAAATAGCTTAAAAAATAAGTTACTATCAAAATCTGTATTCACAGACTATACAGTGCCCTCCATAATGTTTGGGACAAAGACCCATCATTTATTTATTTGCCTCTGTACTCCACAATTTGAGATTTGTAATAGAAAAAATCATATGTGGTTAAAGTGCACATTGTCAGATTTGAATACAGGCCATTATTATACATTTTGGTTTCACCATGTAGAAATTACAACAGTGTTTATACATAGTCCCTCCCATTTCCGGGCACCATAATGCTTGGGACACAGCAATGTCATGTCAATGAAAGTAGTCATGTTTAGTATTTTGTTGCATATCTATTGCATGCAATGACTGCTTTAGGTCTGCGATTCATGGACATCACCAGTTGCTTGGTGTCTTCTCTGGTGATGCTCTGCCAGGCCTTCCGTGGAGCACGTGACAGGGTACCATCCAAGTGCATGACCTTGCCACGTTTGTAGGTTAGAACAATGTTACACTTCTGTAGCTGTAGCAACATACGTTGGAGGCGTCCTGGATAAGCGTGCATCGGTTTGTTCAGAATGCTCATTAGGGGTTGATGGTCAGTCTCAATCATGACCCGGGTACTTTAGGGTGGGCTTTCAGATGTGACCTGCAAGTGTACGGTACATTCCTGCATTTTCTCCCTTTACCAGAGATACGATTGGTGGTACAACAGGAGATTGAAAGCATCCCTGGTGATGAAACTGGAGACCTTGGCAGGTATTCAACAATTAAGTCTTCTGCAAACAGTGGTCATTGACAAGTCCACACCTGTTTGCTGAAGAGTGTTTCTGATCTGTCGGAAAGGTGTTTGGGGATTTTTCTTTATTATTGAGAGAATTCTTCCGTCATCACCTGTGGAAGTCTTCCTTGGCCTGCCAGTACCTTTGCGATTAGGAAGCTCACCAATGCTCTCTTTCTTCTTAATGACGTTCCAAACAGTTGATTTTGGAAAGCCTAAGGTTTGACTGATGTCTCTAACAGTTTTATTCTTGTTTCTCAGTCTCATAATGGCTTATTTTACTTTCATTGGCACAACTTTGATCCTCATGTTGCAATAAAAGTTTCCAAAGGCGATGGAAAGACTGGAGGAAATACTAGGTGCTGAGAGCTCTCTTATACCTGCATTAAGGAGGCAATTAAACACACCTGATCAATTTCAAAGACCTTTGAAGCTATGAGTCCCAAACATTATGGTGCCCTGAAATGGGGGGACTATGTATAAACACAGCTGTAATTTCTACAAGATGAAACCAAAATGTATAAAAATACTCTTTAATAAAATCGGACAATGTGCATTTTAAACACTTGATTTTTTTTCTATTACAAATCTCAAATTGTGGAGTAAAGAGGCAAATAAATAAATGATGGGTCTTTGTCCCAAACATTATGGAGGGCACTGTATATCAAGTTCCCAAGGGTTGTGCAGGAAAAGAAAAACATGGTTGAACACATTTTGTTTAGCAGGTGATAGGGCATGTTGAGCTAGTGATTAGTAAACCACAGGGAAACCTTGGATTCATACATAGAACATATCTAACACAGAAATTAAGGCAATGACTGGAATATCACATCCAATTCTGCACACCATTCTTGGAAAAATACGTAGATGTGTAGACGGTGCAGAAAAGATTCACTGCATTGATCCCAGGGGTGGGAGATTTGAGATAAAAGGTGAGATTGGAAAATTAGGCATTATTTCCTTGATGCAAAGTAGATTTGATAGAGGTAATATAATCGTGATTGGTTTGGATGAGGTAAACAGAGGAAAGTGAATGCTTCAAGGGCCAGCGGCACAGATTTAAAGTTTTGCCCACAGGATGCTAGAGGGATGAGTGCAAAATAACATTTATGCAGAGAGTCATACCAAGCAAACAGGGATTTCAACAGGGTAGGTATTCGAGGAAAATTAATTTGAGACTAATGGGATTGCTCCACTCGTAGCTGACACACACTCGAGGGACTAAAAATATTTTTTCTGTGGTGTAACATTCCATAATTTATGCCACTCAATGGCCCTTTCAGCATCAGTTAGACTTTAAAATGCAACTACACTCCGTTCAATTGGTAAAGAATTCTAAGGTAGACACAAAATGCTGGAGTAACTCAGCAGCATCTATGGAGCGCAGGAATGGGTGACGTTTTAGGTCAAGACCCTTCTTGAGACTGATGACAGGGGGGGGGGGAAACAAAGATAAAATGTAGTCAGAGACAGTAAGACTGGTGGGAGAAATGGGAAGGGGGAGGGGATGGGGAGAGAGGGAAAGCAAGGACTATCTGAAGTTAGAGAAGTCAATGTTCATACCGCTGGACGATCGCCGAACCTGCGCTTGGTCTCGCCGATGTACAGAAGTTGACAACTGGAACAGCGGATATGGTAGATGAGGTTGGAGGAGGTGCAAGTGAACCTCTGCCTCACCTGAAAATACTGTTTGGGTCCTTGGTTGGAATCGAGGGGGGGAGGTAAAGGGCCAAGTGTTGCATCTCCCGCGGTTGCAAGGAAATGTACCTGGGAAGGGGGTGGTTTGGGTGGGAAGGGACGAGTTGACCAGGGAGTTTCGTAAGGATCGGTATCTACGGAAAGCAGAAAGGGGTGGAGATGGGGAGATGTGGCCAGTAGTGGATCCCATTGGAGGTGGCAAAAATGTTGGAGGATTATATGCTGTAGGCGACAGCTGATGGGGTGGAAGGTGAGGACAAGTGGGACTCTGTCTTTGTAACGAATGGGGGGAGGGGGAAGCAAGAGCGGAGCTGCGGGATATCAAGGAGACCCTAGTGAGAGCCTCATCTATAATGGAAGTGGGGAACCCCCGTTTCCTGAAGAATGAGGACACCTCTCATGCCCTAGTATGGAACACCTCATCCTGGGCAGATGCGGCATAGACGGAGGAATTGGGAGTAGGGGATAGAGTCTTTACAGGAAGCAGGGTGGGAAGAAGTGTAGTCAAGATAGCTATGTGAGTCAGTAGGTTTGTAGTAGATGTCGGTCAATAGTCTGTTTCTTGTGGTAAAGAATTCTCATAGTTATGGAGAAATGCTAATGTTTTAGAGACATCTTATTCACCTCTTCCTATGGTATTTTGTATTATTATTGTGAGGTTACTGGTTACAACCTGAAAGTCACTATTTTGAATGTTATATGTTTTTGCTTGCGAGTGATCCCAATTCACTGGCTTGTTTAATGAGCGTGAAGGAGGAGGCTTTAACAAAACCTTCCTTCCTATGACCAATTCTAAAGCATAAAATAGAGCACAATTGGTGACTTGCTAACTCCACTAAGCGTGGCGATTTACAAAATGTATAATTATGCGCAACACGTAGTAAGTACTTGAACAACTGGGAACAATTAACGCACTTGGAACAACAAACAAATATAACAGCTTTCTGTATAAGAGTGTCTTATTTAATAATATAGGGACAAGATTCATTTGCACTTGGAGCAGCAGGGATAAATCGAGGATAGTCCACATTACTTTGTTCCGGGGAGATTGTGTCCAACAAATTTGACTGATGTTTTTGCAGTAATTAAGTGAATTGATGAGGTTAGTGAGGTTGAATTGGGCTAAAAGGCCTCTGGCAAAGACCTGAATGGGGAAACTGGTCTGAACGGCAAAGGGTCCATTGAATCTAAGAACTGGATCCTTATTTTGTTTTTGGGAGGAGGCTTTGGGTGGAGGTTTGATGAGGGAAGTTTATTTTTGCTATTGGAAGCTTGGGAACAGTGGTATGTTGCATAGTTAGGTGCTGGAACACTTGCAGTTTGTAACATTAATATTTGGAAGCAAACACAGGAAGTATGATGTGTATGTGTATGTTTACAGCCAACATGAAATTTGACTGTAAGGAGAATAGTGTTCACCTATAGAATGATTCTGCCAAAGGGAAGATGGGAAAACAATGGCAGACGGCATTTCTTCCCGAAAATGTGAGATGATGCATTTTGGGAGGGCTAATAAGACTAATAACAGTGAATGTATGGATTCCTTGGAACTACGAAGGAACACAAGGATCTTGGTGTACTATATAGTTCAAGGAATCAAGAACTAGAGGGCACAGGTTTAAGGTGAGAGGGGAAAGATTTAATAGGAACCTGAGGGGCCATTTTTTTCACACAGAGGTTGTCGAGTATATGGAACAAGCTGTGAGAAGTTGAGGCAGGCACAATAACAATATTTAAAAGAGTTTTGGGCAGATATACGGATATGAACAGTTTAGAGAGATATGGACCAGGTGCGGGGAAATGGCCAAACATGGATGGGGCACCTTGGTCAGCATGGATGAGTCGGGCCGAAGGGCCTGTTCCCTAGCTTTATGACCCTATAATTTCTGAAGATAGCAGCACAAGTAAATCAGATGATTCAGAAAGTATATGAGATTCCTAGTTTCAGGTTTAGCAAAAGTTTAAGAAAAAAGGTAGGAGCTTCAGAGGGGATTTGAGAAACATTTTTTTTTACATCCAAAGGATGGTTGAGATCTGGAATATGGGGTGATGAAGACAGATTCTCCCACAGTACTTTAGTGTCTGGATGAGCAATTGAAATGGTAAGAATTACAGGATGAGTGCTGGGAAATAGGGTTAATAATAGATAACTATTTGACTGCCAGCATGGCCACAGTTGGCCAATTGGCCCTTTTCATTGCTCTGTGATAGATAGGATGTATGATCTGTGCCACCCATCTCGGCAGCTTAGGTACAGTACTGCCAGATGTATACTCCTGCTTATGGATCATTCTCTGAAAAATGACTCGGTTACGCAACAGAATAAGCAGATACCCAGATGACGAATTGTAAAACCTGCTGCTAGTTTGCATGGTTAAGTGCTGTTTTCCAGAAACTGCTTGAATTCTAGGCCCTGAGTAATAAGCAAAGGCTAACAGCATCTTGGCTTATTTGGAAAATCAGTCAAGCGTAATACCTGAACTTGTAACCCTTCAAATACGTCAAGTCCCTCTTGCTTCAGGTTACATGTTGAACATTTTTTCTGTAAGTACTCACTAAAGAAGAGCTGAAGTAGGATTCAAACTACAAGGGTATTAAGTGACAATTGATTTTAAATAGCTCCAAAATTCATTATTACCCTTTAGGACCATTCTTTCCAGTTGTATTCCGCATTATTTCTGGACCTGCATAATTCTGGATAGATACAACTGCAAAAAAATGTAACATCAGCAAGAATTTGTTTGGAATATACATGCTGCTTTGATTCAGTATTATCCATATAGACAAAGCTCAGTCTAAAGAAGGGTTTCAACCCGAAACGTCACCCATTCCTTCTCTCCAGAGATGTTGCCTGTCCCACTGAGTTACTCCAGCATTTTGTGTCTACCTTGTATATATTGGATTATCAGTATAAATTCAGCCAAGATATGTAATCTCATGAAGGAATATGCCAGTTTTTGCTCATTTAGTAGAATTCTTGGATATGAGCCAGAATGTTAAAGGTTTTACTCTAGAGACTTGAATTTAAAAAATCTAGACAGACGTTTCACTGCAGTGCCCAGGTTTGAAGTACTGTTGACAGTGTTGTCCTTAAACCAAGGTCTCGTCTGCTCTCTCAAAAAGGATAAACAGCAATAGAATCTGCCTTATTTGCTGACTAATAATTAGTGCCGAGTTAACATTACAAAAGCGGAAATATGTGTGGGAGCTAGCTGCATTTGGACGTGTTGCTGCACTACCTAGTTCTATTTTCTCCCTTCCCAGATACTTCCCCCACTGGATTTCCTTTCCCCCTCCCCCACTGGTCCCCACTCCTCTCTGTTTACTGTTCCCATCAGTCACCACCCTCTGAAGAAGGGTCACAATCACGATCCGAAACGTCACCCATTCCTTCCCTAGTTCAGTCTGAAGAAGGGTTTCGGCCCTAAATGTCGCCTATTTCCTTCGCTCCATAGATGCTGCTGCACCCGCTGAGTTTCTCCAGCATTTTTGTGTACCTTCCCTAGAGATGCTGCCGGTCCCGCTGAGTTGCTCCATCTTTTTGTGTCTATCTCTGGTTTAAACCCGCATCTGCAGTTCCTTAAATTCAATTTTCTCCTTCCTTTTGTTTCCGATTCCAGAATTAGCAGGTTTTTGTTCTCAGCTTATCACCTCACAGCTTCTGTTGCCATCTCTACCCTTCACTCCCCCATCTGACCATTATCTACCAAGCAAGGCTCTCACCTGTATCCTGGCTACTGGCCTTTGCCTCACCCATTCCCCACCTCTTTATATTCGCTAATTATCCTCTACTCTTTCAGTTTAGAAAAAGGATTCGACTGGCATATCCCTCCACAAATGCTGCCCGACCCTCTGATTTCTTCTGGATGTTCTCCTTTATTTTTTGCAACAGATTCCCAGCATCTGCAGTTCCATGTACCTCCAACTTTGACAACCCATTCTGTTAATTTATTACAGGCAATCTGAGATCAGAGTTTCGTAACAAAATAATTGGTTGAATATTGAAATTCTTCTTGTTGGAAATAAGGAGCTATTGCATTCATCGTGACGAGGCAAGATACAAGAAAACAATGCTGAACTCACAAGAAAGTCTCCGACTGTCTACTCTACCTAAGCCCCTCATAATTTTATATACCTCTATCAGGTCTCCCCCCCAGCTTTCGATGCTCCAGAGAAAAGTTGCATTGGCGTTGTTATTACGAATAAGGTATTAAAACATCCTTGCATTACATTGAGTTAAATCAAATCACATAGGTTCATTAATTATCTAAATGCTCTCAAATGTTTTCTTCTTTCAAATGTCTACTTCATATATCCATTTAGATAACAAAGTCTGATGAATTTAGAATATTAATATTTTAGTTTATCTGTTGCAATTAAACCATCATGTTAGAATCATACATCTGAGTCTTGCACAATGTTCTCTTGTGACCAGATATTTTCAAATGATCAACTTTTCCATGAAATGCTTAAGGCAAAGATGATTATTTGGGTTATTAACCAAGCAGATTATGGGAGAATCAAAATCATCCACTGTTCTAGAATCTTTCCATGCACCAAAAGACGAACCATTTTATAATTGTGATTTACGTCTTGGCAATGAATTTATTTGAAAGTAAAATGATTTTTTTTTTGCTGCATTATGTCACCCCTGACGTCCTACATTCCAGAAAGTATAAACCCAGCCTCTGCAATTTCTCCTTATAACTATAGCCCTTCATTCCAGATAACACCCAGATTAATCTCTTCTGCATTTTCTTTATTGCTACTACATCCTTCCGATAGTGTGGCAACCAGAACTGTACACGATACTCTATGCGCAATCTAACCAATGTTTAGCACAGCTGTAACATGGCATCCGAACATTTATATCTCATGCCTCAGCCTAAAAGGAAAACATTCCAAATGTCCCATTTATTTATTTAGCGAATGCAAAGTCCTTTAGCCAAGCAGTTGCCTCTTGATCTGCTGTATGAAGGGTGACAAGTCCTCCTTTGAGTCTTTGTTGAGGGCATGCTTCAATGATGTGTTGCATTGTTTGCTGCTCTCCACAAGCACACCGTGGGGTTGGGCTGCTGCCCCATTTGTGAAGGCTGGCCAAGCAGGGGCCATGTCCAGTCCTGAATCTATTCAGCGTCGTCCACTGCTTCCTTGGGAGATTGGTGCCAGGGTGGGGTCTGACACCAGATGTTTATTTGGGACGTCCTTGGACTCCCATTCCTTTTTCCAAGCTGATTGGATGGTGAAATCAGCTGGTGATGGGTTCTTCCAAATTGGTCGTCTAGATGGAAGTCGAGCAGTGGGTGGGTTGAAGATGTCCATGTGAATTGGCAGGTGAGGGGAGTTTTTGGTCTTTTGGAGCATCCTTTGAGTGAGGACTACTCGCCGGATGTGTGGAGGGGCTATGTTGGATAGGACAGGGAGCCAGGGGAATGGTGTTGAGCGGATTGTTCCTGTGATGATCCTCATTGTTGAGCTCAATTGGGTGTCCACATGGTGTGTGTGGGATGACCTGGACCAAACAGGGGCACAATATTCGGCTGAAGAAAATGCAAGGGCTAGTGCTGAAATGCGCAGTGTGGGGGCTGCTGCCCCCCACTTTGAGCCAGCAAGCTTACTGAGGAGATTGTTTCTGGACTTCACCTTAGCTGCTGTTCTTTTGAGATGTTCCTTGAAGGATAGGGTCCTGTCAAGGGTCACTCCGAGGTAGGTTGGAGTGGGGGCATACTTCAGTTTGGTCCTGCTCAGATAGATGTTTGGTTCTCTTGTGGCTTCTGCATTATGGAGGTGGAACACACTGGAGACCGTTTTTGCTGGGCTTGGTTTTAGGCGCCAGGTTTTGCAGTACTCGTCCAGTTTAGCAAGATCTTCATTGAGCACCTGTTCCAATGTACCAAAATCTGGTGCTTGGAAGGCCAAACAGATGTCATCTGCATAGATGAATTTGCAGGATTTGGTGGTGGGTAGGTCATTTGTGTAAAGGTTGAACAAGGTTGGGGCTAAAACTGACCCTTGCGGGAGCCCATTCTTCTGCGTTCTCCATGCACTCTTGTTCTGTCCAAGGTGAACTCTGAACCTGCGGTTGGAGAGCAGAGATTTGATGGTTTCTGATGCCCAGGCAGGGAGTGCTTTGGTGAGTTTTAGGAGGAGGCCTTTGTGCCACACAATGTCATAGGCTGCGGTGAGATCAAGGAACACTGCCCCGGTCTTCAGGTTGTTCTCGAAGCCGTTTTCAACGCAGGTGGTTAGGGCCAGAACTTGTTCTCCTGTGCTGCGGTCCTTGCGGAAACCTGCCTGATCCACACTGAGAATCTCTTCTACTCCTGGAGATATACGTTGTAGTATAAGGCGTTCTAAGATTTTGAGTGGGACGCAGAGTAGAGAGATTGGGCGGTAGCTTGCTGGTAGTTTTTCGTCTTCGCCAGGTTTTGGTATAGCAATGACTTTTGCTGTCCGCGATATCTTTGGGATGGAGTTAGTCTGTATGGCCCTAGTGTAGAGTTGGGTCAGCCAGGTTAGAGCTCGGGGGCCCAGGTGTTTCATGAACTCTGGAGAGATGTTATCATAACCTGCTGCCTTTCCACATTTCAGGCCCTGCAGGACCTTCTCCGGTTCAGCCACCTCGAAGGGCTCAGGGTTTCTTTCCTTTCCAGGTGTTCGTCGAAGTGTCCTTAGCTCTGTTGCGACAGCTCTTCTGGTGGACTTGTCTTGGGATGCTTTTGCAATATTCAGTAGGTGGGATGCAACCTGGTTGGGTGTGACAGAAGGTCGGCTTTGGGTAGGGGGTTTCTGTGCAGCTCCTAGGCGGCGGATGAGGCTCCAACATTTTCTGCTAGAGTGGGTGAAGTTTAGCTCTGTTACTGTCTCCTCCCATTTCCTTTTCCGAGCTGAAGATAGTGATTCAATGAGATGTTCTGCTATCTCAGGGTCCCCTGATGTTTTGTAGGTTTGTAGGAGGGCAGCGCTTTCTCCATCCAGGCATGGGACGTAGAGGGGACGGTAGCCTCTTGGAATTGTTTTGTGGGCGGCTTTATAGATGGTGCTGCAGAAACGGTTGTATGCTTCATCTACAGTGATGGTGTGGAGTGGGATGGTAACAACACTCTGGTCTAGAGTTTCACTGTATTTCTTCCAGTTGGCTTTGTGGAAATTCCAGCGCATCATTCTTGGACTGTTTATGACTGGGAGGTGTAGGCCGATGTGTATGAGTGAGGGGCGGTGTTGACTGTGGGGGAAATCTTCCAGGATGAGGGTCTGTACAGGGTAGTGGGTTCCATTCAAAGAGCTGACCCAGCACAGGTCAGGAGAGTAGTCCTTGTTCCACCTGGCAGAGTGGAATGTTCCTCTTTGTTTTGGGTCGTGTATGAGAGCAGGGTCATTTCTGGATGCCCAGTCTGAATGTCCCATTCACTATCCTAAACACATGTGGTGCCACTTTCAGGGAGCTATGGACTTTGAGGTAATCAGAGGCTAAATATAAAACCACCAAAGTCACAACATACTGTCTGATCTTAAATTTGTCAGTGATAAGCTAAATAGTTGTCTCTCCCATATTGCATTATGTTTTTAAGGCATCAGAACCACCATGTAGGCCACCGTTCCATTTCAGAAATATCAGTCATTGGCAAAAGACTGAAAACTATTATTCTAGAAGCATTCTACCCCTTAAGTATGAAGATGCTATGGTTCAAAGGGTGGCACATTATTTTTAATACAAGCAGTGAACAAGGACTGCTTGTTTTGGGATGGCACAGCAGTGGAGTTGCAGCCTTACAGCGCCAGATACCTGGATTCGACCCCGACTACAGGTGCTGCCTGTATGAAGTTTGCATGTTCTCCCTGTGACCTCATGTGTTTTCTCCAGGTGCCCCAGTTTCCACCCACATTCCAAAAGACGTACAGGTTCTTAGGCTAATTGGCTTCTGTAAAAATTATAATTTGTCCCTAGTGTAGGATAGTGCTAGTGTACGGGGTGATCGCTGGTCCATGTGGTCTCGGTGGACTGAAGGGCCTTTTTCCGCACGGCATTTCTAAAGTCTGTTGTCTAAAAGGAGAAGTAAGATGTTCTCGAAGCACAACTGCTACCCGCTGCAGTTATTTCCCCATTGTTTCCATATAGTTCCATTAGTTACAAAGAAGCACAGCCAGTTTATCATTTCTATCAACAATAGGAACTCTAATGTAGCAGTGTAGGGAACATGTGATGGACATTTATGATTCTTGAGCCCGGAGAACTATTTTAAAACAGGAAAAGAATAATAACATAAATAAAAATCTATGTTCTTTACCTGCATCTGAACAATTTCATATTGCTTTGTCGAAGTCCTGTCACAATTTAGAAACCCTCATGGAGAAACTTGATGAATTATACTTAATACCTATTGCATTGATCAAACATTTAATACGCTATCAAGAATCCTCTGCTATCTTTAAATTTACCAAAAAATTAAAGTTAATACACTACACAATAATGAATGAAAAAAGAAATCACACTAGTTCCTGGTAGTCATTCATTTTCATTTTGGAGGTCAGCAGCCCAAAGGTACTAAGACAAATTCTGCTGAGCAGGTCAAAGGACACAGGACTATGTTTGAGTTACAGAGATACACGAATAAAAAAAATAAGTAAAAAAAATCCCAAACAGCCCTTTAGCAGTCTGTCTAATTTAAATGTTTTCAGCAGAGCTGAATTTTACCCAGAGGTAGCATGAAGACAGTAAGGCAGTGTAAAACACTGCAGCAAATGCGTATAAATGGTGCTTTCAGTTTTAATAGGTTGGACTGAAATGCTGAAGCCCCACATTTTTTGACAGGATGTCTACAGTAAGATTCCCAAGCTTCTTGCCGGCAAACTGAACTTTAGCAAGGCAGATAAGTGTGAGGAGATAGGATTTTTAAAATCATGTTTAAACAGCACTGTTGCAGTAACGTTGAATGCACATATTTTGCAAATCAAAATACATTTAGCAAATAAATGATAAAAGCGCCACAAGTACCTTAGGTTTAAAACGCCAAAGTCCGCAATATTTTATTTTTCTATTTAAATGCAGCACATATTTTAAACGAAAGGAAAAATAAAGGGCCTGTCCCACTTTCACGACCTAATTCACGACCTCTGCCGAGTTTGCCCCTGACTCATACTCGCAGCATGGTCATCACGAGGTCGTAGGAGGTCGTAGGTAGGTCATAGCAGGCCGTGATGCTAGTCGTAGGTACTCGTGGCATCAAGTAGGTCGGGGTGTTTTTCTAGCATGATGATAAATGTCCACGAGTAAAAAAGGTCGTGAATTAGGTTGCGAAAGTGGGACAGGCCCTTTAGACATGAATTTGCTTCTTACATTATTAAACAGTTGAAATTGTGAACCAGCTGCATCAAGAACTGAAGTCTCTAGTAACATGTAACTGCATCAAGCTAACAAACAACTTTAAACGCCTCATCTGTCATTCAAAATGTGAGGCAAAACATAGATAATGACTGGAGATGGTAAGGAAATCCAGGCAACATTGATACACTTTAATGGCCCGGAAATAATTGGAAATGCAATGATAAACTCACAGCGCCTACAATTATTATTGGGTTAAAAAGTCAGCAAACTATGACCAGAAGACATTTGGCACTGCCAGATGACTTGTAATATTACATATAATCATAGGAGGATAAGGGACCTTTTTAAAAAATTGGTCTGGAACTCAGTGCTTGAAAGAGGGGCGGACGCAGAAGCCTTCAACATATTGCGAAAGATGCATGGATAAGCATTTGAAGAGCCAAACCCACATGGTATGGAGGAACAGCTTGGATGAAGAATAGTTTAGTTCCATTTTTGCTGGTAAAATCCGAACGGTCTTCTTCTGTTTGAACAATTCTATACATTTTTTTTCTGCTGCTTGTTTACTCAGATCTGCATGTCCATGCCAACCCCGATGTTTTGTTGCCCTCCATTCCTTTCCTATCCAAGGATCCAAACACTTCTCAAACATTGTAATTGTATCCGCTTTCACTTCCTACTCTGGCAGCTCGTTCCAGATATTTACCATCTTCTGTGTGAGAAAAATTCCCTTTAGACCTTCTTTAATTTCTTTCCTCTCTCATCTTAATCCTGTGCCCTCTGGTTCTAGATTACCCTGCCTTGGGAAAATAGTCTACCATCTATTCTATCAGTGTCTCTCATAATTTTATAAACCTCTATCATGTCACCCCTTTAGCCTCCTACATCCTGATTGGAATAAACCCAGCCTTCCAATCTCTTCTTATAACAACAGCCCTTCACTTGAGGCAACATCCTGATGAACTAGTTCAGCACTCTCTCTATAGCTATTACTTTCCTAGAGTGAACCAGAAATGTACAAAATAATCTAAGAGCTATCTAATCAATGTTTTATACAGCAATTGCATGATGTCTGAACAGTAATATCGCATGCCTTTTCACTACCCTATCTATTAGCGTTGCTTCCTTCAGGGACCTCTGGACTTGCACTCCAAGATCCCTCTCTAAGTTAATGTTCCCTTGGTCACTGCCATTTACTCTATATGTCCTACCAGAGGTTAATTTCCAAGAGCAGATTACTTCAAACATATCTGGATTAATTCTATCTGCCACTGCTCCGTTCCACTTTCCAGCTGATCTATGTCCCCGATGTAGCCTTAAACCACCTTCTTCATTATCAACGTAGCCACCAATTTTTATGCCGTCTGGACGATTAATGGAGTTAATGCTCCCTTTGATTTAATTACTTAAGGAGATATATCATTCGATTCAATGTTCATAATGACCCATTGAATCTTGTCTCTCCACTTTCCATTCCACATGCAGGAATTTGAGTCATATACTGCAGTCTAAAAAGTGGAAACGTAAGGGCAAGTTATGGCAACCTCTCTCTAATAAATTATTTTGAAACACCAATATGTCTTGGAGTTACAATTGCAAATTAAATTTGGAATGTTTGGCTGTACTCAGTAACCCAAAATATTGTAAGATTAATAAAATTAACATCCACCGTCAATTTTATCTTACTAAGAAACCACAATTCAACCTATCTAGTATAATATAATAATTATATTATTATATTAATATAATTATTATATTACACATTCAATGGAAATACTGCACCTTTATGAGGATAACCTTGGTCATAAAAAAACTTTTCAACTCTCACAGCAAAATGAGCAGCCAATATGAGGGTATTTACTTGAACATGTACTAATCATCGCACACCTAACTCCATGTTAATCTTGGAGAAACATTTTTTGTTCAAAAAGAACAGACAGCAACAATAAATTAAAAAACTGTTGGTTCATCTGCAAGTTCAAATATAGGTTAAGTTGATCAAAAAAGCCATTTGTCTTGCACGAGGCCCCCTTTAAAATGGGTTTTGTCAGTTTTGACATGGTTCATAAAGGAGGCAATTTGTACACCATACAATTGTCAGAAATAGAGATGGTGAACTAGTGTATCCATGCATGATTTTTTTAAATTTAGACTGGGTACCAAAAGAGATGCAGAATGAAAATAATCTCATCAGTACATAACCTACATTTCCTCTGATATTGACCAATGCAGCTTCTCACATTAATCGTATCACGGGAAAATTAAAATTTACATGCCATAACTGATCTAGCACTACATTATAAATATCCATTATCTATTATCTACTATAATCCCTTTAATAATTGCACCAATCTCATAATCCTTACATGGGTGTTAACGCACCTAGGACATATTGAATTTGTTTGGTTCCTTATTCTGCAGTGGTGTAATCACCACACAGTGGTGTTTCAGGATATCCTTTTTGCTGTAGAAATGCTCTCCTCGTACTTGTATCATGCTGAGGCCATCAACTTGAACACACTTTCTTGCTTGTGTGTGCTGTTTCCAAGAAATGATTGTCAAACTGTCACACAGATAGAGTGGAGGTAAAGAGCCACACTCCTCTTAATCAGAAGGGTACAGTTGGTTATTGAAACAAATGGCCACGTAAATACAATATTACATCCAATGTTGTTATATTGATTCTTGATATCGTGCAGCAACAATCAAATTGGCTAAAGGCTATCTCGTGCAATGGCTGGATTTTAGAGGAAGAAATGATTGATCATCTATTCTGGGATTCTTGCTGAAAATAGCTGCAAATACTTCAGCCTCACCTTTGGCATTCTCATGTTGGGCTTCATCACTTTTGAATTTGGTTATAGTCTTGAACCTTCCTCCATGTTAGTGGTTTACTTGCCCAATATACTGATGACTGGATGCGGCAGAACCACTTTATAGGATTTTATCTGTGCAAGTCCTTGGGTTCACACAGGCACAGAGAACTTTATGATAACATTTAGTTGGTGTTGAATAATAAACAAAGGTATCCTGTAAAGTTGAGGGGGAAATTGCAACCAGCCATCTACATTAGAGATATGAATAGAACTGGCCAACGCTTTATTGGTTATTTAAAGTCAGTTGCATGAGTGCCTTCATTTGGTTGGAGAGAACCTTTGAGTATTTAATAAAAATGGTACCAAATGGATGGATTGTACCAATAATTGGTGCAAATGGATGGCACAATGATGCAGCAGGTAGTGCCGCTGTCTCAAATACTGCTACACAGGTTCTATCCTGACTTCTGGTGCTGCCTGTGTGGAGTTTGCACATTCAGTCTGTAACTGCAAGGGTTTTCATTAGGGGTTCTGGTTTGCACTCACACTCTACATATGTGTCAGCTGGTCAGATAATTGACCATTGCAAATGGACCCCAATGGAAGTGCATGAGCAGAAAAAGGGTGGGCTGATGTCCATGTGAGAGAGAGTAGGTTGCAGGTTTGCCCTGGAGCAGCTGCACAATTGATGGGCTGAGTGGCCTCCTTTCATTTCGTAGGGAAATACAAAATGACCATGACCGTACTTCACTGATTTCTGAAAGGTATTCAGTTCTATGCAGCATTCTCCCATGTTACCAACAATATTATGGAGTCATAGAAAATTCATGAACAGGTCATAGCTATTTGGCCCATCATGTCTGTACCTGTCACAAAAGAGAAATTGCGCCACCATTCAGAAAATGGTCTATCAAGCTTTAGACACCAACCAGGTCTCGAGGCTGATAGATTATGGTCTTATCAAAAAAACAATCCCAGTAATTTTAAATGGGACGTTGGTTCTTGTCATTACCACTCTTTCAGATAGCAAGTACTAGACTTCCGCTGCATCAACTGTGTGGCTGCTCCCAGGGCAATCCTG